>NC_133522.1:4296666-4665000 GCF_049354715.1 Callithrix jacchus | reverse complement strand
GTGGCCATATTTGCTGTTCTATTCAGAGGTAGGAAAGAAACATTCTAAATGAGAAAATTTCAATTAAAACCGGGAGCACAATTTGAAGTCAGATCTCATTTGCATCAGGCCCCAACACTCTAATAACATCAAACACCACTCCCTCTTCCACCTGCAGGGGTGTAGCAGATCTAAGAAAAGGATTCTTTAATCATTTCATGCCCACTATTCTGTAGGCTATAACGGCATTCTGCATCCAGAAACACTGCCCTTTGACTAGTAGGCTTTGATGACTCATGAATTTTGAGCATTTAATTATTTTTGGAAACATAATAAATCACAAAAATCAACATTATTGTGTAAAATACGGAGAAATTTAAGGTCTTTGTGTGAAAGTCTTCTATTTCAGACTACTCATGAAATCTGACATGTCCAACTTCCTGTAATTATGCTGTCCATTCTAGGCTACTGTTTCTAATTATAATCTTTGGCAGCTTTTCATCTGTTTGGCAGTGACAAGATTACAAGCGAAAGATAAGGATAAAATACAATTTTGACTGATGGTATACCACAGTTTATGGTTTTTGGTATCAGGTTTTGAAGATTCACTTTAAAAAGGAGTACTGTTCAAATGCTGTTACAATCTTGGGAGAAAATCATTTTTTTTTGTTAGGAAATTAGAAAATTGTGGTCTTCCCTATGGAAATGACAAGGGGAATTGTACACAGTGTCTACAGGCATATGCCCTGGAGCCGTAGCAGCTGGATCCAAACCCCCATTGCCACTTTCCAATGGTGTGGTTTAGTCAGATGACTTAACCTCTCACTGCTGCAGATTTTCTAGCTTAAACGTGGTATAATCATGATATCTAACTCTAAGCAACATTGTGAAATTCAGGGAAGTCAAACACATCGTGAATAGCGGGTTAGAACTAGCTGTTACTAATAATTCCCATTGAAAGACCATGTCTGAGTTAACATTCCTATGTTGAGATGGAATAAGTGTATTTTGCATGTGAGAAGATGTGAATTTTGGGGGGCTAGGGACAGAATGTGTTCCCATCAAATTCATATACTGAAACCTTAATTCCTAATGTGAGGATATTTGGAGTTTCAGAACTTGAGAGGTAATTAGTCATGAGGGTGGAGCCCCTAAATGGAATTAGTGCTGCAGGGAGGTTTATAGCTCACTTTCTGCAGTGTAAGGATACACAAAGAAGTCGATGGTCTTTATCCTGGAAGAGAGCCCTCAGCAACACCTGACCATACTGGTGTCCTGATTTTTGGAGGACTTCTAGCCTCCAGAAATGTGAGAAATATGTAATTTCTAAGCCACTCAGTCTACGTTACTTTGTTAGAGCAACCCAGACCAAAACATCACTGTCACACTGTAGTGGTCATCTCTAACTTCTTTCTTTCCCTTCATATTTAATTTTTACAGTTATTGATTTTAAAAATAACTCTTCTGAAATACTCCATTTCTTTTCATTCTGATAAATGTCATCCCTTTTTAGTTCCTTATGTCTTTATTGGACTAATGGACTTGTTTTGCATTTGATTTCCATGTCTTCAGGCTTTCCCTACTCCACTGCACCCTAAGCACCACTGCCAGATCAATCATCCTAAAAGTCAGATCGAGTACATCACTGTCCAGCTTTGGATATTTAATAGTGCTCTGTTTCCCACAGCATAAAATGCAGACTGTTTATCTTTGTATCCTATCTCCTTGGGTATACCTCGCCTCAACCTCACAACCCTTGAATCACACTGGTCTGCTCAGTCTTCCCTTGACATGTTTTTCTTTATTTCTGTTGCAAGTTTTTTTTTCCCTCTCTCATTCCTCCGAAGTATTATCTTCATTTTTTGCCATCTGCAATTCAATTTTATGTGTACATATCAAGATAAATTACACGTGTTTCGAAGGAAAGGAGGTAATGCTAACAATATTCCCATCTAAGATGCTATTGTTTCAGTGTTTTCCTTTCAAAATTCCTTTGCCATCTGCAATTCAATTTTATGTGTACATATCAAAATAAATTACATGTGTTTTGAAGGAAAGGAGGTAATGCTAACAATATTCCCATCTAAGATGCTATTGTTTCAGTGTTTTCCTTTCAAAATTCAGATGTTGCTAATGATAGTATGCGGAGATGGACCTCTAAAATATGATTAGTTCAAAAGAACTCCTCCCCTCATGGATGTCATTAAGGCCCATTTAAAAGAGGGATCATGGCTGGGCATGGTGGCTCATGTCTGTAATCCCAGCAGTTTGGGAGGCTAAGGTGGGTGGATCACCAGGTCAGGAGTTTGAGATTAACCTGGCCAATATGGTAAAACCCTGTCTCTACTATAAAATTCAAAAATTAGCCAGGTGTGGTGGCATTTACCTGTAGTCCCAGCTACTTGGGAGCCTGAGGCAGGAGAATCTCTTGAACCCAGGAGGCGGAGGTTGCAATGACCTGAGATCACACTACTATACTCCAGCCTGGGTAACAGAGTGAGACTCTGTCTCAAAAAATAAAGTAAAATATAAAATGAAATAATAAAAGAGGGTTCCCGCAGCTTTAAGTTCTCCTGCCTTTCTGCCTCCTGCCACGTGAAGCTGTTACAAGACACCAGACACCAAATGCCAGCACCTGGGTCTTAGGCTTTCCAGCCTCCGAAAGTGGGAGAAAATAAATTTCTGTTCTTTATACGTTACCCAGTCTTTAATGTTTTCTTACAGCAGCAAAATTATACACAAGACTTTGCATTAAGTAATTGCTCAATAAACACTTGCCAAATGAATACTTTCCAACTCACATTTAGTGGAGTTCTTCTAAAGAAGAGTGGATCTGTCTTATATTTCCTTAAATTACCACGGAGCTTACTGGGACTATTTTTCTGGGGGGTACTATTCAAACTGCTATTCTATTATGTTAAGTAACCTCACCCTAAAGACATGCAAATTCTCTAATATTTTGAGATGTGACTTTGATAATACATTTCATGCTAACTAATCATATGTTCCTCTTCTGTGCTGTTAATTGCAGTAAGCATTCTATACATAAAATTTCGTTTCTTACAACAACCCAGAGAATCAAGACAACACATAATTATAATCCTTATTTATGTAACCTGAGGTTCAAAAAGTTAAGTTGCTTTGTCAAACTCTGTCAGGCTACATATAACTGAAATTATATGACTCTAAAATCATACTGCTTCGATCTAATGAAAGTAAGCAATAACTAGATTTCCATTAACAATGGTTTTGAGATTTACTTCCCAGGGGCTGACTAGGAAATTTAGCAGAGAAGCTGCTATAGTCTGGAAGCAGGAGAAACTGGCCTGGAACTCTCTATAGCCCTATGTCTGACTTCTATCTTCAAGAAATTTAGTGTATTATTAATTTTAGAAATTTGTCAAGATTTGGCACTAAAATGAATGTTTAATGTGCAAACTTGATGTGACAAACAGATGACAGGTAATGTGCAGGTGGCAGAGATCTCTAAACATAGAATAATCCCCTTGTAGATGATGCTCTAAGAACTGAGGAAACAAAAGGTACGGATATCCTCATTTCATCCATAGAATAAACAAGCAGAGACACTTATAAACAGAGTGTATGTATGCAAATTCACAATACACAGCTTTCAAAAATAAGATACATATAGCTTGATATGTGTCAAAGATTTGAAGAAGAATCTTTCATGGCCTTCTTCTCCCTCAAAGGGAGAGAATGTGTGTATGTGTAGATAGAAAGGCACTTCCCAAATTTCATCGTATAACAATGTATCAACTGTATTTTTCCAAACCTCACCTTTGGAGTTCAAATGTTGTGTTGAATATCATTCTTACCAAAAATTTGTATTTCATTTGAAACAAGCTATGTTGTCCAGTATAAATTTTATATGTGTGTGTATATATGTGTACATTCTGAATATAGACTTAACAGCCACAAAAGAATCAAAAGCATTTTCTCAAAAACATAGGAACAAAATAATTCTTACTTTAGAAATGTTATCTTTATTATATACTTTTGGGTGAATTATTTTCTTCCCCAAAGTTGTCAGATTAGTGCAATACTTAAAATTTATTCATGGGTTTAAGCACACAGAAAAACAAGGTGACTGACATGTTAAATGAAGTACAATTAAAAATGTTCAGTGGATTGTACATGTGAATATGCATAATTATTTTTCTTATAAAAGATGCCTTTTATGTTTCCTGGGAGCAGTTTACTGTTACCAATACATGATTTTTTATAAAGAACAAATCAAAAGGCACAGATCCACCGAGGAGCAGTGGTGTTCAGTATGCCCTTTGGGTAGGCCAGCCTGAACAGATGGACTTTCAGTCTGTATTAAAGGTCAATTGATTTGTTCCTTTGCCAAATGAGTCTGGAAAAGAAGTTTCACATTCTGTCTCTCTAGTAAGTGGCTCACCACATATTTTTTGAAAATTCAAATTTAATTATACAGTTGTTTCCAACCCCTTACAGAAAATCCTAAAGCCTAAATAAAGTGTAAACTTCTTAGCTTGGAATTTGGCATTCAAAACTTTCATACTGACTCTGGTCCATTATTTCAGCCTCGACTTTTATTATACCTCTTCACAAATCCCTCCACTCTGAAAACAAGGGTCTCCTCACCAAGCCACCAATCTGTTCAGTTCTCCGAATTTGAAGGAGTGCTCTTGTCACGCCACAAAGGTACCTTCTCTCATGCTGTAGTTTGAGTTGTCGCTCATATACAAAGCTTTCTTTGATCACTCTAGGGAATAAAATGGTCTGTTTCTAAAGTTCTTTCTTCCTTGCTGTGCAGTTCATTAATTGATTTTTTTTAGCATTTAATGATGTTAGGTCCTTTTATGTAACTGCTATGTTTCCTCATGTGGTATGTTAAAATTAGGACTGCTGTAATTCCTATACTAGATAAGAGGGATAGTAATTGTGCCTTAGCAAGCATTATAATCAGAGTTTTCTTCTTTACCTATTGAAAGAAAAGACAATCGTCCCAAGGCATTGTCCTTCTATAAGTTCTTAGTCTTCTGGTGGCTTCCTTAACCACTGAACCTTCAGGCATGCTTTCCCAAGTAAGTAATTAGAAAAGCATCAGTGTTGGAAACAAATGCTTGTTCCTCGATGCAGAAAAGAGGAAACAGCACTCAGACAGAGAACTTTTCTCAGCAAGGCAATTTTACTTTCTGCAGAAAGAGTGCTTCTCAGAAGTCTGATTGCCACCAGGGCACATCAAACAAAAAGCAGATGATTTTATCTCCCATGCATTGGATCCTTACAGCTGTATCCCGTTTCCATTGGCTGGAGCTTGACCACACAATCTAGATTGAATCTGATTGGCTAAAAACTTAATACTTCTCTAAATAGGTAAATGTGCGATGGAGAACAAAGAAAGGAAGGGTATTGTTTACAGGAAACTAGGAGAACAATACCATTTCCAATTAAGGAAGAGGCATAGGCTGTAAGCCAGGAAATGCCTCAGCATGTTTGGACAGGCCAGAACAAATAATTTGGTTAAAGTACAAGGGCATAGAATATGCTTATTACCTTACTGTATCTAGCAGTTACATAGGGCTTAACAAAGTTATCAGCAAAAAGCAAGGAAGCCTGAAGAAAGAAAGCTAGTTTTTAAAAGAAACTATTGTTTCTAACACTTATTATGTATTCTTTAACAAAAAGGAAAACGTTGAAGGAAAACTTTTTACTTTTCACACCAGGAAATTATCCCTTGTTTTCCTTGATTTTTTGTTGTTTGTTTACAAACTGAGTTGGAAAGCAAGGTGAACACATTCTCATAAGACTGGACCAGCCCTTTTGATTTTGCCTAACTTGTTACTTCTAATAGCTAACATCTGCCTAGTACTACTTTGAATAACAAGCACTGAGTATAGGAGGCACCCATATCCATGGAAGTCAAGTTCTACTAAATGTTTTTATTCATATTGAAAGCTTTTCTGTACTCTTATGCTTATACATCTGAAGCTATGCCACAAAATTAAGGTTGACTCTAGTCCAAGGTAGGAGCACCTGGAGAGAATTATAAACTATCTTAAAAGAAGGAGCAATAGTGGACTCCATGCCTTCTTAGCTCTACAGTTCAGAGTTTGTTTTCTATTTCTCACCATATTCCTGAATTTTCTGTTATTTTCCCTCAAGGAAGGACATGCTGTGATGGAATGAGTAAAAAAGAAAAAGTGTTAGTACTTGAAGAATTACAGATGACAAAGAGGAAAGAATGTGAAGACAGGGTCAGAATAAAAGCACTGGTTCTCTCATCTTTATGTTCTATGCATTCTCTAGACCATAAATGCAATTTATATGTTTATAGACTGCAAAAAGCTTTCCTTCAGCTGAACGTGTGTTTTCCTTGGTTCTCATAAAACTGTTCTGCACAGTGTTTCACAAATTTTGAAAAAGACTTTAACATTTCAAAATTGAAAATTTTATACAAACAATTGAAATTTTGGCTTCTTTGGGAAAAAAATCTTAATGCCTAAACAGGAACAATCAGCTTGAGTTAGGTGGTGGCTTTCCTTTTAGCCACAGCAAGAACACTCCAGGTTGAGGAGGGTCTTATCCAGCATCATTCCACTTCCTTCATTTACAAAGCTGAGTTGGCCTTTAAGCACTAAATTTTTAACCTATCCACCCCAGGTTGAAGGAGATGATAAAGAGCTAGAAGTCAGATACGCTAGGACTGAGCCTTGAGTGGTGTAGATTAAAGTGGGTTTACAAAATTTTTTAATGTTTAATTATTATGTATACATAATAGTTGTACATATTCAAAGGGTACATGTCATGTTTTGATACAGCCATGCAATGCATAATAATGAAATCAGGATAATTGGGATAGCCATCCCCTCTAGTATTTTTGTTGTTCTACTGATAAATAATACTACAAACTTTAAAAACCTATAAATATTATCTAAAGGAACATGAAATTTTTAAATATTCATGTAATTAAGACATTAAGTAAATTTTCCCCGAATTCTGTAAGAACAATTGTTGAAAATGTCAAAATACAAATATTTAACAATATAATTATCACAAATTTTGGGCTCATTTAAAAATGAAACTGCCATTCACTTTTAACAATTTGAAAGGTAATATACTTGATGATTTAAGTCAAAATATATTTCAACACAAATTGATATTATAATTACGGTATTTTTTTGAGGCTAAGGGAGAAGAGCTATACAAAATCCATTCCAAATGGCTTGGTTATGGCTAGAAAAACCAGAACAGGGCCTGCAAAGATATAAAGTGAATGCATTGCTGAAATGGAGATTATCTGCTCCCCATTTGGCTTGGTTTTATTTTGCTGAGTAGCAGAGTAAATGACTTTGATGACCCTCTATTTGTAGACCAATAATATAGAAAGGGTAATATAAAAACACTATATTCCAGCCAATATTGTCATTGAAGTTAACGAACATTTCATGAGTCAATACTAACTTACATCCTCTTAATGGAAACATTACATGTTCTCTGTGTTCTTAAGAATCATAGAATGTATCAAATCTCTCATGAACTAGAAAAGTACAAATCACTTTAACATTTTCTTTCTTTTTCTCCAAAGCATTACGGGAAATTGCAGCATTGCTGGGAATTAAACATTAGAATAGACTACTTCTACATAGTGATGAAACCTAGCTTATTTCACATTATCCTAGAAACACTGACATTAAAAGGATTAGAAAATTATCTTGTTCAAGTATCATCTCACACTTGTATCCCTTCGATATCACCTATGACAAGTTAAAATCCTGTTTGAAATCACCTGGTGATGAGAGCTTTCTGCCTTAAGGCAATCTCTTTCATTTGTGAATATTTATGACTGTTGTAAAATTCCTCTTTATATAGTGTTGCAATTTGTTTCCTTGTATTTCAATTCTTTTATTCTGGTGATTCCCTCTGAAAAAGTTGCACATTTTTCAATACAACAGCATTTCAGAAGTCTGGAGATAGCTAACTAATTCTTCCTAAGCCCTCCTATTTATGGCTATTCACAATTTTTTCAACTACTCCAAAATTGATGTAACTTCGAGTTCTTTAACCAACTGCTCATTCTCCCCCAAGTAGATCCTGATTTTTTGATATTCCTCTTAAATTGTGATGTCCCCAAATTGACACAGATTCCAAGATTGGTTTCAACCTGTGTAGAAATATATGATTTTTCACTCTATCACTGTAGATTATCTATGTTGGTTTATGCAATTTAACATGATCTGATTACATGTTGATTGAATGTGTTCCTTGTTAACTACAGCACCCTAAATGTTGCCTCTTGCAGAAGTTAGTATAGTTCTTCTACTTGGTCCTATATTCATATTAGTTCCTTTAGATTCAAGTTTAGGCCCTTACTTTTATCTTACATATTAGTTTTTAAATTTCTATTCAACAGACCTTTAACTAGATTTTAACCATGATTCTGATTCATTATCAACATTTGGAACTCGACTGTGTTATTTAACATATTGCCTTTCTGTACAAGCTTTATGACTCCATTAAATATGATATTGAATCCTTATTAATGTTTTGAACAGAACAGAGTAATGATCTTAGAGACATTAGAGACCTTCTTAATACATTTCATGCCTATCTTCCCCCTAAATCCATTCTAATTTCCCTTTGACCTACAGCAACTATGAGGTTGGGGAGGGACTGACCCACAACATCTCCAGGCATAAACCCTGGTTGGTTAGAGATAACAAGCATAACTTAACTAGCTACACCACAGTCACTGGCTTGCGGACATCTCAATGTTAGATCAGGAGGAGAAAGTCTCTTGCTCTGAAAGACAAGATTGCAGTGTGAGGCTAGAACTGCTTATAGGTATTTTTGATGATAAGGAGTGCCAGATTGAGGATGAAATCGTTATGAAATTGACAAGATTTTCTATAAATCTATAAGTGCTACCCTAGGCCGGGCGCGGTGGCTCATGCCTGTAATCCCAGCACTTTGGGAGGCCAGGGCGGGTGAATCACGAGGTCAAGAGATCGAGACCATCCTGGTCAACATGGTGAAACCCCGTCTCTACTAAAAATACAAGAAATTAGCTGGGCATGGTGGCGTGTGCCTGTAGTCCCAGCTACTCGGGAGGCTGAGGCAGGAGAATTGCCTGAACCCAGGAGGCGGAGGTTGCGGTGAGCCGAGATCGCGCCATTGCACTCCAGCCTGGCTGACAAGGGCAAAACTCCATCTCAATAAAGTGCTACTCTAATGATTTCTAAGCCTTTCTTTTTCTCTAAATGTTTTAGTTATATGAGTAACTATATGAGAGCAGTTACCATAAAATACCTTGAAATATGACTAGCTTAACACAGCAAAGGTCTGTGGTTTATCTACATTAAAACGGGAGTGAGTTGTCAAAGACTGGCCTCGCTCCAGTGATTCAGAAAAAAAAAGGCTCCTCTCATGTTTGGATCCATCACAATCTGTGTCGTTGTTGTCTATCTGACCACCACAACCTGTGTCAGGGAAAAGAGAAAATAATGAAAACGAAGACGGCTGGCTTTCCATTGGTTTAGTCTAGAAACAAAATATATTACTTCCACTCATAATGCACTAACCTGGACTAGACATGTAGTCCAAAATTAAACGGCAGGGAGGCTAGGCTTTGTAGAAGAATATTTGAAATATGTGGTGAACATCGATCGTATCTTTTGCTTAATATCGTCTCTTTAACGTACGTAGTTTTCACAACGGACTGAAGGAGCCATTGATCTTAAGTTGTCTGCTTTCCACGCGCAACCATCCCAGAGGCAGGGATGTATTATAATGTCTTAGAGAGTGAGAACACACACAAATTCCAACAATAAATTTTTCTAAGACACATTCTTTTCCTCCCAGTTTGAAAATCAGTATTAAATGTTTCTAACTCTGGATTCCTGGTTACATCTCCTATTTTCCCGGTGACTGCAAGAAAAAAAAGTTTCATTCACGCAATTCACTCTCTCATCTGCAAGTTTTTACGATATTCTGGTATGTAATCACCTTTGGCCTGGAGACTTGAAATCAGATGGAGAAGCTAAATGCTATCTTACCATCTCCTTGCCTATCTTGAGGTTCGATTGCTTTCTACCAATATTTATTTCACCTTCTCCAGGCTAAAAATTTTTCTCCTAGTCAGGGAATATGGAAGTAAAATAGAATTTTTACAAACCCATTTTGTATCACTTGTTCAATTTATAAAATCTTGACCAATCATAGTATAGGTAAAGTCTGTTCTTTCTCTGAATCTGATTGTAACTTAGAAAGATTTTATTTTCTTACACAGTTTGTTTTACAAACCTTACCTCATTTTCCGCTTTCTGATACTGTCCTCTTAGGCTCATGCACCTTTAATATTTGTCTTTGGTTATATGTTTCTGCATCCCTTTTCAATACATACATTTAAGAGAAGTTAAAAACTTCTAAGTAGTCCTTATGGAGCCACTCTGAATATTCAGACACTATACTTGATGAGTTTCTAAATAATTTTATAGGTAGAAATTCAATTTCACGTGATTTCTTAACTCTCTGCACTTTTCCATTTTAGAGTCTGAAACTTCATGACCATTTATATCTTTCCCTTAAGCTCTTTGGTATCTTCCTAGCTGAAGTTTAAGGTAGAATTTTCCCCTGGTTGTCATGATCACCAAGTGTTTAAAATACCTTTGGTGCTAAATAAATGATTTTTGAATGAATCCATTTGAAACACACAGGAAATACTGCATTTCTATGAGAATCCTATCAGTTGTAAATTCTTCTTTTTGAATCAAAACTGAATCTTTTTATCAGTCTTTGGACAATGTTGATGATTCATTTGAATTGCTTTTTTTAAAAAATAGAAATTTCAAACATTTTTTATAGCTTCTGACACTCTATTCGTGGAGGCTAATGTTGGCTAAACTGTTTTGAGTGAGTATAATGCTATAACACTAGCAGAGTCAAAATTACAGGTTTAATATCCAGAGAAGACAGTTATCATCCCACATATAATTATATGTCATTTTATATTCTTATCAACAGTCCTCATTGAAGAAGTCAAAAGGATATAAAAAACTCAGTGTAATTCCACTATCATTGCTAAGGGTACACAATCTTTAATATATCTTTCTTATCTGTTTTGCTAAGATTTTATAAGAAACACCTAGTCTATATTTAATATTCTACAACTTTTAAAATGCTTTGCTCAAGATTTTTCAAGAGTATTTCAGAATAAAGGAACACAGTGTATGTTAAGTTTAAATGAACGCCATTAACGTCAACATCACTATCAACAAAAAAGCTGATATTCATAAATCATAATCAGATAACTTACAATACGTAGAATAATTTTTAAGCTTAGAAAGAAGAGTTTGCTCAATTCACAGCCTTCTACCATACATTTCTTTACAAGACCAAGGGTGAAGAGTTGGGACTGCTTTAATACTTCCAGAAATAGGAATCCTCTTTTAGTGATTCGTTTTGAAATCTGTCATACTAGAACTTTCATTTGTTATCTTCCTAAATGATCTTTTTTTCTTTAATTCCAGGTCTTTGCTAGAGATTTGTTAAAGGTTATAAAATTACAGGTAAATAGAAGGAATAATTCTTGTGTTCTATACCACTGTAGCATGACTGTAGTTAACAGCAATATATTATATGGTTTCAAATAGCTAGGAGGAGAACACTGAATATTCTCAACACAAAGAAACTCATATTAGAAATGATGTGCATGCCTATTACACTGACCTGGTCAGTATACACTATATGTATCAAAATATCTCTATATATCCCATGAATATGTACAATGATTTGTAAATCAAAGAAACAAAAATTTTAAAATAAAAATGATCCCAGCCCTGAGCTACCACTTGGATAGGAAAAGAGTAGATCCATGCATTCGGTACCCCAATGTCTCTGGGGATGCCCCAGAACTAACATCTGTCTTATGAGTATTGGAGATCTGGCTGGTCTGGCACAGCCTAGCCACCTGGAGAAGAACAGAGATAGTGATTTGGCTTAGTGGATACCATAGATCCTCCCTCCTGCTCAGCCTAGAGGAAGTAGACAAAAACCTCAGCTCTCAGCTTCCCCCAGGGAAGGAAAGAGTTGATATATGCATCTAATGTGCGAACTTCTTCAGGGCTACTCACAGAACTGAAATCTGTTTTGACATTCTTCAAGCTCTGATCAATATGGTGCAGTCTAGACACCTGGGAGACAATAAAGATGGCAGTATGAATTGGTAGATGCCATTACCCCCTATCCCCAAGCTTACCTTACCTTTAGTCCATTTAGGCTGTTATAATAAAATACTACATACAAGGTAACTGGTCAACAGTAGGAATTTATTTCTCACAGTCCTGGAGGCTGGGAATTCCAAGATCTAGGCAGTGGCAGACTTGATGTCTGTTGAGAACCCATTTTCTGGCTCACAGATGATCATCTTCTGGTGCGTCCCCATACAGTGGAAAGAATGAGGGAGTACTCTGGGGATTCTTTTATAAGGACACCGATTCCATTCATGATGGCTCCACCCTTATGATTTAATCACCTCCCAAAGACCCCACCATAAAATATCATCACATTGGAGATTAGGCTTTAACATATACATTTTAGGGGGAAATGAACATTCAGTCTATAACACCTTGCAAAACCATCCTTTGAAAATGAGAGATATAGACTTCAGCAGACAAACTAATGCTGAGCAAACTTATCACCACTAGTCTTGCCTTACAAGAAATATCCAAGGTGGCCAGGTGTGATGGCTGATGCCTGTAATCCCAGCACTTTGGGCAGCCAAGGAGGGTGGATCACTTGAGGTCAGGAGTTCAAGACCAGCCTGAGCAACGTGGTGAAACCTGTCTCTACTAAAAACAGAAAAATTAGCGGAACATGGGGAGGTGCCTGTGGTCCCAGCTACTCAAGGGGCTGAGGCAGGAAAATTCCTGAACCCCAGGAGGTGGAGGTTGCAGGGTGCCAAGATCATGCCACTGCACTCCAGCCTGGGCAACAGAGCAAGACCCCATCTCAAAAAATTTAAAAAAACCCAAATGTTAAAGAGAGTTCTTTAGGTTGAAAGGAAAGGTAACTAAACAGCAAGCTGTTTAGTATGAGAAAGTATAAAACTCATTGGCAAAGGTAAACATATGGATAAATGCAAAATTCCATATCACTGTAACAGTGGTAGATAAGTCACTTTTAATATAAAATTTTAAAAACAAAATTATTAAAATAACCATCCTAAAATATTTTTAAAGATACACAGTGTGAATAAACATAAATGTGACAATGGTAACATAAAGTGTGGCGGGGAGAGAAGTGATAGAGTTTTTGTATGTGACTGAATGTTAGTTGCTATCAGACTGTTATAAGATCTTTTATGTAAGTCCCAACATAACCCCCCTTGCAGCAACGTGAGAAAATAAGATATAAATCAGTCTACTCATACACCTATATTAGTAAATGTATTAAAATTAATATAAGAGGACGTTCACAACTAAGGTAGAGTAACATGGACTCATTTGTCCTCCCACTTGAAACAGTTTAAAAGTAAACAAATATATCAAATGATTTTTAAGACACTGGGCATCAGACAAGAAGTGACAGTGATTCCTGAGAGATAAGAAACAAACACTGTGAGTCTTATGTTGTTACCATATTACTGCTTTGAGAGATGTATCTGAGAGTCCAGGAAAAGCAAGGTGCTTAGAATTACAATAACAGAATACTGGAGCTGAGAGAACTACAGCAAACAGAAAGAACTTAATTCATTCCAATAAGACAACAACAAAAAATGATAGACATCCAGTGTCGGAAATAAGCGAGTGTTATTCACAAACAATAAGATCTGAAAGTCCGATGGAATGCACAGATAAGTACTGGCAACAAGTGAATTTAAGAAGGTGGCAGGGGCTAGGCGCGGTGGCTCAAGCCTGTAACCCCAGCACTTTAGGAGGCCGAGGTGGGTGGATCACGAGGTCAACAGATCAAGACCATCCTGGTCAACATGGTGAAACCCCGTCTCTACTAAAAACGACAAAAAATTAGCTGGGCACGGTGGCGCGTGCCTGTAATCCCAGCTACTCAGGAGGCTGAGGCAGGACAATTGCCTGAACCCAGGGGGCAGAGGTTGCCATGAGCCAAGATTGTGCCATTGCACTCCAGCCTGGGTAACAGGAGCAAAACTCCGTCTCAAAAAAAAAAAAAAAAAAAAAAAAAAAAAAAAAAAAAGAAGGTGGCAGGATACAACATCAGTGTGCATGTAATATATAAAAATGAGTTTTTACATGCTAGCAACAAGTACTTAGAAGTCAGAAGTTTAAAAGTTTCATATACAATAGTATCATAAAATACAAAATCGCTAAGTAGAAATCTAATGAAGATGTGCAAGACTTGAATGCTGAAAGCTACAGAACATTGCTGAGAGATGATAAAGAAAACCCATTTAAATAGAGAGAAATGGTGTGTATTCATGTATCAGAGGACTCAATATGGTCGTCCGTCTTCTCGGACCACCAGCTGGTAACTTGTCATTCCAACACTGAAGGCTCACCTCTGCCTGAGCTCTGCAGTGGGTACAGCTTCATGATCCCCTGAGGAGCACTCGGAAGGTCAATCAGGTGGTTCCTCCCACCCTTGCTGCCCCTAGCTGGTCAGAACTCACTGATCTGTGCAGTGTCAGGTGAGGAGCAGCCCTCACTCTCGGAACACTGAAAGTAATGAGCCATCAGGGTTTGCAGCCAGTGGAAGTGTGAGGCAGGTCTCCCTTTGCAGGACTGCTTCAGGAGGGGTTCTGTTCATGTCTGAAGGGGCCCTGTAGATCAGCATAGCCAACAGTGAAAATGTGGGCATGGAGCCAGTGATTGAAGAGGGCTCTTCTAAGTCACAAAAGCAGACCAGGTGGGGGTGCCATCTCTTCCTCCATCTAACCACAAAGCACTACTGCCAACTGCACCAAAATACAGAAGAGCGTGCAGCTGAGTAAGAGCCTATCTGCTAGCCACCTACTGGATTCAGCCCAAAATAAAACACCAAAATATTTTGCCAGTATACAGCACCTGTCAAAGATAAGGCAAAAATTTAGCCACAAATAAAGATTCTATACAGTCTAAGCCCTCTGAAAACGCCCAGAAATAGACGCAACGTACATCTCAGGTAAAGGAACAACATTCGTTACACATGAGAAAGAATCACTGCAAGAACTCTGGCAGTTTAAAAAGTAAGAGTGTCCCCTTATGTACAAATCTACATGTTAGTTCTCCCCAAATGGTGCTTGTCTGGATTGAGGACAGAAAACCAAATCCTGCATGTTCTCACTCATAAGTGGGAGTTGAACAATGAGAACACATGGACACAGAGAGGGGAACATCACAGTCTGGGGCCTGTCAGCGGGTGGGGGGTAGGGGAGGGACAGCATTAGGAGAAATACCTAATGTAGATGACAGGGTGATAGATGCAGCAAACCGCCATGGCACGTGTATACCTATGTAACACACCTGCACATTCTGCCCATGTATCCCAGAACTTAAAGATTAACAATACAAAAAAACTTGCATATTAAATATTAACTCTGAATGTAAATGATCTCAATGTCCCATTTAAGATGCACAGAGTGGGAAGCTGAATAAAAAGACAATAGCCGACTGTCTACTATCTTCAAAGTCAGAAAATAACAGAGGCTGGAACGGTTGTGGAGAAAAGACAACACTCATACGCTGCTTGTGGGAATGTAAATTACTTCAGACATTGTGAAAAGCCGTTTGGAAATATATCAAACAACTTAGAACAGAACTACCATTTGACCTAGAATTCCCATCACTGTTTATATACCCAAAGGAATATAAATTGTTCTACCGTAAAAACACATGACTGTGTATGCTCATCACAGCACTATCCACAATAGCTAAGACATGGAATCAACACGAACGGTAGGCTGGATAAAGGGAACATGCTACATATATACCATGGAATATTACACAGGCATAAAAAAGAACATGTGTCCTTTACAGCAATGTGGATGGAGCTGGAAGATTTGCTTATCTTAACCACACTACTGCAAGAGCAGAAAATGAAATACCGCATGTTTTCACTTATAAGTGGGAGGTAAACAATGAGCACACACGGACACAAAGAAGGGAACACAATAGCAAAGACATGAAATCAACCTGGGTGTTCACCAACAACGCATGTGATAAAAAAATATGATACATATGCACCGTGGAATACTATGCAGCCATAAAAAGAATAAGATCATGTCCTTTACAGCAGCATGGTTGGAGCTGAAGGCCTTTATCTTAAGCAAATTACGGAAGAAAACAACACCAATATTGCATGTTCCCATAGTAAGAATTGGTTTTTGAGTATACCTAGATGTAAAGATGGAGACAATAGGCACTGGGGACTACAAGATGGAGGAGGGGATGAGGGAGCGGGTGTGGGCTGTAAAAATGTCTACTACATATTATGCTCATGACCTGGGTGATAGTATTATATGTATCCCAAACTCCAGTATGTAAATAATCTATATACCCTTTAATCTACAATAAAAGTTGAAATTACTAAGCAAATGGAAAAAACAGAAAATACGAATCAATAGGTAAATGCATAAGCATATTTTTGATATTCATATAATGGAACCCTGCAATGGGAAAGAATGAACTACTAATACTAATACTTGCTAAAAAAATAAATAAAGGTAATGGTTCTAAAGGTAATATCATGGGTGAAAGAAGCCAACAAAGACAAGTGCGTAGTGAATGACTGATTCCATGTACACAACATTCTAGAAAATGCAAACTAGTTTTAGTGACAGAAAGCATAAGTGTAGTTTCCTAGAATTGGGCTTGGAGTGAGAATGAGATGATTGGGGTTGGAAAAAAAGGATTGCAGAAGGCAAGAGAAAACTTTTGGCGGCAATCATTATGTTCAATGTCTTCACTTTTTCATAGGTGTGTACAATATATGTGTTCCAAATCTTACCAAATGTACACTTTAAGTATATTGTGCAAAAGTTATATTCATTTGATAAGTTCCTTGACTTATGATAGAGTTACTTCTAGATAAACCCACTGTAAGTTAAAAATATAATGTCTAGGACACACTTTCGACTTATGTTTTAACTTACAATTGTTTTTTCAGAATGTAATCCTGTTGTAAGATGAGGAGCATCTGAACAAGTAACAATAGCTCTTTTTATCCTAGCAATCAGAACCTATTGATGGAAGTTAGATAAAACTTTTAATCAAATTAGTACCCCCAATATAAAATCTTTAGAAATAACTTTACCAAGCAAGTAGTAAGACTCAAGGAGGATTCTATTATATGTAAAGGAAAGATATAAAACAAGATATAACAAAAGGAAATACAAACCCTCTTCTTAGATGAGAGACTTAATATCAAATAAAAGTTATATTTTCCATAACAAATATATTAGAATCCAAGCACTGTTTGGAAAGATACAGACTGATATAGACTGGATAAAATAAACTCAAAATGTTCTGCAAGATTACATGCTTTAGAATAGTGAAGATATTTTAATATCAATGCAAATAATGAATGAAGACATCAGATTTCCGAACATACAACAAAGCTACCATAATAAAATCTATATGGAATTGGTACATTAGTAAATCACTGGAACTGAAAGGCAATTCATCAATAGACTCCAGCACACCTGAAAATTTTATTCATTTCTAAGTCACAAATTCAGATATGGGTACAACCCTTTAGGCAATAGAAATTGCACATTTGAGATTGGGCTAGGTTAGATTCAGAAGCCATGAAAAATTAAGTGGATATATGGTCCAGACTCCCTTGGAACCTACTACCTCGTTTCACTTCAACTCCTGTTTATAGCCTCATGAACCTTAATTGAAAGAGAAGTCAAGCACTTGAGTCTGTTTCCAAAATTCTAGCACAAGATGGTGCTTACCTACCTTGCTCCATTACAGCCCCACTGAGAACAGTGATGAAGGAAAATCCTCCCCCTTAATGGACAGAACTGAAAGTAGTTTGTTCCATCGTTCACCTCATGGGGGAAGTTGGGAAGAAGTGCTCTAAGTGTGTGTGCGTGTGTGTGTGTGCGTGTGTGTGTGTATCCACACACTTACATACCTTAGCAGTGGAAATAAAAAGCCTAATTGACCAATTAGATATATAAATGAACAAGACTAGAAGATCAGGACCAGAAGATCTGGAGAAGAGGGTGATAGAAAGACCTATAGGGAAGGGGGCAAAGAATGCAGACTTTTTTAATGTTCACCATTGCAAATGAGAATCTCAAAAATCAATGGACAGGATTACATGACCTGAATGTCATTCAGTGTCTTAGTAACATCAATCCTTGTGAAATGGGTTCACAAAAAGAATAGTCATGGTAGCAGGGATGAAGGTTACTCATGGACTCAACTGCATAGTCTTCCTTTCACCAGAGTTTGCATGGCCTCCCTTTTACTAGAAGCCACTGCTTCTTCTGAATGTCTAATCTGACAGCATAAGAGACTGATGCTAACCTGATATGGAACGATTCCTTGAGAAAACCAACTAGCTATTGATGGCAAGGTGATGACACTTCAATTCTTCTATCCTGAAAGAGGCAGCAATTTGTTTCTTATTACAATCAATAAATACTTATGCTAGATAAGAGTTGTTTTTCCTTAGCCACAGTGATGATGCCCCAACATCACTACTATCTGATTGCTTATAGAGTGTCTCATTCATAAACAGGTTGTCCTACAAGCTGTTGTCTCAAACCCAGGGTACCATTTGATGGAAAGAGAGACACAAAAATCAGAAAACATTGTTATAAGATCCACAAGTCTTAGATATCCACCAGAAGCAATCAACTTTTTAGAATGATGAAATGGACTATTTAGCAAAGAAATTAGCTTTGGGACAGACTCTTCAAGGATGGGACACTGATCTCTAGAAGGTAATAAATTTACTGAACTAACAGTTGATGTTCTCTCTCTACATAAATGTATCTGTTTATATATAATATATAAATGTATCTATATATAATATATAAATGTATCTATTTATATATAATATATGAATTATTATTTTTATGTATACATTATACAAATAATATATATTTTTAATATATTATATAAATATATTATTTTATATACATTATAAAAATATATATTGTTTTATAATATATAAATATGTAATATATTATATATATTTTATAATTTATATGTACAAATATATATATTTTATCCTTTAAGTTCTAGGGTACATGTGCAGAATGTGCAGGTTTGTTACATAGATATACATGTGCCATAGTGACTTGCTGCATCTATCAACCTGTCATCTACATTAGATATTTCTCGCTGGGCATGGTGGATCATGCCTGTAATCCAAGCACTTTGGAGGCCAAGGTGGGTGGATCACCTGAGGTCAGGAGTTCAAGACCAGCCTGACCAACAAGGTAAAACCCCGCTTAAAAAAAAAAAAATATATATATATATGATATTTCTCCTAATGCAATCCCTCCCCAGCCCCCACCCCCTGACAGACCCCAGAGTGTGAGGTTCCCCTCTCTGTGTCCATGTGTTCTCATTGTTCAACTCCCACTTATGAGTGAGAACATGTGGTGTTTGGTTTTCTGTTCTTGTGTCAGTTTGCTGAGAATGATGGCTTCAGCTTCATCCATGCCCCTTCAAAGAACATGAACTCATCCTTTTTATGGCTGCATAGTATTCCATGGTGTATATGTGCCACATTTTCTTTATCCAGTCTATCCTTGATAGGCATTTGGGTTGGTTCCAAGTCTTTGCTATCGTGAAAAGTGCTGCAATAAACATACCTGTGCACGTGTCTTCATAGTAGAATAATATATAATCCTTTGGGTATATCCCAGTAATGTGATTTCTGGGTCTAATGGAATTTCTGGTTCTAGATCCTTGAGGAATTCCACAATGGTTGAACTAATTTACACTCCCACCAACAGTCTAAAAGCGTTCTTATTTCTTTACATCCTCTCCAGTATCTGTTGTTTCCTGACTTTTTAATGATTGCCATTCTAACTGGTGTGAGATGGTATCTCATTGTGGTTTTATTTGCATTTCTCTAAGGACCAGTGATGGTGAGCTTCTTTTCATATGTTTGTTGGCTGCATAAATGTCTTCTTTTGAGACGTATCTGTTTATATCCTTTGCCCACTTTTTGATGGGGTAGTTTGATTTCTTCTTGTAAGTATGTTTTCTTTTTGTAATTTCCTTGTAGATTCTGGATATTAGACTTTCGTCAGATGGATAGATTGCACAATTTCTCTCCCATTCTGTAGGCTGCCTGTTCACTCTGATGACAGTTTCTTTTGCTGTGCAGATGCTCTTTAGATTAATTAGATCCCATTCGTCAATTTTGGCTTTTGTTGCCATTACTTTTGGCAATTTAGGGGTTTTATTCCAGAGTTTTCATGGTTTTCGGTTTTACGTTTAATTCTTTAATCCATCTTGAGTTAATTTTGTATAAGGTTTAAGGAAGTGGTCCAGTTTCCGTTTTCTGCATATGACTAGCCAGTTTTCCCAATGACATTTATTAAATAGGAAATCCTTTCCCCATTGCTTGTTTTTGTCAGGTTTTTCAAAGATCATGATGGCTGTAGATGTGTGGTATTTCTGAGGCCTCCTCTGTTCTGTTCCTTTGGTCCATAACTCTGTTTTGGCAACAGTATCATGCTGATTTTCTAGAGGGATATCCTTCACAGATAAACTCTACAGTTCCAGGCACTAAGTGTGGGACAGAGAACCGGCTCCTGTCAACATCTTCTCACTGGCTTTGCAAATTGAGAATCCTGGTTTTCAGAAAGGTCACATTTTAGTTGGCTGGGGTTTATAAAATTTCACTAAACTGGATGCCATGAAGAACATCAAAACGCTTTGACCGCTCATGACAGAGGGTCAGCGCACAAAAAGACAAACAATGAAAGGAGTTAGTGGACCATCTGGATTGACGTCAGGCAATAAGAGCAGAAAAGAGTGTCTGGAACCCAGGTTTACAGTAGGATATCGCTTGCTGTTTTAATACTTCTGTGAAAAAGGCTAATAGTATATAGCCAATTGCATTAACTATGCCCTGTTAAGGGCTAGACAATCAAAGACTCAGAATGTTTGGGGAGGAGGTTCAAAAATCTCCATTTCAATTAGTTTTAAAAATATACCCGTAAATTTGCTATCTTGATATTTTACACATGAACTGGTTTACTTTCAAGCTCCACTTACCAAGTCAGATCGTTTTTCCATGTATTAGCGTTATTAAGATGACTTTACTTCGCTCCCTTTTCTTCCCATTATTACTTTTATAATACCTTGCATATATGCTCACATTTCTTAGTAAAAGTGATTTTAAAATATTTAAATTTAAATGTCTGTGTTTTCTTTACTAATAAAAGTGTGGCAAGTTTATATTTTCTTCCTAAGTTCACAATCAGGATTATCAAATGACAAAAACATATTCTTCGTATTCCTTTTAAATCATTTAAAATATGTTTCTAAACATTTTTCACAGAAATGGAGCCTTTCCATTGTAGTTCTTGTCACTTTTGTGTGGAATCTTCAGAAGCAAAAAATGTCCTATAGTTAAGTGAATGAATCCTTTTCTCCTTAATATCCCTTCCTTCCACATAGGGTTAATAACACTAGAATGTTATGGAGGAAGCTCTATGGAACATTATAGCTATATTACAAATAATTTGGGGACTCTTTGTATTTGTTGAACATAGAGATATACAGAAGAATGTAAGAGATAGGAAAAGAGGCATTATGTCTACTATCATAGCCATCAAAATCACAGCTGGTTATACTTACCAGGGCTCCAAGAAATAGGTGACAGTTTCAAAAGTGGTCTAGATTTGTTTTTGACAAATTTTAGAAGTTATAAACATGGATTCTCAGTAATTTACAAATTTGAAAGCTTTTTCCCAATATTCATCAGTGTGTTCCACATTGAATAATCCAGCCATGTAATTAATGCACTGTATCCACAGGCAAACTGTTTATGCAATGTAGAAATATATTTTAAGTAATTTTTTATTATTCTAGAAGACAAATTTTGTTGTTACAAATATAAATAAATAAAAATTTTAGAGTAACTATTTAATAATTCTATTGCACTTTAATAGCTTATTCTCTGGGTCTGAACAAGCAAATATTTTAGAATTCAGATCCTTTTAAACATTTTATTCCATCTCTGAAAATAAAGTAATCTGAGATCTCATTACCTTCATGTCCCTACAGTTTTACAGTATCCCACAACTTCATAGGTACCATAAAGGCCTTGTTTAATGCCTTGTGCCAAATGGTTTAAGAATGTTACTTTCTAATCCATTATGAATAATCTGGCATGATCTTCTAATGCACCTATCAGTTTGATGCCTCTTGGAAAAACTTCATTCTAAAACTAAACCACTGTTTAAAGCCTTCAAGTCAAATATTTGGCAATAGAAATAAGTGAAATAAAGATATTTTCTTGAACAAATTTGTAGGACCTGAAGATATTCTCTGCAGAGCCCTCAGAAAGCTGACTAGTTGACCCTGACATCTCATTATGTTCTCAAAGTGACAAACATCCAAATTCCTAACCACAGGAAACATTAAATTTAAACAAATCAAGTTCAGAACCATTTCTTAGTAACACATCTATTCAACACCTTTACAACCTCTCACTTTCCCACATTATTACTAGAGTGCAATGCTGGATAACAGGCAGAGTGTGAAAGTTCACTTCTGAGCAGGTGAAAGGGACAGGAAACGCACAGAAAATTGATCTCTAAAATTGCATGTAAGGATTACCTACTATTCTCTGTGCAGGTCCTAGGGATTTGTTTTGAGCTCTAGGGCTAGAGATCAGCTTTGGCTCTTCACACCTGAAGGAGAACAGAGCCAGGACATGACAGTCGGGGAGCTAAGGGCTGCATGTGTATGTGTGTGTATGTGTTTGTCAGAGTCAAGGGTTTAATTGCTTGGAGTCTAGCAATTTACCTCGCAGCAAGCGTTCCGGCAGTCTTTACTAGGGAGTAGAAAGTTTAAGGGCAGGAACAAGCTTTGCATAGTCTCTCTTACGTTTCTGCCTTGCTCAGCTGATATTATATGTTATTATATTGCATGTAATATCCTATATTACATGTAAGTTATAAGACAAATAATATTTATAAATCAATAAATGAAATTTAATTTTCCATGTAATGGTCTGTAAGACTATCTTTTTTCTCTTTCTTTAAAAGTATGTTGACAGTGAATTAAAAAGAGCCATAATTAGAGCTTTCTATATGATTATGCTTTTCTTTGAAACAAATAGAGGGCTTTTCTGGTGGACTCATAAGTTAGGAGGGAGATTTTGAAATAATCTGTCTATGGGCAGCTATTTCCTTTTTAGTGGTCTTGAGAATCTTAATGTTATTTTTTCCATTGACTTTGAATTTGTGAAATATCTATTATCTTATCAAAGTAAATGAATGCAAATTTTAGATCCATGTTACTATGACCTTTATCAGAGAAGTCAAGTCTTTCAATAATCAGAAACAAACTGGGAAACTTAACTACAAAATTGTTAATTGTAAGGGATAAATGTTAAGATGAACTGAAGTAGGCATGAACATTGAAAGACTTAGGTCATTTAGTCACCAAGTTGTCTGAGTGCTGGCTTATTAGCAAACACACTCCCTGTATACCGGATTGTAAAAGGAAACTGAAGAGTTAGCAGCCCTATGATAAGGCAGTAAAGTTACACGGCTTGTCTGTGTCTCTGACACATACATGCCAACTGCTTATGATTTTGATTACTGAATTTTGTAGAAAAAAAATAATTTTGTTACATACCAGGTGCTAAAACTTGTTTTGATTTGTGTCCTTGAAGAAACCCCATTTGGAGCCATGGCTGTGATGGGCATGGCTGTCTGATTAAGTTCTCAACAGGATCTACTGTCATTCTTCATGACCCTTCAGGCTTTTGCACTGACCAGACAGGCTAGTTCCTTGGTATTGTGTTAGGAAACATGATCCTTGCATCTCTCAAATTTTGATGGTGGCACTCATCTCCGTTCTCCAGGGATGTGGCACTTGGGTTTACTGTCTTCAGGAAGGGAACGTCTGTTCCTTGTTCCACCTATTAGGGAATCAACATCAAAATTCTGTCATTAAATATACTCTCTTTCTGCTGTGTGTTTGAACCCACTCCCGGAACAACTCAAGGCTTACTCTGACTAGTGGAACATTATAATATTTTGGGTTTCCGAGTACAAGCATGAGTTCAAAATCACTACTAACCACGGATAAATTCTGAGGTATGGATATTTTCCATTCTATAATTATTATGTTAACTGGTAATGTGTATATCTGGGGAACCCAATGCAGTTCTTTTTTTATTTTTCAGTAAACCTAAACCTTTATTATGTGATGGGCTCTGAGTCTTTTTTTTTGTTTGTTTGTTTGTTTTTGAGATGGAGTTTCGCTCGTCACCCAGATTAGAGTGCAATGGCGTGATCTCGGCTCACAGCAACCTCCACCTCCTGGGTTCTGGCAATTCTCCTGCCTCAGCCTCCTGAGTAGCTGGGATTACAGGCACGCGCCACCATGCCCAGCTAATTTTTTGTGTTTTTGGTAGAGACGGGGTTTCACCATGCTGACCAGGATGGTCTCGATCTCTCGACCTTGAGATCCACACACCTCAGCCTCCCAAAGTGCTGGGATTACGGGTGTGAGCCACCGCGCCCGGCTTCTGAGTCTTAAAATGCCTTAGGTGTAATAACTAAGCAACGAATCTCTCAAAAAATGGTGACTGGGTTAGATTTTTGGCCACCAAATCCAGACTTTATAATCCCATGTATTTCAAGAATCATTTTACCGGATATCTAGGGATGAATTCATTTCATTTCTGGGACTGTGCATAATTAGCAATAGTCACAGATTTCCATGAGCCAGAATACTATGGCAAACATTTCTGTCCACGGCTTTCTGCATAATGACACACACCTTTTCTCTAGTGCTTAACTGTCTCCTCCTGCATTCAACCACCCTAAAATACCACAGAGACAATTCACATTATAACATCTCATGTTGGTATCTCTGGCCCACAAAGTATAATCACAGAGAGATCATCAATAATATTCATGCCTTCCTTATGAAGACATTTCTCAATATCTTGTTGGGCGACTGTCTTTCCAACTGTCCCAGGATGATGAGGGTTAGCAATGACTGAGAGGATTCCGTATAATAGATCCATTCCAATTCTGTTACCTTAAGATTTACGACTTCTTCCTTTAGAGTACAATAAGGGAGATTTTGCTTTCAATTTCATTAATTGTAACTTTTTGTGGATGAAAAACTTAGATTAGCCCACCTAACAGAATATTAGTGACACACATGAATGCTCAAGTCTACATGACAAATTCAAAACCAATATGAATATGTCGATGCCAATTAATTATGGCATGGATATGCCTAATGAGTCTGAAATCATACCTGTGTTATAACACACTTAGAACCAACTGTCACACGTATTTCCCAGTCTCCCACCAATTTAGACTTGTGAGGGATTTTTAACTCCTTTGGTGTATAAACTCCCTCCTCCTCCAACAGACCTTGTGCCTCACTGTCTGGACTATGCTGAAATACAGCACTTGTTACAGATCTGAAAGGAAG
Source organism: Callithrix jacchus (assembly GCF_049354715.1). Taxonomy (NCBI): domain Eukaryota; kingdom Metazoa; phylum Chordata; class Mammalia; order Primates; family Cebidae; genus Callithrix; species Callithrix jacchus. The sequence goes on along the minus strand of NC_133522.1, from coordinate 4,639,411 downwards.
GAAAGGAAGAGGAGGTAATTCTGTAAATAATTTTTTCATCTTAGGAGCCTAATTGTTCCAGGTGCAGCCAGGTGTTTAGATTGGACTGTTTTTTTGTTTTTTTATTTTTTCACATGGAAGAAACACTAGGGAAATTAGAAGTTTCCAGATTTCTAGCCTCATTCATGTCTGTTTAAGTGCTCCCATTCCATGTTTTAGGATCTTCTTCCTTCCCCAGCAGTGTTGTTAGCCTGACAGGTCTTGGGTGTTGAACGTTTAATTTGTGCTGCAACTTTACCCCTTATTAAGAATTCCCGTGCATGGCCCTTAGCCATGGCCCTTAGCCTACGACTACCCACCACATGCCCTAAGTTACTTGTGTCTCATTTTTCCCAGCATAGATATTATCTGTGAACTTCTGGATTACTGTATATGACTAACTAAACCCTGTAATACCATTTTGAGGATGTTACTAGTGTACTCCTGATATCAATAGCTGTATTAGACAACAGAAAATAGCCGGCACACTGAAATTAGGACAATTTGAAGAGGGTTTATTAATAAAAAGACTAATTTTAAAAAAGTCTGGAGTCTTGCAAAGCCACCAAAAATGGTACAGAATCCCAGAGCCTTGCTACCAGAAGAAAATGTTAACCTCTCTACATAGAAAGTTGTTGAGAAATAGGATTTTTAGAACCAGAAAGAATAGTGTAGAATAGGCCACCTTGAGCACAGAAGTTCACTTTTATCAAAGTGGTGTGGTTACCTTGCATGAGTTGACTTCAAAGGAAGGAGAAAGGGCAATTAAACCTCTGACTCTCTCTCATTGTCTTCTCTTAAATTCCTCTGGGTTTCCCTGCTACGAGCAGAGGGCACAAGAGATCTGCTGTATTTCAACAGGTCAGCTTCTTGGGCCAAAGAGTAGCATGGAAAAGGGTAAAGAGTGGATCTGGAGGGGAAATGAAGATGCCAAGTTGATTTCTTTTTCTAAAATCCTAAATATAACCAGGTGTTTGATTTTTTCTTGATAGGGCATATCGGCACTTAGTAGAAGTCCCATGTGACAAAAACTGAATTTCCTGAGAATGCTATCCACAGACAGAAAAAACTTGTACTATGCTATGCATAATCACTGTGTACCTGATGTAGTAATAATATAATTTTTATAAATACCTTGCATAGAACATTTGGTCCCAAATAATTTGGTATTTGGGTTTACGCAGTTCAGTTTTACCAATTGATTTACCTTTGCCAGTATAGAACTTGGAATTGAAACATTAACATATGTAATTCAGGATTTCTCCTTTGAAAATTACATCTAAAAAAATCTACATATAAAGACTGGCAACTTTTTATTGCAGTGTAGTTACACATCTACTTTCTTTCAAATTAAAATATGTGAACAAATAATATTTCATGAGATTTAGAAAATATTATTATTAAATAATATATTTAACTGACAGTTAAATTATGAGACAATTTGTATACATTTAAGGTCCACTATTGTTTACAGTTCAGTATCAGCCAGTCCTTTTCATCATGGCACCAGAAAAATTTGTAGTTTCTCATTCTTTTCCTCTACTGCAAAGCTACTTAAAAGTCCAAAGAATTGAAGCAAGTTGGGACCTGTTTTGGGGAAAACGTTTTGATTTCCGTAGCTCTACCATAAGCAGTAATTATAAATGTATCCCTTAAAGAAAATCTGTAATGGAAACATTTCCAACAGTTCCATCCGTCATTACCTTTTAGTTAAATATGCCATTAAAACCGGAAGTTCAACCTGTAAGCCACATTGACTTTGTAGCAATAAATACCATTGACCTGGAGCATTTAAAACCCAGTATCACTGTGGAAATGATGAAGTGTAACAAGAAGAGAATTCTTTTTAAACTAATGCTACACTAGTAACAAAAAGGCCAGTAACAGCTCAGGCTCAGAATTTTTTTCCCCCCAATATTGGTGTAATGTGAAATACCAGTATTATTAATGTTTAGAAGAATATAAAAAGTCTTCATAGAAAAAAAATACATACATTAGGGGATAATATACATATGTGTCTAAGAATTAATTTAAATTCTTTCTTATTTCTACTTATATTTGAGGCTGAAAATAAGAAAACTTTCTTAGCCCTTACTCTGTGTTCCTCTGGAAGGAAATGTGAATATTTGATGTTAAAAGACTTCATTGATGGACAAAATATGCCATTAAAAAGAATAATTAGGGATTCCTCCTGAGGAATAGAATTTAAAGGTAAGGGCAATATAGATAAAACCACTAGGAGTAAAGCCAGAGTTTTAATGTTGTACTGATGCCAATTATTTGGTTATCAAATAGACTTCAATGAAAAAGGTCATGGAAGACACAGGAAAATAAATTATTAGATTTAGATTTTAGAGGTTTTAAGTAATCGTGCTTCTTTTTAATTCTCATAATAGCAAAACATTGATGTGCTTAGCATTTGACCTCAGACTGGCATTAAACATTCGTTCTTATTTATTGAGGCCGGGAAATAAACTACTGTTCTGGAATGCATCATATAAGCAAACACAAATTGCTTTAAAATGTCTCAAAAGTCCAAACACATTAAAACCATTGTTTGCAAATGGTTTATTTTTACCTTAATTGTCACCATAATGTCAGAATACAGACTTAATTTTTGAAAATACTACTTGGCAAGTTCTTATTGATTGATTGAAGAAAAAGTAGAAGTAAGTTCCTGATAGTCTGACCCATTTTTTTTCCTAGTCGTATTATAAGAATCAAGCAATTACTACAAGTATAAAACCCTGATGGACATACGAGAAATACAGAAGAATCAGAGATGTATAAAAGTCTTGCTAGAATTTGAAGGAGTCCAGATTTATTATAAACTTGTTTTAAAGGCAGAAATAACAGATCAAACACCACTTTTTTTTAACAATATTATGAACTGGTTCATCAATGTGCAAAAATTTAATAAAATAATAATGACATTATTGTGGTTATTCATATTCATTAATTCACCAAAAAGATATTGCATCCCTTTAAGAATGAGAGATTACACTAGTTTCTGAAGATATAATAACAGAAAAGTATTTGACTTCTAATAATGTGATGTTTAATTTTTTTAAACTTAATTCACGAGTTTGAGTATATTGACTGCATTATATTCAGGAAGGTTGCTTTCTACTTTTAGGGTATTTGAAAGTTTACTTTATTTTCAGTACTTGTAATAGTTGGTTTGCATTTTTCTTGGCAGACAGTGGTTGATTAGGGAGTTGAAGTACTGAACTTCATTTTCAGACTCTATATCTTTTTAATGTGTATGATATGGTTTTCATTTGTGTCCCTTCCCAAATCTCATGCTGAATTAGAGGCGGGGCCTTGTGGGAGGTAACAGAATCATGGAGACGGATGTTCTCATGAATATCCTCGCTGTTCTCCTGATAGTGATTGAGTTCTCACAATCTGATGATTTAACCGTGTGTGGGACTGCCCCCTCCTCTCTCTCTCTCTCCTGCTCTGCCATGGTAAGATGCGCTGTGCTTGCTTTCCCTTCACCTTCTACCCCGGTCGTAAGTTTCCTGGTGCCTCCATCCATGCTTCCTGTACAGCCTATGAAACTGTGAGTCAATTAAATCTCTTTTCCTCTCAAGTTACACGGTCTACGTAGTTCTTTATAGTAGTGTGAGAATAAACAAACACAGGAAATTGGTACCAGAAAAGTGCGGCACTGCCATTAGTATACCTGAAAACGTACAGGAAGCTTTGGAACTGGGTAACGCAGAGGCTGGAACAGTCTGGAGGCCTCAGATGAAGAAAAAAGGATGTGGTAAAATTTGGAACTTTCTAGAGACTTGTTGAATGGTTTTGACCAAAATGCTGATAGTGATATAGACAGTGAAGTCCAGACGGACATGGTTTCAGATAGAGATGGGAAGCTTATTGGTAACTGGAGTAAAGACCACTCTTGCCATGCTTTAGCAAAGAGACTTGGCATTTTGCCCCTGCCCTAGAGATCTGTGGAACTTTGAACTTGAGAGAGATGATTTAGGGCGTCTGGTGGAAGAAATTTCTAATCAGCAAAGCATTCAAGAAGTTATCTGGCTGTTTTCAAAAGTGTACACTCATATGCATGAACAAGGAGATTATCTGAAACCGGGACTTATATTTAAAAGAGAAACAGCATAAACGCTTGGAAAATTTGCAGCACCACCATGCAGTAAAAAAGAAAAACCCATTTTCTGGAGAGGAATTCAAGGCTGTGGAAATTTGCATAAATAAAGAAGAGCTAAATGGTAGTAGCCAAGATAATGGGTGGAAATGCCAGGGACCTTGGGGCAGGCCCTCCCGTCACAGGCCTAGAAGCCTGGGAGAAAAAACAATAGTTTCTTGAGCCATGCCCAGGGCCCCACTGCTCTTTGTAGCCTCAGGACAGCTTGAGTCCCAGCTGCTACAGCTCTGTCCATGGCTAAAAGGGGCAAAGGTAGAGCTCTGGCCCTGGCTGGCTTCAGAGGGTGGAAGCCCTAAGCCTTGGCACCTTCCATATGGTGTTGATCTTGTGAGAACAGAGAAGGGAAGAGCTGAGATTTGGGAACTTCTGCCTAGATTTTAGGGGATGTTGAAGATGCCTTAATGTCCAGGCAGAAGTCTGCTGCAGGGGCAGAGCCCTCATGGAGAATCTCTACTGGATCAGTATAGAGGGGAAATATAGGGTTGGACTCCTCACAAATAGTCCCCACTGGGGCACTGCCTAATGGAGCTGTATGAAGACAGCCACGGTCCTCTAGATCCCACAATGGTAGATCCACCAATAGCTTGAGCCATGGACTTGGAAAAGCTGCAGGCACTCAATGCCAGCCTGTGAAAGCAGCCCCAAGGGCTCTACCCTGCAAAGCCACATGGGTGGAGTTGTCCAAGGCCAAGGAACCCACCCCTTGCATTAGCATGCCCTGGATGTGAGACATGGGGTCGAAGATATTATTTTGGAGCTTTAAAATTTACTAACTGTCCTGCCTGACTGACTTTGCTATATCCTGTAAAGCCACAGAGGTGGAGCTGCCCAAGGCCATGGGAGCCTTCCCCTTGTATTAGCATGCACTGGATGTGAGGCGTGGAGTCAAAGCAGATTATTTGGAGCTTTAAGATTAAATGACTTTCTTGTTGGGTTTTGGACTTTCATGGGGCCTATAGCTGCTTTGTTTTGGCCAATTTCTCCCTTTTGGAATGGGAAAATTTACCCCATGCCTGTACCTCTATTGTATCTTTAAAGTAATGAATTTGTTTTTTTTATTTTACAGGCTCATAGGCAAAAGGTACCTGTCTTTTCTCAGATGAGACTTTGAACTGTGGACTTTTGGATTTATGCTGAAATTAGTTCAGACTGGGGGATGGATGAGAAGGGATAACTATTTTGCAGTGTGAGAAAGACGTGAGATTTGGGAGGAGCCAGGAGCAGAATGATGTGGCTTGGATTTGTGTCCCTGTCCGAATGTCATGTTGAACTAGAGGAGGAGTCTGATGCGAGGTGATTGCATGATGGAGGTGGATCATGGTTTTCATGATACTGAGTCTCACAAGATCTGATGGTTGAAAAGTGATTGACACTCTTCTTTTTTCCTTTTTCTCTCTTTCCTGCTTTGTCTTGTAAGATGTGCCTGTTTTCCTTTCACGTTACACCAAGATTTTAAGTTTCCTGGGGTCTTCTAGCTATGCTTCCTGCACAGCCTATGGGAGCTGTTAGTCAAATAAATCTCTTCTTTTCATAAAGTACCCAGTCTCGGGTAGTTCTTTATAGCAGTGCAAGAACAGACTAATATTATGTATTAACACAATTCTAGACTTAGAGAAGATAATCTATCTTTAGTGGATGAATCAGTCAAAATATATTGTCCTTTAACAGCTCTACTTGTCTTTGAAATTGGAAAACAAGGAAGATATGTCAGGAACTTAATTATCATCAATTAGACATTCTTTTAAAAGCTTGACTACATGTATCCATGTCGCTTTACACTAAAAAAAAAAAACAAAAATAAATACAGAAATTAGAAGCTGAAAACCTTTCAATTTCAGAATAGTTAAATTATTTGCTTCTCACTAGGAGAGTATGGATTCCTTGAGAGGTATAAATGCAAATTATTTGCAAATGATTTATGGGAAGGCAGTTATCAAGATGAAATCTTTGGCTTGAATATAGTTCAACTGAACAAAGCACTTATTGTAGTAATGGAAGACTGAGTTCAGTTCTTCATAAGAAAGAGAATTAGAGTAGACTTTTAAAATATACTTGGTTACTTTAAAAAAAATAGTGAGTACTCCGTAACTGTATCAACAAATAGTGAGTACTCCGTAACTGTATAAACAAAGCACTATTTTTTAATGAGCAGCCCCATAAGCACCTTTGTTGTGTGTTTCTGGACACTTTCTATTATTGACTTTATCTCTTTCATGGATTTTTAACTTTACTCTCTGAATCTACAAAGTAATTTTTTATTGATTTATTAAATTTTAACTAGCATTTATTAGGCATTCATTTTGTGTATAACAGTGGGAGATGTAAAATTAGTGTTAAAATGTTACTGTCTCTGAAGGAACAGATTGTATGAGAAGGAACACATTATATGGAGAAGTCTGCAAAATATTTAAATAAATGTGTCATATAAAATGATCACTCCATGGTAATGTAAATTAATAAAAAATAAAAATATGAATATTCAAAATTTTGTTACCTATTGATAGGGGAAGCCCAGAGACAAGAAGACAAGTTAAGGAATGGTTTGAACAGTTCATGCTAAAGTATGGTCAGAGAATGAAGAGTAGGGTCCTGGAGACACCAGGAGCTGTTCATAGTGCTGAAAGCTTACCTGGTGCACACTCAAACATTTATTCCCTGGACTCTGCTAGTATTTATCATTTTTCTTCTCCACTACACATTTTATACTTCTTTTTCTTACAGTCAGCATCACAGCTGGTAAGATTCTTTGTCCATAGTCATGAGGGATCTGACCCTTTGTAGTTCTGTATGCATAGGGTCAGTATAGTGTTCCATTCAATTGTAGCACTGTACATGTTAGCACAAGGAAATGCCTTATGGATCACTTGGGTTCTATATATACTCCTTTCTGTCCCCACTGTATTAAAACATAGATTTTTCTATTTATAGTCAAAATGAATTATCAGACCAAATAAAAGAACCTAAGTTTTCTCCTCTGATACACTCAATGGAAAGAAGATCCCTACAAGGTAAAATAAGTCCCTGCTTCCAATTCATGGAAACCACTGATATCCTTCCCCGAGCATCATAGTTCCTAAGCAGCAGGTTTAAGAAAAGTCAAACTGGGAAATAATAAGGTGAGTAAATATTTCAATGTATTAGGTACACCGTCCTTCCCACTGTGCCACTTAGTTCTATCACAATTTTGAGAGAAATCGTTCTACATATGAGTTACTGGCTGGGAGCTCACAGTATTCTGTACCTTAGCACTATAATGGTTGATATTACAGCTCCACCTTTTTCTAAGGTCAGCCACTTTTGTGGGATGTGGGACAGAGTGAGGCTTTGAACATAAAAGCATAGCCTAGCTTCTTGCAGTAGAGAGTTGCTTGCTTAGAATTGATCTTGTATGTTATACTATAAGTATTTATAACCATTTACTTGGTAAATAGTTATAAAAGAAGAATGAGAGGTAAAGAATACAATTCTATAATTTTAATAAATGTTAACACTGTACAATCTGAATAAATTGTAGAATTTTATTCTTCACCTCTCATTCCTCTTTTATTATAACCCTAGACCAAGTAACCCTTGCTCTAGACCTTTGGTCTAGGGTTAGTAGTTATAAAAGAAGAAGGTAATGCCTCTGTTATAACTTTTATTCATCCTTGGTAAAGGAAAGTGTTCATACAAGCTTCATGGATGGAATTCTAATGTAATCAATCTGCCATTAAGTGACTATACAGCTCTTCCAACACTACAATTTTTGAGAATCCCTGCGGAGGTTACACTCTTGAGAGCTGCCAAGGAGAAATTGGACACTCGGCATTAGCAATTGGTTGGAGTCATAGGGGCATGTCTATTGTATGGGCCCATGCAGGGGTTCTGTTCCTGTTACCAGGGATGCTTTTCTCCATGAGCTCACTGAGAATGCACTATTATGTCTAAGGAAGTACACTGCTGAACACGCTTTCAGTACCTATGGAATGAGGCGCAGTCTTGTGCAGAAAGTACTAGTAGAGCTCAGGCTCTGCTTGGGTTTCTCATCAAACCAAATATTGTTTTGCCAAGGATAGTTTGTTGCTAAAAAGTATATAACCTAATTCAAGGGTGGGTGGGTTTTTTTATATTTTATTATTACAATCCTCAGACAAAATGCAACTTATTGGTGAACATGCACATAAGATCTAAATATATATATTTTAAAATGGACCAACCCATTTTGAGAAATCTACAATCCCTTTTTGCAAACCACTATGTTAACATAGTGGTTAACAATCTTTTAACATTTTTAAAAACCCTAAAAATTTAGCCAAAGTATGAATCATTACTTGTAAGCTACTGTAGAGCATAACCAGGGGCCATTTCTTCTCACAGGGAAGTGGATGATCAGGTATCTAGCTTGCAGTTCTTCCTGACGGCGATAATCACCTTCTTTATCTTTAGCGAAGCTGTAATGTCTCAGCAGTCCACATGTGAATGGGTGATGCCAGCATTTTATGCATTCATGTGAAAATCAGGTTTGATTTGTTTCTTTTTTGGGTAAATAATCACAGAGAATCTTTATAAGCCCATTGGTTTGTGTTGACGGAAGCTTGAATTGTGGCTGGTTATGTACTTTGGTATTTTAATGCAACCCCTGTGTGCTTTCTGCATCAGACTGCAACTTGTTCCATATGCACTATTTTTCCTATATAAAGAAATAGTATTTTGCACAACAAAAATGTATGTTCATGGATATGGTGACGCCTAATTCCTGATTACAAGCTCGAGTGTAATGGTCATCTCTTGCTTTGTGGAGAGTTTCTCAGGCTCTGCTAGGGTTCCCCATCAAACCAAACACTGTCTTTCCAAGGATAGTTTGTTGCTTAAGAGGATGTAACCTAGTTTAAAAATCTTAGGAGACCTTGCTGGCCTCATCACAGGCATTATACAACTTGCTGATATACCAAAAGTCTTTGGCCACCACTGACTTCTGTTGAATATTTTGTCTAGAGGCAGAGCTGTTTGTGCGGTTATCTGTATCAACTGGAGAGCAATCTTTTCTTTGGGGATAGGGGAAGATCTATTTGCAGATGTCCTAAAAACCTGTCACCTTATTTAATTTAATTTAAAGGTGACAGGTTTTTAGGACATCTACAAATAGATCTTAATGGGTTACCCAATGTCGCTGATACTGTTGGAAAAGAGAAAAATATGAAATCACTCACCAAACATTTGCTCCTTTTCAGTGGTACAGAGTGAGGGTGCAGTAACTTACCCTTCACTTTAGAGTAGATGTCCTAATGTATACATCAGGATCACGTATTTTTTGTAAGATTTGATTTTTACTCTTTCTCATTTATAGGTCTTCCGAAGGAATATAAAGAATTCCTGAGCTAAATTAAATTGCTCTAGTAGTGGGACTTTATCTGGGAGAGTGATTATAATTTGGAGTCATGTCCTGATTAAGCCTCTTCTTTCCAAATCCTCACTGAGATAATTGGATAAAACAGTTAAGATACACCCATCCTTCAAGTCTCTACGGTGCTTCTCATCTCTTTCATTTTCCTATTGATGTGGACATAAAATCTGATTTATTATTTTGGTAGAAAAAGGGAGTTCTAAGAATTTTGTCTATGCTATCTTCACCATAATTTGTTTTTCTTTCAGTTAGTAAGCACTTTCTCCAGAAATTGGAAATATAGAAAACATGAGCTCAGAATCTCCTGATGCTAACACAAGGGCTACAGAGAATGGCCACCAAATGCTTTTCAAATGCTGTTGGAGATCCCTTTTAAATGATTTCTCATATTATACATTTCTTGAAAATGTAATCAAATGCTGAGATGCATTCAGTGCATAAGCCAGTTAACTTTGGTGCAGTCTTGCTGTTGAATCCAATTCCACTCCAGTTATGCTGGAATCAAATTTTAGTTACAGCCCTAAAGTCAACAAGAGATGAGGAAAAGGGACAAGGCTAAACAGTTTTTTTTTTCCTGAGGTAATTTTAAAACAAGGGAAAAACAGCTTTTTATAGAAGGGGTGGCTTTGACTTCTGGAGAAATATTAGAAAATATCTCATGCCATTCAGATGTTCAAGCATATAATTTCCAGTTCTTAGAATCCCAGTTATTGCTGGGCGCAGTGGCTCATGCCTGTAATCCCAGCACTTTGGGAGGCCGAGGTGTTCGGATCACGAAGTCAAGAGATCAAGACCATCCTGGCCAATACGGTGAAACCCTATCTCTACTAAAAATACAAAAATTAGCAAGGAGTGGTGGCACACGTCTGTAGTCCCAGCTACTCGGGAGGCTGAGGTGGAGGAATTGCTTGAACCCGGGAGGCTGAGGTTGCAATGAGCTGGGATTGCACCACTGCACTCCAGCCTGGTGACAGAGCAAGACTCCATCTCAAAAAAGAGAAAAAAAGAATTCCAGTTATTTTCAGAGCAATGCCATATGTCATACCAAATGACAGAATACAGCAGCAAATTCAAATATTACTATAAATTAGCAACCCGCAGGATTAATCATTGGATTTAGTTTTTGGCTACCTGTCTGCATCTGTAGGTGATAATAGATATTTTAACACATCATAGAAAGTCCCTAGATTTTAAGTACATTTCTTGAACTAAAATCTTGATTTTGTACTATTCTTAACCTGTCAAAAGATTATCAAAAGCAATCACAATGCTCCACAATTCTTGAGTGTCTCCTTTTTTCTCTAAAGTTCTGTATGAGTTTCCTGGGGCTGCTATAACGAAGTATCACAAAGCCAAAATGACGTCAAACAACATTTGTTGTATCTCAGTTCTGGAGGCCAGAAATTCAGAATCAACTTTGTCAGGGTATGCTTCTGCTGGAACGTGCAGGGGACCCCTTCATTGCTTCTTCATAGCCTCTGGCAGTTTGGGGGCAATCTTCAGTGTTTTTTGACTATCAGTTGAGAAAAGATCATGCCTCCATTTATTGTCACATGGCATTCTCCCTCCATGTGTCTCTGTCTTCACATGGCTGTCCTCTTATGAAGACACCAGTCATTTTGGACGAGTGGTCCACCCTACTCCAGTATGACGTCATCTTGACTTAACTAACTCCATACGCAACAACCCTATTTCTAGGAAAGTTCACATTCTGAGTTAAGGGGGTAAGGATTTCAACGTATCTTTTCTCTGAGTATACAACTCAAACCACAGCATATTCTTCTATGCAGGTGTAACTACAGTCCCATAGTCTTGTCTTCGGGTAAACCTCAGTGAATAATTTAGTTAATGGTCTTCTCTTCACGTGGAAGACATCTTTATTACGGGATACTGAGACCTTCACTGACTGGTTTCGGCCAACGTAGATGCCATATTCTATATCTTCCCATTTCTATAAGAGTCTGGGTCCTGAGTCTCGATTTGGTATCAGTTTTTTTGTGACAGTAAGTTTTCTTTGTTACAAACAAGTGGAGTCACTTTAGGCTTTTTTTAAAAGAAAAAAAATGATTTATTGTGAAGATACCTGTAAGCCCACAGAATATATGGGATGGCAGATAGCAATGCTTCATAACAGGTGGCAAGCAAAAAATCACTAAGATTCTAGAAACGGTTACTCAAGAGAAGCAGCCATTTTAGATGCTGCTTCAGTTGCCTCTGCCGCTGAATCTTTGAAACTATTAATTGTGCCGTAAATATATTCAGACTAGACACTTTTGTCACTTCCTTAAGATTCAAGTCCTCAACAGGAGTCCAGCAAATGGGTCCGACTTTGGTGCCATGCGTTAGCTGCCCAGGAGCAGGCGGGGAGAAAGAATGCTGGCCTGTCCCTTTGGGTTGTCTTCAATCTGTTTCCTCCTTCCCAGGGTTTTTCTTTCTTTTTCTCACTTTTCACTTCAGCCTTATCACTGGGTCCAGTGCACTCTTTCAGCTGAGGAAATGGATGTTTTTTCTTAATGTTGTTGGTTCAGCAGTGCGGTCCACCCCAAATTCTCCTTTCTAGATTCCTGCAGCGGCTTATAATGTGGTAACAATAAACCAAAGATTGACAGGGGCTTTTCGTTGTCGTTGTTGTTATCTGTTTGTTTCTTTCTGCTACGTTCTTTCTTTTAGACGATAAAAAATAACACCAAAAAAATAGTTAAGGGTCCTGGAGGATGAATGTGCGTGAAAAGAAGTGGCCAACAATAGCACTGATTATTCCCCATCAGACCTATTTTACAGATAAAGAAACAGACAGACGTCCAAGGAAGACGAGTGACCTGCTCAATCACACTCGCTAAAGTAAATGACGAATCTGGAACGTAAATCCATCTCTGGGGGACTTTATTTTAGAATTCTTACCATGCTCCTCTCATTGTTTTGCAAAGTGAGAAAATTTCAGATCGGCACTTACGGCGATGCAATAATAAAACGTATATTAGAATTGTCGAGATGCCAGTGCTCCCCACTCGATCTGTACGATGAATACAATCCCCATCAACATTCCAGCAAATTATTTTCTGGATTTTGTTAAACTGGATCTAAAGTTAACAGAAAGGCGTGAGACCCAGAATAGTCAACACAATGTTGAAGGAGAATAACTTGGAGGATTGATACTACCTGACTTCAGGCTTACTGTAAAGCTACAGTAATCAAGGCAGTGTGATTGATATAAGAATAGACAAATAGGTCAATGGAACAGAATAAAGGGCACATAAATAGAGTCATAGAAATACAGTCAGTTGATTTTTGACAAAGAAGCAAAGGCAATCCAATGGAACAAAAATCATGTTTTCAACAAATGATGCTGAAACAACTAGACATTCACATTCAAAAAAATAAAAATAAGAATCTAGAAAAAGACCTTTCACAAAAATTAACTCAAAATGGATTACAGGCTTAACTATAAAATACAAAGCTATGAAATTCCAAGAATGTGATGTAGGAGGTCTTAGATAAGTGAGGACTTCTAGATATGACATCAAAAGCAATATCCAGAAAGAAAAAACTGGTAAGTTGGACTTCATCAAAATTAGAAACTTCTCTGAGAAAGTCACTTTTAAGAAAATGAGAAGGTCACTGAGTGGTGGGAAATTTTGGCAAAACACATTATCTGTCAACGCGCTGCTGTTGAAAATAAACTCTTAAAACATCATAAAGAGAAAACGAACAACCCAATTAAAAACTAAGCCAAAGATCTGAGCAGACACCTCACCTGAAGATACACAGATAGCAAATAACCATGTGAAAAGATAGTCAACATCTGATGTCACGAGGCCATCTCAAATTGAAACCACAATGACATATCACATCTGTTGGAATGATCGAAATTCCAAACGCTGACAATACCAAATTCTGGCAAGGGCATCGGGCAGCAGGGACTTTCATTTATGGCTGCTGGGGCAGCAAAATGGTGTGGCCACCTTGGAAGATAGTTTGGCAGTTTCTGACCAAGCTAAACACGCCCTTAAGATATTGTCCAGACATCACACACTCTTTGATATTCACCAAAAGGAGTTGTAAATTTATGTTCATACAAATGCTTTTATTCAAGTGTTTATGGTAGCTGTATTTATAATTTCAAAAACTTGAAAGCAACCAAGATGCCCTTCAACAGGTGAATAGACAAACCATATTATATTCATACAATGGAAATTATTCAGCAATAAAAGGAAATGAGCTATGAAGCTATGACAAGAAAAACCTTCACCATGGAAACATATAGGGAAGCCTTAAACACATGCTTACATGTGAATGAAGCCAATCTTAAAGTGTTCACACTGTATGATTCCAACAGTGTGACATCATCAAAAAGGCAGATTATAAAGACAGGACGAAAAATCTGATTGCCGGGAGGTTGGGTGGAGACAGGGAGGATGAATCGGTGGAGCAAGGGGGTGTTTTTGACAGTGAAATGACTCTGTATGAAATTTTAGTTGTGTAAATATGTAACTATATAATTATTAAAGCCCATAGAATGTACAACACGAAGAGTAAAATTTAATGTAAAACTAGGGACTTTTGCTGCAACAATGAATTGGCTCACCAATTGTGACTAATTTACCACACTAACGCAAGATGTTAATAATAGGGGAACAGTTTTATAATCCTAAAACTGCTCTAAAAATGTATTCTATTAAAAATGTATGTATTGATAGAAAAAAAAACAGCAAGAGTATGTTGAGACAGTAAAACAGCCTGGGTGGTTCTATGCAGGGTATACACAGGTGACTGCTCTCGGTGAAATACTCTACTGTGTGGGAATCAAGTAAAAGGTGAGTTTTCAGGGAAGAGATGGACTGAGCAGCCCTAATCAGAGGCACAAACATCTTTGAACAGTGAAATGTTACAGCTAGACGTTAGAAACAAGCGTTTTAGAACAGACTTGGGAAATCCCTAAGGCTTTCTAAATACATAGAAATTTTGTAACTTAAGATGACAAGCAGGCTACTTAAGAGGCCCTGGACCAGAGCATAGCAATACACGTGAACAAGAACGAGTCTCTATCGAGAGGTCTCCTTTGGAAAAGTGTTTTAAACATGGGGACCAGAGGCGTACTTACTGTCTGTCTATCTGAAGTGGCTTCCTGTGCTACCCACCAATTTGCTTTAGTTTTCATCTATAAACAAAACACTTGCAATGTTTCCTTACCTTTTTTTTTAACTTACCCAAGCCTTCTTCATGCCTTAATGTTACCACACATACTTATTAAAGGAGTAATGGTCCTCCTTATACTCACACTTGGGTAGAGCATTCTCTTCCTAGCATAATCTCCTCTTTCCTGACTCTTCCTACCTTAGATTTTCTTTCATTCTCAGCTGTTTTTGCTGGCTAGGGTTCTCAAGCTCGTTTGTTAAGTGTTGACAGTCCCTAGAATGGTGCCTACATTTCAGGGAAGAAACAGCTCTGAACTCAGCCTATTTCCTCTACTGTATCTTACCACCTTGGATTTGTATTGTTGAAACATTAGGGTCTCCGACCTCACATGCTCTATCCCAGGTGCCACTTCTCAACTCTAGAGATATATTTTTATTTCTATTTCAATTTCCATAGCCAACCAAACTCAAAAAGGTTATAACCAAATATTTTTATTCAGTATAAGCTGTCCATTTACCAGCTCTAATAACTAAATATTAAAATTCTAATATATCTAACTCTTCGTCCTGACAAGTCACTCTTCCCAACCGTGCCATTTATCAAGTTCATTCAATTCTGCTTCTAAAATGTCATCCCAATTTTCCACTTTTCTTTCTATCTGCACTGCCACAAGATTTCACTATTACTTTATATCAAATGTTTCTGCCACCACTGTCTTTTTTTTTGTTTGGAATCACATTGTTGTCACAGTCATTTCTATCACATGGAAATGTGTCTATTTTAATTTTTAAAACTTGTAATCAGATAAAATTCAAACAATTTAGCATGCCATGCAATCTTTTTACAATATGGTTTTTACACTACTCTTTAGGACAGTGCTCCTTCTCTGGGGAGAAGGTCGTTTGAATTATTTTATCCATAGTGAGCAACACTTTTTGTAAATCCAATAAAAATTATTTGTTAGAATAATTCTAACTGGGAAGGAAGTTGTAGTAATGTCAGATTTCTACAAAATTGTCTAAATAGTTCATTACATTTTCTCTACTGTCAGACTATTAATAGTTTTTAATCCATCCAGTATTTTGCTTTTGCTCATAATACCCATGTAAATTTCGTGGTAATCATGCTGTTTGAGTAGTTATTGATCTGGTCAGGCTTTCCATGTTTTCTTGGTTCAGTCCTGTTAGGTGTGTATTTCCAGAAATTTGTTCATATACTCTAGGTTATCAAATTTGTTAGCATTCCATTGTTCATGATAGTGTCTTTTGATCCTTTTAATTTTTGTTGTATTTATAATGTCTCTTTTTCATTTCATATTTTGTTTATGTCTTCTCTCTTTTTTTAGTCTTGCCAAGCATTTTTTTATTTTGCTTATCTTTTCAAAAGACCAACTATTAGTCTCACTGATTGTTACCGACACAAATTTTGTATACCCAACACACGTTTATTTCAGCATTCTTCACAGTTATCCCAAACTGGAAACTGTCCAAATATCTACCCACCGTAAAATAGACCTTAAAAGTTGTATTCTACACCATGTAATATTATCAATAAGTATGAACACATTTCAACTATACTCAACAACATAATGTACATAAACATAATGGTGAGTGAAAGGAGATAGTTGCGTAAGAATATACTTTAAGATTTTAGCTAAATACAAATAGAAGCAAAAATATTGTATCATGTTAGAAATCAGGATAATGGTTACTCTGAAAAAGGTACTAATAGTGAGCAAAACAGAGGCTTCTGCAGTGCTAATGATATAGATCAATAGATAGGTAGATAGAGATTAGATAGATAGATCCTTGTGCTCCACAGACCTTCTTCCTCAACTTATGAAAATTCATTAAATTACACAGTTATGATTTTTGTATTTTTTAGTATGGATGTTTTGTAAAATGTTGACTGGACCAACATTGAGTTTCTTATTATGATATCTAAAAAGACATGAGGTGCAGGTGGATGACAGAATTTAAATGCTAGAATAAAAAAAAGAGATGCCCACTAGAACCATTCCAACATAAGAACTGTCACTTCCGGTGGATAGATGTGGAGTTAGAAGCTGGAAGTCAAATCTTGAACTTCAAGATACACAGAGTTTGCATATCAGGAAGAGAAAATGGTTAACAAAAAACTCAGAGAAAAAGGGTAGAGGGAAAATTGGAGAAAACAATTCTCGTGGAAGTTGAAGAAACAATAATTTATTTTAAGAATATAGGAAAAAATACAAAGAAAGCAAAAATCACTGATAGACTAGTGGACAAGCTTACAAGGAATCACTCATCACTTTAAAGAAATGTCAGTGATTTAGTTATAATTTAAATCAGAATATCAGACAATGATAAAATAAGTAGGAATAGTGGAAGCAGAAATTAGTGCACAAATTTTGAATAGTTTTACTAAGAAATATGAAAAAAAGAACTGCAAAAAGCATGTACAAAACTTTTTATCAAAAAAAATACGTATCCTGAAAATGTCAACTAATCATCTGTCTTCAGCTTCATCTCTCTTAGAGACATTGTTACTAGAAATTCTAAAAGGAAAACATGTAAATCACTTTCTTACTTATATGATTCTGTCCTAAGTTCTGTATTTTAGATCCATGAACATACATAATTTCTATGGTGGCTGTTGATGACAGATACTACATGAAACACCAAAAAATCCATTTTAATTCCTTATTAAAACTACAAACACATATAAGCATTTTCAAAATAGACAAAATTAAAGCTGAAGTATGAAATTAACTATGGATTGAGTTATCAATGCTCAGAAAGCGTAACTGATTCAATGAAACATGACTACATGCACCACACACTTGTGAGACTTGATTACCTTTATTATGAGCTAATTAGCCTTGCAGTGTAAGTGTCACCTAAGGGGTTTGTTTGACTTCAGTAGTTCTGAAGGTAATGGAGGTTGAAAGCTTGTCTGTTCTGGTAAATAGTCCTTCTCACTCATGAAGTTCTTAATATAATTTATAAATTAAGAACATGATACAGTGTAAACTTGAGTACTTAACATACATGAAATGAAAATGTAGAAAGGATATTTTAGAAATGAAATACAGGCTCTTTATTATTGGTCATTGTTCCTAGGTCATGAGTCTATCAATAGAGTAAATAAGTAGCTGAAAACCCGGGACTGAACCATTCTTATCTTCTCTCTAGTCCCATTATGGGAGGAGAATGGCCTTTCTCTTGAAATAATTGTCCATCTAGAAATTATTTCAATGACTGACAGTGATAATGTAGCGTGATAGTTAAGTAACTTCATTTTTCCTGGGTTCAAATCTTAGTGCCACTATTTTCTTGTTACGTTATTTAGATAGGTTTCTTAATCTCCATGTTCCACAGGCTCTTCAATTACAAAATGGAATGTAGTTACAGTTCCCTCATCATCACAGATGGGTGGTGCGAATTGAATTACAATGTGATAGCATTTAGAACAGAATCTAGAAAACAGTAAGAGCTAAGTATTAGCTCTTATTTATAGTGCTCAGACTAAGTCTGCAGATATTTAAAGAGAGGTTTGGGCTTACAGGCAAAGACTGGAGAGATCTATGTTGTTTTTCTTAATAATGTGTAAGCATTTGGGTAGAATTTTGGTTCTGGTTGTTGTTCCTGGAAGAGAGAGAAAAGAGAGGGAAGTAATGGCAACAGAAAGAGGAGAGAGAAGAAAAGGTCCAGAAATGTGAGGAAACTAGAATTCTAGTGGAGAAACCATATAAGGTTTTTTTTTAAAATTTTATTAAAAGGTTTTTTCACTCCCATGTTCATTACACTGTTATTCACAATAACCAAGTTACAAAACCTAAAATGTCCATTGATAGATGAATAGATAAAGAAAATAAAATATTATTCCACATGAAAAGAAGAAAATCCTGTAACTTTTGATAACATGGATGAAACTAGAGGACATTATGCTAAGTGAAGCAAGCTAAACTTAGAAAAATACTACGTGACCTTCTAGGGTTTTTATGGTGCCAGGTCCTATGTTTAAGTCTTTAATCCATCTGGAGTTTAGCATAAGGTGTCAGGAAGGGGTCCAGTTTCTGCTTTCTGCACATGGCTAGCCAGTTTTCCCAACACCATTTATTAAACAGGCAATCCTTTCCCCATTGCTTGTTTTTATCAGATTTGTCAAAGATCAGATGGTTGTAGATATGTGGCGTTGCCTCTGAGGCCTCTGTTCTGTTCCATTGGTCTATATCTCTGTTTGGGTACCAGTGCCATGCTGTTTTGATTACTGTAGCCTTGTAGTCTATATAGTTTGAAGTCAGGTAGCATGATGCCTCCAGCTTTCTTATTTTTGCTTAGGATTGTCTTGGCTATGCAGGCTCTCTTTTGGTTCCATATGAAGTTTAAGGTGTTTTTTTCCAGTTCTGAGAAGAGGGTCACAGAGAAAACCTAGACAAAACCATTCAGGACATAGGCATAGGCAAGGGCTTCATGACTAAAACACCAAAAGCACA
Organism: Callithrix jacchus; assembly: GCF_049354715.1. NCBI lineage: Eukaryota > Metazoa > Chordata > Mammalia > Primates > Cebidae > Callithrix > Callithrix jacchus. The sequence goes on along the minus strand of NC_133522.1, from coordinate 4,620,223 downwards.
GGCAACAAAAGCCCAAATAGACAAATGGGATCTAATTAAACCCCAGAGCTTCTGCACAGCAAAAGAAACAGTCATTAGAGTGAACTGGCAACCAACAGAAAGGGAAAAATTTTTTGCAGTTTACCCATCTGACAAAGGGTTAATACCCAGAATCTACGAAGAACTAAAACATATTTACAAGATAAACACAAACAAACCCATTCAAGAGTGGATGAAGGATATGAACAGACACATTTCAAAAGAAGACATATATGGGGCCAACAAACATATGAAAAATGCTCATCATCACTGGTCATTAGAGAAATGCAAATCAAAACCACATTGAGATACCATCTCACGCCAGTTAGAATGGCGATCATTAAAAAATCTGGAGACAACAGATGCTGGAGAGGCTGTGGAGAAATAGGAACACTTTTACACTGTTGGTGGGAGTGTAAATTAGTTCAACCATTGTGGAAGACAGTGTGGCGATTCCTCAAGGACCTAGAAACAGAAATTCCATTTGACCCAGCAATCCCATTACTGGGTATATATCCAAAGGATTATAAATCGTCCTATTATAAAGACACAGGCACACATATGTTCATTGCAACAATATTGTTTACAATAGCAAAGACCTGGAACCAACCCAAATGCCCATTGATGCCCACTGATAATAGACTGGACAGGAAAATTGTGGCACATATACATCATGGAATACTATGCAGCCATAAAAAACAATGAGTTTATGTACTGTGTAGGGACATGGATGAACCTGGAAACCATCATTCTCAGCAAACTGACATAAGAACAGAAAATCAAACACTGCATGTTCTCACTCATAGGCGGGTGTTGACCAGTAGGAACTCATGGATACAGCGAGGGAAGCATCACACACTGGGGTCTGCCGGGGGGGACAAGGGGAGGGACAACCAGGGGGTAGGGTGTTGGGGAGGGATAACATGGGGAGAAATGCCAGATAAAGGTGATGGAGGCAGCAAACCCCGTTGCCATGTATGTACCTATGCAACAATCCTTCATGTTCTTCACATGTAACCCAGAACCTAAAGTGCAATAAAATATATAAATCAAAAAAAGAAAAATGCTACATGATCTTACTTATTTAAAATGGAAACTGAGGGGTCCAAAGTGGCTCCCGCCGGAGGTCGTGGCGCTTGCAAAGGTGAGGTCTTGAGTTCAAGGCTAACCTGAGCAACCTCATAAGCTCAAACTGATTGGCAAAAAAAAAAAAAAAATGGAAACTGAAACAGTTAAACTTGTAAAAGAGTATTTAACGGTAATTTCCTGGGACTAGAACATGGAGATGTTGGTCAGATGGCACACAGTTCTAATTACACTGGATGAATAAATTCTGAAGATCTATCCACAATAATGTGAATACAGTTAACAATACCATACTGTAGATCTGAAATTGTATTCTCACTCCCCATCACAAACGTGCAAGAGGAACATAACTGTGTGAAGTGATGGACAGTTTACTTAGCTTGATTGTGGCAATTAGTTTACAATGTATAAATACATCAAAACATCAAGTTGCATACCTTGAAGGTATAAAATGTTTGTCAATTACACCTCAATGAAGCTGAGAAAAAAAAATTAAAAACAATTAAATAGTGTAAGTTTTTTTAATCTGAGACAGTGATTGCCCAAAGGCAATAGAAGAACAGCTTTAAGGTAGTGACCAAAATAGAAACCGTACAGTATTCTGAATTTACAGCTGTTCGGGGACACAGTGCCCTTCACATGCTTCCAGCTAATGACTGTGTGCAGGACGAGTTCCAAGGCAGGCCTATTTCTATGAAATGTGGGCTTTCTCTGACTAGTGATTTCAGCTCCAGGATTCCTCAATGACCTTGTCAAAATTTTCTTGGAACTATGAAATAGCTTAAGACTCTTTCTAAGCTGTCTCCATCCAGCATCACTTTTATTTGTCTTTACTTCCCTGGGATCAGACCTGCATCCTGATTTGACGGTTTCCTCACTTTCTCTTTCTTCTTTCTTTTCCATCATGGATTTTCCACCAAGAACCTTTTGCACCCATAATTTTATCTTGACAACTACTTCTTGAAGGACCAGTGTTAATTCTATAGCAACACACTTCTACTTTTTCTGAAGCTGATGAAAAAGCCCTCTGTTTTATAGAGGATACTCTTTGGAAAATATACAGAAAAAAATGTTCAGAAAATTCTTATTCTGATTTTTATTATTTTATAGGTTTAGGGCAGAGGTGCTGATTCTTTTGGTTTCCCTGGGTCACACTGAAAGAGGAATTGGGCCGCACATAAAATACACTGACACTAACGATAGCTGATGAGCTAAAAAAAAAAAAAAGAAAGAAATCACGAAAACATCTTCTAATGTTGTAAGAAAGATTCCGAATTTGCGAGTTTGTGTCGGGCCATATTCAATGCCACCCTGAGCCACATGCAGCCCACACACTGCATGTGAAGAACATGAAGGATTGTCCAACGTCAATTGGACAAGCTTGGTTTAGGGATTTAAAAGCCATTTAAACATACTGTCTCTCTCTCATTCTAGGCATACATTTTAGGGATGTATTTTCTGCTCTGGAGCTTCCATTCTGAAGCATTCACCTTAGTAATGCTTTACTTCACAACAAAGGTTGGAAAGGACAGAATGAAAGAGTTGAATTAGGCCAATAACATAAAATATTAAGTTGATGGCAGGTGAAAATATTTGTGTTCTTTTATTAAAAAATATAGCTATTATATTAAGAAATAAGATTTTACATAGAACATTCATTAAGACAATGTTTTACTACGTATTTATAGTTAATAGAATTAAGCATTGAATTAAGTGATTGAATTAAGTGATCATTTATAATGTTATTATGATAATTTTCCTTTCTGCATCATAGCTTTAAGTTATTTTAAAAACTCATTCTTCTCCTTTATTGCTTATAGTCTAGAACTTAAAACCTTTAACCTATTCTGTGACAGTTCAGCATCCTCACTGCCATCACTCTAATGCGGGTCTTAATCATTTTATATCCAGAGTGCTGGAAGAGCTTTCTAGCTACTTTCTCTGAAGAAATTGTGGTAAAGAACATTCTTTGGAATTGGATCTCTCCTGTATGAGGTGTCTGTCACCCCCTACTGGGAGGTGTCTCCGAGTCAGGAGGCATAGGGGTGAGGGATGCACTTAAGAAGGCAATGTGTCCCTTAGCAGAGCTCCAGCACTGTGCTCGGAGACCCTGTGCTCTCTTTGGAGCCAGTAGGCAGGAGTGTTTAAGTCTGCTGAAGCTGAGCTGACAGTTGCCCTTTCCCCAGGAGCTCTGTGTCAGGGAGATGGGAGTTTTATCTATATGCCCCTGACTGGGATGCTGCCTGTCTTTCAGAGATGCCCTGGGCAGAGAGGAGGAATCTAGAGCTAGGCAGTCTGGCTACTGCAGCTTGGCCACGCACAAATCTCTGAGTTGGAATTTTTTTGTTGTATCATGCTAGTTTTGTGACTATAGACAAGTTGCTTAAAGACTTACATCTCCATTTACTTACACATTCGGAAGACTGAATTGAAAAGGCATGTAGAATAGGACCTGAACTTGACAGTACTCAGTAAATGACAAATATTGCTATTAAAAATATCCGTTCCTATTATTTTACTGGTTGGAAACCTTCAAAGTTGCCTTTTTGCTTTGGAGTCTGCTTTAACTTATTTTTTGACTTTAGCCCCTTAAAATGGTTCTTCCCTAGTTTTCTAGGAAATATTTATTTAAATATTTATCTTAAATATTTTTTATGCACCTATTATGTGGCAGGAATAAATGTGTTTTTCTGATTTCAGTATGTACATCCAGCTCCAAACTGTGGACAGGCCTGGATTTGCACAGGCCGTGGTAGCCGTGCCCTCACAAGTTTTGGTGTATGTCTCCCGTAAAACCTTTTCTCCTCCAGTGCACCCTTTCATTTAACTACCTCCTGGTAATTATTACCTGAATATGCCCTATGCACCATGCAAAGTGCTGGCAGCAAGCCTCCAAGTTGTTTACAGTTTAATGAAAAAAGTATACAACAAAATAGGCACTCAAGAGTCCAAGTTTTAAGTTCTATTATATAATAGAAAGTGCCATGTGCTTTTGGACAGCAAAAGAGAAGTAAATAAACTAATACTAACGTGAGTCTGAAACCTGAAGAATGAAATGAGGGCATAGCTGTGGGAACAAGATTTGAGATGGGTACAAAGATAACGTGGCCAGTGAGTCCGAATTGGGAGTAAAAATTGACAGGGAGATGGAGCAGCTTGTGAAGTATTCGCTGGAAAAGAGAGGATGTACCATTTTCCAAGAACTGAGAGAATTTCAGTGTGATTAGATTACAGTGTGAACAAAGGGAATGTTCTAGAAAAAATAAATCTGAAAGATAATCAGTAACTATCATGTAGAACCATGAAAAACATTATAAAACAATATTTTTCTAATGCTAGTAGAAAAATATTTTAGCAGAAAATGACACATTGGATTTGAATTTCAGGAAGGATCATCTTATAAGGATGGACTGAAGGAACAAAAGTGAAAAAAATGAGGGGAACATGACCCTGTGGAAGCAGCCAGGGCAGAGGTAACGGGGGCCTCAGACAGGAAGTTCAAGGACCAGAGAAGCTGAATAACTTCTTCATTTATTTAATTTTTATCCTCTATGTGACTGTTAGAGCAAAAACCTCAGGCTACTTTTATTTGTCAAATATCCTACATACAGAGCATGTACATCCTGGAATGTACAGTATTATAATAAAGAGTTTTGAATATTTGAACTATTAAAAGAGATTAGAGCAAATATTTATATGAAATAATTGACAAGAAATGGGACTGACTGGATGTAGGTGCAGAAGAAAACTAGAAAGATGTCTTGGTTGTGCCTGACTCGAACGGGCAGACGATGCTACCACTAACTTAGAGACAACAGAGCTGAAGAAACAGGCTTGGCGGGAAGGAAAATAAGGGCAGTTTGGGATATGTTCAGTTTGAGGCGATGGAGAAATTCCAGTTGTAGGTCTCGAGCAAACATTAGTTGAATATAGAGAACTTGAGTGTAAGCCAGAGCTGAGTTAGGGATAGTTCTAGTTAATAACAAAGATGTCACTGGTACTGTCATGACATGCTGCAGGCCTGGTTCCAAGGGATTTACATATGCTAACAAATCTAATACGATAATGCTATGAAATAGGTATAATGTTATTAGCCCAATTTCACAGAGTGTAAGTTTGAGGGTTATTCAGATTAAGTATCTTGCTCGACTTCACACACACAGCTCGCAAGAGGTGGAGCTGTGATTTGAACCCAAGCAGTCTGGCTCCAGGATCACATCCCTTTAACCGTGATACCACATTGCTACATGGCCTTTCTGCTCATAACCTGGTAATGTAGATGGCGAATAAGGCCAAGGAAGTTAAAACAGTCACTCAGGAAGAGGCTACGGAGAGACACAAGATGATGATGAGAAATATAACTTTAGGGCTGAGACTGAAAGACATGTTGGCCACCAACGTGATTGTAGAATTATCAGAGAGAAGGGAACTAAGAACGCAGTGTCACAGAAGACGAAGTTTCGTGAATAAAGGCCATTTGCCAAAGCTACAAGGAAGTCATGCCATGTAAGAGAAGCATACGAAGTTTCATTTAAAAAAAATGTCATCCGTTACCATGAAAAAGGCAGCATCAGCGGAGCAGCAGAAAAGGGAAACTCTCTTTAGAACTCTCTGTAGGGGATGAAGTAGAAACACAAATCTAGAAGATAGATTTTAAAGTTTTAAAGGGAGGAGAAGGGAATGAAATTGAGCATAAAATGGAATTTGTAAAATGTTGATGGGTTTCTTTTTTTGTTTTTTGTTTTTCTGAGACAGAGTCTTGCTCTGTTGCCAAGCACCAGGCTGAAGTGCAATGGCACGGTCTCGGCTCACCGCAACCTCCGCCTCCCGGGTTCAAGCAATTCTCCTGCCTCAGCCTCCCGAGTAGCTGGGACTACAGGCGCGTGCCACCAAGCCCAGCTAATTTTTGAATTTTCAGTAGAGGCGGAGTTTCACCATGTTGACCAGGATGGTCTCGATCTCTTGACCTCGTGATCCACCCGCCTCGGCCTCCCAAAGTGCTGGGATTACAGGCATGGGCCACCGCGCCCGGTAGGTATTATTTTTAAAAGTAGTGTGAAACATGTGTAAGCTCTGACAGGAGCCAATTGAAGGATGAGTAGGCTTAAGTGGTGTCTGTGTAGAGGGGCATATTGAGAGAGGACTTTACTAAGAAAAAAGTGCAAAGCCTGTATGGATATAAAATGTAGGAAAAAGTTATGGTTGCGGGGGTGAGAAATAACGTCATTTCTGATAGCTTTAACTTCCTTTGTAAACTAAAGGTAAGTTCATCTTTTGAAGGTAAAGGGAGCTATTTGGGAACTAGAAAGATGAGAAGAAAGAGAGAGGTGCAGGATCTGGTTTCACTTTCTGCCATCCCTTGACCCTTAGTAGAAAAATATATATGCAGTGGATAAATCAGGCCGACAAAATCACTGTGTTATTAAACGGTGCTCTTCCCAAACACAAATGCAGAAATTCAGTGGGTTCAGATGGACTTGCAGTTAAATTCTTTTGCCCACACTGGAGTCTGTAAGGTGACAATATTGAAAGAAAAAGAGGCTGTTGTAATAGATATGAATCTCCAGAATTGGAAGTTTTTCACATGAGGATGAAGTAATGATTGGAATTAGTGTTGAAGAGAAGAAGGAGCCAACTCTACTTTTCATTTCTAAATGCGTGGAGTATGAAAGAAGAGCAGTTTCAACTTGAAAGGTATTAATCAGGGTTCTTCAGAGAAATGAACCAATTGGCGTGTGCTTGTGTGTAAAGAGATTTATTATCAGGAATTGGCTCGTGCAATTACAGAGGCTGAGAAGTCTCAAGATCTGGAGACCTGGGAAAGCCAATAGCGTGGCTTCAGTCTGGGTGCACACCACGTACTAGCTCAGCAGTCAGTGAAACAGTGAATTCTCCGTCACTCAGCCTTGGGTTTGGTGTGTTCAGACCTCCAGCAACTTTGATGAGGCCATGCACATTGAGAAAGGGAATCTGATGTGCTTAGCCTGCCGACTCAGATGTGCATCTCATGCCGAAATACCCTTAAAGACATACCCGCAAAAATGTTTAATCAAATACCTGAGCGCCCAGTGGTTCGGTCAAGTTGACACATAAAATTAATCATCACAAATGGTTGTAGGGGAAGCCGTGTCTTCAGAGAAGTAGTATTTCCTCAAGACAAGTAGGTTAGGGGAGATTTCAGTGAAGAAACTGAGGATGCAGAGAAAACTTTTCTTCTAGTCCCTAAAATGTGAAAATTCTGTTCTTTGGCAAATATAAAAACGAAGTGTGAGTTTGGTTTGGGAAATTATGGGAGTTTCTCGGTACTCAGGATTAAACAGTATAATGGAGAAGACAGCGGTCTGGAAAGATGGCTGCGAGGTTGAAGAAGAAATTAATAGTTTAATGCAAAAGTGTCTGAAAGATCACCAACACAAGACAAGAGAAGATACTACCAGAATAAATTTGTAAACAACTTATAAGAACGTCCTGGTCACCTCAGTGATTATAATAGCAGGACCTCCTATAGAAGACATGACATTTCTGCCACTACATACAAGCACCCTTAATTTGGTTGAGTAAATTCCCCATCCTCTCTTTAAGTTAAATGCATTCCTTTTATAGATAGTACAAGTATGTGGCACACACAAAAAAATTTCTAATACGGGTAAGTTTCATTTTTTTTTAAGGGCACAATCATTCTTTTGTTTTCACATAGACCTCTAGCAAAGGTTTGAATCGTGCCATATCTAAGAAACTCTGAATCTTGCTATTTTTGAGATACATTTTATTACACCCTGTCATAGATTTTATCATGGCAATTTTTCTTCTGCTGTGGAGAAGTCAACTGTGATGTTTTTCAATAAGCATTTACAGAGCACCAGGTGCCAACAGGGCATTATGCCAGCTATCATGTCTGCTGTAGAGTTGTTTAAAATACTGCTTTTGCCCTTGAGAAGCTAAAAATTAGTGGAATAGATAAAGAATTTGTTTATATGACTGAGAGCAGTATGTACTAAGTATCGTTTGATTGTCATAAACAAAGATTTACAGAAAAAAAGAAAAGAGAGAAGAATATTCTGAAAGAAAACATGAAAGACTTTGAAAAAATTATTAAGATGTAATTTGTATCTGTAGCACATTGCAGCTAACTTCATGGCTTAAAATAATACTTGTGTATCATCTTATAGCTCTGGAGGTCAGAGGCCGAAATAGGTCTCAATGGGCCAAAATCAGTTTATCAGCAGGACTGTTACTTTTAGAGGCCCTGAATTTAATCTATCTTCTTATCTCTTCCAGCTTCTAGAGGCTGACCGTATTTCTTCGCCCTGACACCATTCCATCTTTAAAGCCGGCAATGGTTGGTCAAGTGTTTCTCACTTTGAATCGCTGTGACACCAACCCCTCCACCTTTCTTTCTCATATTTAAAGAACCCATGTAATTACATTGGGTCCACCGGATAATCCAAAATAATTTCCTTAAAGTCAGTCAATTAATAACCTTAATTCTACATACAAACTTAACTCACCTCTGTCAGGTAATACAGCATATTTAGAGGTTCCAGGGATCAGGATATAGATATTATTGGGGGAGCATTAATCTGCCTTTCACAAGCGAAAACAATGATTAAGACCAGAAAGAGAGCAATGCTGAGGACATGTATTGACACTGGATAATGCATAGAATTTTGACAATTGTATTGAAAGAGACAAGATTGGAAAGGCAGACATGGATTCGGAAACTTATTTATAGGCAATTGAAATGACATTGAAATTGTCTGAGGCACAAGGCTACAATCATAGATCACCTCTAGGTAGATTAACTAGAGATGCAGCAAAGCTTGAATGAGAGTCTCAAGGGGAAAGACCCTTCCGGGATTGCTCATCACCCGGGATAGCTCCAGGGTCAAAGACAGTGCTGACACTCAGTAAACATGCCATGGTCTGTTCTGCCTACCACAGACACATACCATTAGGATTAAACAGATTATATAGAAATAATAAAACTTTTAAATTTTTATAATAAAAATCATGTGATTTATTACTGTTGGCAAGGTATTTATCTTCTTCTAACCTTGATTTTTACATCAGTAAAATATAGACAAAATAATAAATACCTTATAGCAATGCCAAAAGGCTTATAAGATGTTTTAGAGTCAAATATGTGCGCAGCAACTGCCATGTGGGATGCACTCACTAAATCCTCAATGATTTAGTTAATCTATGCATAAACCTAGTCATCTTCTCTTCACTATTTTAAAAAGCAGATGTTTATCAACTTTTTCTGGCTAGATTTGTTATTTGAGTTAGTTTCCTGTGAGATCACTTTCAGCCTGTCTCAATAGGTCTGGTTACATGTTTTCATCACACCTTCAATTTCATTTATGATTCTCACATAAGAGCAGAAAAGTCACTTTGAACAGCTGAAAAATGAAGACTATGGAACTGTGATTGGCAGAATAATGAGATGATCCCCAGTAATCCCTCCAAACTTGCATCCACACATTGAAATAATTTCCTCTCCTAGAGCACAAACAGAGCACAATTCTTGCTTCTTACCCACTGAATATGGCAAAGGTGATGCCACTCTCTTGATTACATTATTGTTAGTTTTCTATTGCTATATAACAAATTACTCCCAAATTATAGGCTTATAACAGCATATATTTATTATCTCAGCCTGCAGGTTAAAAGTCTGGACAGGCTCAACTGACTTACCAATTTAGAGACTTACATGGCCCAAATCAAGTGTTAGCTCAGCTAGGGTATTGTTGGAGGTTCTGGGAAAGAGTTCACTTCCAAGCTCACTGTCAGTATGAAAATAATTCAGTTCCTTGTGGTTATTAGAATGAGGGCTCTGTTCTCCTGGTGGCATCAGCCAGAGATTGGTCTTTGCTCTTAGAGGCTGCCATTCTTCTTCTTCTTGGACCAATCCATCTTCAAATCACCAATGGTATATTAGAATTTCTTCTTGTGCTTCCAATATCTCTTACTTCTTGTTCTCCTATCTGCCATAAAAACTTTGTTTTTATTAGGGTCTATGTGATTTAGATTAGGTCTATATAGATAATATCTTTATCTTAGGATCAAACGTGCCATACAAAATAACAATCATGAAAGTGAAATCTTAATATATTTATAGGCACTAGGGATTATAACATAAACTCTTGGAAGCCATTTTTAGAATTCTGGCTCAAAATTAAAAAAATATAATGTAGACCCCATCTTAGCAAACTAGAGAGAGATTCTCCTACAGGACTGTTAGAAGCAGAGTCATATTATGTCAATTCTCTCTTGTGGCAGAGAATTGACTGTAGGAACTGAGGGTAGCTTCAGTCAACAGCCAGTAATAAGCTGGGATCCTCACTCTCACAGCTAGTATATAGGAAGCTGAATTCGACCAACAACCTTGTGAGCCTGCGAGAGGACCATGAGCTTCAGGGCAGAAGGTAATCTAGCTGAGACCCTTATTTCAGTCTTATGAGATGCTGAGGACTGAACACAGCTAGGCTGTAGGAGCCAATCAAACTTTGATTTTTACATTAAAGAAATATAGATAAAATAATACGTACCTTGTAGGAATGCTGAAAGACTTATGTTTTGAAATCAAACACATACAAACAAAAATTCTTTCGTTTTAAGTGACTACATTTTTGTAATTTGTTACCCAGCAGTAGAAAACATATACACAGGAATAGAGATCCTGGTTCACCAAGTCTGGGGTCAGAATTTGACAAATAACACAGGTGCATTTCATGCGAATGATAATTTCTGAGCTAGTTTGAGAACCCTGAATTTATTTCTTACAATTTCTATCTTTCATTAAGATGAAGGAAAATCTCACCATTGTGATTTTGTGACTGGGATAACTGCATGTAGCCAGAGTTTTCATTCCTTCATTTCCTTCAGGAGAACATTACTCAGTGAAAGCAGCTAAAATCTGCAATAACTTGAGAAAGACCACAGAGCAAGAGAATCTACAAAAGCCATGGCATTCGAGACATAAAACAGCTTGTTCCTTCCGAAGATTGGGTAATTCAATCATCTTCCAGCAGGCCACCAGCAGGAGGATGATAGAAATGACATATTTGCTGTTCATGGAAGAAAAAGAATGTAATTGGAAGGAAATAAGACAAGATGTTCACAGATAAAGGAGAAAATATCTGCTGGTTTGCTGGTTTTAAAAATTGCACGGTAGTTTATTCATCTGCCAACAGTAAATCTCTATTTCCATCTTCACAATCAAAGCTGCTTTAGAATTAAATGTGAAAAGTTTTTGCATTTACCAGGACAGCGCTCTTTTTTTTCCCCCTTAATGACTAGAGATAGATCTATAAAGAATAAAGCTTAGTCACTTGAGTAGAACAAGGAGCTGTTTATCACTTCACAAACCTAATAAGTGATTTCATAAGAAACAGTACTGAGCACTAGGGCTGCAATTATAACTCCAGCACACACGATTCTGGCATTTAGGAACAAATTCGATTTTGTGATTAGCAAGCAAACCGCCTAGCCTGTGCTTATTGGACTATATATTTTTTTCAGTGGCTTCAGTGCTCTGGTAAAATCATTTACAGGCTACATTAATCACAATTTCTTAGCCAAAGTATACTCTGACATCATCAAGAAATCAATGTAGGCGATTCTTCATTGAGGGCAATGCTGAGTGCCAGGTTGATATGCAATTCATCAAATCGTTGCATTTTGGAGTAAGTAGGATCAACCTCCAAATTTAAATGTTTCTTTAAACAGGTATAGACAAAATTTCCTGTTAGTGATATCAGTTGAAATTAGAACCTAATATTAAATTATTTATTAAAAAGTTAAGTTTCATAGTTGTTAAAAGGTAGAGAAAACAACTTCAGGCCCTGCCACTGCCTTTGGGGAGTAAAAAGAAGGCGGTCAGTTTAAAAGAACATTTAACTAAAAAAGACACTTTCATGGAAATAGACTCTTGCTTTTTTGTAATGTGCATTTGAACAGAATTTTAGAATTTGCCAACAAGATCCTAAACGGCTTACCTGTGACATAAGACTCTCATTGTTCCAGGGGTCGACAAACTGAAACCTGTGGGTCAATCCAGCCCACAACTCGTTTTTTTACAGCCAGCAAGTTAAGATTAATCTTTACACTTTAAAAAGATTAAAGTAGAATATGCAAAAAAAAAAAAAAAAAAAAACACTTCATATGGCCTGTAAAGCGTACATTCTGGTCCTTTACAACAAAAATAGTGTGCTGACCTCTGCTTTAGAAATAGGTAGAACAGTTTACTGAGAACTGCATGGCTGGGATACAACGTACAAAGATCCCTCTTTACCAAGACTGCTTTCGGCTTCCATAACAAAAGACCACAAACTAGTTTGACTTCACTAGAAATTCATTTTCTCAATTTTAGAAGTTAGAAGTTCAAAATCAAGGTATCGGCAGGGGTGATTCTTTCTTAGGGCCGTGAGGGCTCTTCCTGGCTTATCAGTGACTGTCTTTCCCCATGTCTCTTCCTTTCACCTTCCCTCGTATGTGTCTCATTGTTCAAATTTCCTCTGTTATAAAGAAACCCATTATTTTTGATTACGACCTATCCTAATGATCTTATTTTAACCTGATTATCTCTGCAAAGACCTCATTCCACATAATGTTAAATTCTGAGGTAATGAGAGTTAGGACTCCAAAACATGAATCTTGCAGGCAGAATCCAACCTAAAACTTTTTTAATGTCCTCCACATCACTCAAATAAAAATTTTACCTGTGATAGACGTAAATAGTTACGTCCAAGGTCAAATGGCTAAAAACACAAAAATAAGACTCAGAGTCTTATTTGGGCTCTAAGTAAAGTGTACTTTCTGTTCCCCTTAGTTGCTGTAAGGAATGAAGTAAAAACCTTATCACACAGTACACTTTCATTCACTTAGTCCATTCTACATACATGTACATCACACGCCTACTACATGCCTTATATTCCTATATAAAGAAGACAGTATCCATCCCTACCTGAGGAGATAAAGTGTTGGTGCAGATGTTTATAACAGAAGGCAGAAAGTGACGGGGCCACTACAAGGTATCAGTAATTCAAGGAAGAGATTTTATTTCCTTCATAAGCATAGTTGCCTATATCTTACAGTGTGTGTAGCCTCAAGATTCTGTTGAGATGGAAACTATCCTCTCTTCCCATTTGGAACCAGAATATCAAAAGCCATTACCAGTTAAGATCTATCTCTTTTGGATGTCATTTTTTTCATAATACCTGATAGCATTTTAAAAATTGGGATGTTATAAAAATAGTACATAGAAAAATGTTAATAATATTGGAGTCTTTACTGTGAAATGAAAAAGAAGTGTAAGAAGACAGTGAATAGAAGCTTATGCAACAAAACAAAATTCATAAATACCATGATAATCCTGAGCAAGTAAATGCAGGAGCAGAAAACCAAACACCATGAATATTCACTTCTAAGTGGGGGTTAAGCATTGAGCACACATGGACATAAACACAGGAACAACAGACACTGTTGACTGCTGAACTGTTCCACCTGAGATCGTCAGAGATTAGGTAGATTATTGTGAGGAGGGTGCAACTCAGGTCCCTCACATGTGCGGTTCACAAGGGGCTTCTCCTTCCTATGAGTGAACTGTTCCACCTGAGACCATCAGAGATTAGGTAGATTATTGTGAGGAGGGTGCGATCCAGGTCCCTCACATATGCAGTTCACAAGGGGCTTCTCCTTCCTATGAGTGAACTGTTCCACCTGAGACCATCAGAGATTAGGTAGATTATTGTGAGGAGGGTGCAACCCAGGTCCCTCACATGTGCGGTTCACAAGGGGCTTCTCCTTCCTATGAGTGAACTGTTCCACCTGAGACCATCAGAGATTAGGTAGATTATTGTGAGGAGGGTGCAACCCAGGTCCCTCACATGTGCGGTTCACAAGGGACTTCTCCTTCCTATGAGTGAACTGTTCCACCTGAGACCGTCAGAGATTAGGTAGATTATTGTGAGGAGGGTGCGATCCAGGTCCCTCACATATGCAGTTCACAAGGGGCTTCTCCTTCCTATGAGTGAACTGTTCCACCTGAGACCATCAGAGATTAGGTAGATTATTGTGAGGAGGGTGCAACCCAGGTCCCTCACATGTGCAGTTCACAAGAGGCTTCTCCTTCCTATGAGTGAACTGTTCCACCTGAGACCATCAGAGATTAGGTAGATTATTGTGAGGAGGGTGCGATCCAGGTCCCTCACATGTGCGGTTCACAAGGGGCTTCTCCTTCCTATGAGAATGTGGTGCCCCTGCTGCTGATTTGATGGGAGGTGGAGCCCTGGCAGTAATGCCTGCTCCCCCATTGCTACTTCTCCCCAGCTGCTCACCTATTGCTGCTCCACTGTTCTCTTACCTGGGGATTCGGGACCTCTGTACTAGAGGGTAGAGAAGCGTGTGTTAAAAAAACTATCAGGTACTGTGCTCACTACCTGGGTGACAAGATTTCTACTCCAAACCTCAGCATCATGCGATATTCCCATATAACAAACCTGCACATGGACCAACTCCATCTAAAATAAAATTTAAAATTAAATATGTACTTAAGGGCTGGGCACGGTGGCTCAAGCCTGTAATCCCAGCACTCTGGGAGGCCGAGGAGGGTGGATCACGAGGACAGGAGATCGAGTCCATCCTGGCCAACATGGTGAAACCCTGTCTCTACCAAAATACAAAAAATTAGAAGAGTCTGGTGGCGTGTGCCTGTGGTCCCAGGTACTCTGGAAGCTGAGGTAGGAGAATCGCTTGAACCAGGGAGGTGCAGGTTGCAGTGAGTCCAGGTCAAATCACTGCACTGCAGACTGGGTGTCAACGACACTCTGTCTCAATATAAAAATAAATAAATAAATAAATAAACTTATATATATGTGTGTGTGTGTGTGTGTGTGTGTGTGTGTATGTATTCTTTTTTAAACACTGTGAGATTTGATTATTAATTTCCACTCTTTTCTTATAATTAGGGAAACCCTTATTACCATGCAGCCCAATTCGCATAAACCTCTCATTTTTTTCGTGCTTTGCTTTTATATTGTTTGTGTGATTGCTGCTGTTGCTATTGTCGTTCTGACCTTCCAGTTCTGAGTCCTTGAGGCGGCTTTTTTTCTCACTTCTAATTTTTGCAGATGCTTGCTAGATAGTCAGTTTCTTTTATCAAGATAGTTAATATCAATATCAGGGAATGTACAGCATCACTATAAACATTTTCTAAATGTTTCATTATTTATATTCTCTCCGAATCTATTGAAGCAGGCTAGATTTCATCCAAAGCATGATCTCTATAAATGTTTGCTTCTGGGCTCCTTCCTCATTCTCCTCCTCTAAGACAGGGCTTGGCCTCCCACTGAGCTAAGCTATATGGTACAAAGGTTTTTATAGCTCCTTAATTTTGGCAAAAAGAGAACGGCTTCCAAGTTAAATCTAAACTGAGAAAGCCTCTTGCACTGCACAGATGTCATTGACTTAATTATATTTCCTGCGATAAAATATTGAATTTCTCCTCTAGCCACTACCACATAGAGTTTTACGGTTTAAGTACAGCATGCTTATTTTTGAAACATCCGACTCTGATATATGAGTTCACCATATTTTTAAATGCATTATCTAAGTAGAGGCCAAAGAAGAGCCCCACTTGAAATGATTGTTCCATCTAAATCGGACAGTCATTTTCTGCACCATGATTTAGCCCGAGTGATAAATATTAGTCGTTCCGTGGTTAGGCTTACAGATCACAGGTATCTAAACAACCTAAGCAAAATACTTACATTGCATTATACAACTTGGATCATGTAGCGTCTTGACCCAAACTGCTCCAAGAAATGCCAAGACCCCATATTACTTTGTAGATGTAAGACTTTGTTTTCTGTCTGAGCAAATGCATTTCTGCATGCATGTAACCATTTTATTCACGGCTCCCCTTCACTTCTATCTCAATGAATAGAAGTTGGTTTATTTAAAAACACATTATTTCACATATAACACAAATTTAGTTAGATTTATATATAACATGGATTTGTGTATGATTATGGTTATTTATCTTAATTACTATCTTATTTTTTGCAACTGCGAATTCAACAATACAAAATAAAAGTGTGCATACAGTCCTGTTTTGCATTTAAACCCTAAATCTAGGCACTCTGCTCAAAAGAAATCCAAAACAGTTGCAACTTTTCTCTCTTGTAGATTCTGTTGAAACTGTGGGGAGATTTAAAGCAGAGGACCCAGACTTTTCCCCTGGGCATGTACACTGTACAGTATCCAGCACATCCCTGAAATTCTAGAAAACTCATTTCAGGGAGTGGGATTTGAAGAATCATCCATGCTGGGTAGTCCTCTCAATGCTCAACGTATTTCCCATAACAGAGTTCCCAGTGCCAACTTGCAGAAAGCACTGCAAGTGTGAACCTGCTCCATATGTAGGCAAAGTCTTGAATTATCTGTACTTCCAGAACCTAAAATTGGAGTGGAGCTTTTCAAGTACGAGGACTATGCTGATATTGGGGCTGTCTATAATTTGGAGGTGGAAGGCAGGGATTCCTTCTCTCACCATTATCAAGTATGTGAATTGATATGGCAGGAAGAACTACATCCTCTGTAAACACTGGTGATGTTTCACGCATAGCCCCTAAATTTTAACTTTATGCCATGGGATAAAGGCCAGAGATTTGCATTTGCACAAGCATCCTGGACTTACCCTTTCAAGTGTTTCTTTCTGTGAGTAACCAAATATAAGAAGTAAACATTTTTAATATTATCTGATTTAATCATTTATGTAAGTATAAGGAATTATTTTGCTGTAATATATAGAAAAAATAGAATAATGAATAATAACCCTGTATTTTTCCCTTTGATCTATCCTATGACATTACATAGGATACAAAATATAGATTTGCCCTTTCAAATTACAGAGCACTACTTTTTTTGTGAGTTCTATGGAGGTGTACTTTCTGTACAATTATTATATATAAAAGCTGCATCCTATTTAAAAGACACCATTTTATGAGTTTTGATAGAGTTAAACATTCATGAAACCACTGCCACAACCATGTCACAAACATGCCCTTTAGCCCTAAGAGTTTTCTCAAGCCCTTTTGTATTTTATCCCGCTTTGTGTTCCTTTCCCTGATCATTGATTTGCTTTTTTCACTTTTTCATATATTTACAGTCTATTCTTAAATTTCCTAAGTGACTGTTCACATATTTCTCCATTTTTCTGTTGGGTTGTCTTCTTATTGGTGGATTTTATTTGTTTTAAACCCTAAGCACCCCTCAGAAGTCTCCTAGAACTGATAAAAGAATTTATCAAAGTTTCTGGATACAAGATTAAGGTACACAAATCAGTAGCTCTGCTATGTATCGACAGTGCCTAGCGGAGAATCAAATGAAGAACTCAATCCCCTTTACTATATATATGTAGAAAAAATATACCTAACCAAAGAGTCAGAAGAAATCTACAAGGAAAACTAGAAAACACTGCTGGAAGAAATCATAGATGACACAAACAAACTGAAACACATCCCATACTCATGGATGGGTAGAATCAATATTGTGAAAATGACCATGCTGTCAAAAGCAATCTACAAATTCAGTGCAATCCCCATCAAAATACCACCATCGGTCTTCACAGAATTAAAAAAAAAAATTCTAAAATTTATATGGAACTAAAAAAGAGCCCACATAGCCAAAGCAAGACTAAGCAAAAAGAACAAATCTGGAGGCATCACACTACCTGATTTTAAACTATACTACAAGGCTATCAGTACCAAAACAGCACAGTACTGGTATAAAAATAGGCACATAGACCAATGTAACAGAATAGAGAACGCAGAAATAAACCTGATCTTCAACAAAGCAAACAAAAACATAAAATGGGGAAGGTCACCCTTTTCAATAATTGGTGCTGGGATAATTGGCTAGCCATACATAGGAGGATAAAACTGGATCCTCATCTCTCACCTTATATAAAAATCAAGTGAAGATGGATTAAGAGCTTAAACTTAAGACCAGAAACTATAAAAATTTTCAGATAACTTTGGTAAAACTCTCCTAGACATTGGCTTAGGCAAGGGTTTCATGACCAGGAATCCAATAGCAAATTCAATAAAAACAAAGACAAATAGCTGGGATCTATGAAACTAAAGAGCTTTTGTATGACAAAAGGAACAGTCAGCAGAGTAAACAGACAACTGGAATGATAGAAAATCTTCACAATCTATATATCTGACAAAGGACTAATACCCAGAATCTACAACAAACTCAAACAATCCCATGAAGAAGTGGGCTAAGGACATGAATAGATAATTCTCCAAAGAAGATATAACAAATGGGCAACAAACATGAAAAAATGCTCACAACCACTAATGATCACAGGAGGGAGTCCACAATGACATACCTATGTGTATCCTGTCAAGTGTGATCATGTCCGTCACGGAGTAACTGATGCGGAAGGGCTGGACAATATCAATTTGCCCAGTTATTTTGTCTACTTGCTTGTTTAGTGCCTCTTCTATGGTGAATAATTTTTTTAGTGGATATCAACGTGTGGTGCAGATATGTTAACCCTTTTCATAGCTTTCCACTTGTCTGTCCACACACTTGACTCCTGACTTCCTTGTCTCTAGCCTTTTCTCTTTTCAGACATCTAACTGGATGGTGACACAATTGGCCATTGCCCAAGTATCTCTATATATTCTCATCTGAGCCACTTCTTTTTCTACGCAACATGGGTGTCCAGGTGCAAGACTCACTGCTCTGCTTGTAAAGAATATTTCCTTTCTCCTTTGGCTTTCTTTTCTTTTCTTTTTTCTTATTACACTTTAAGTTCTGGGGCACATGTGTAGAACATGCAGGTTTGTAACATAGGTATACACATGCCATGGTGGCTTGCTGCATCCACCCCCCTGTCATCTACATTAGGTATTTCTCCTAATGTTAGCCCTCCCCAATCCCCCAATCCCTCCACCCCCTGCTATCCCTGTCCTAGCTTCCCCACCCCATGACAGTCCCTGGTGTGCGATGTTACCCTCCCTGTGTCCATGTGTTCTCATTGTTCGACACCCACTTATGAGTGAGAAAATGCGGTGTTTGGTTTTCTGTTTTTGTGTCAGCTTGCTGAGAATTATGGTTTCTAGCTTTATCCATGTCCCTGCAAAGGATGTGAACTCATCCTTTTTTATAGCTACATAGTATTCCATGGTATATATGTGCCACATTTTCTTTATCCAGTTTATCACTGATGGGCATTTGGGTTGGTTCCAAGTCTTTGCTATTGTGAACAGCGCCACAGTAAACATATGTGTGCCTGTGACTTTATAGTTGAATGATTTATAATCCTTTGGGTACATACCCCATAATGGAATTGCTGGGTCAAATGCAATTTCTAGTTCTAGATCCTTGAGGAATCTGCACACTGTCTTCCACAATGGTTGAACTAATTTACTCTCCCACCAGCAGTGTAAGTGTTCCTCTTTTTCCACATCCTCTCCAGCATATGTTGTCTCCTGATTTTTTAATAATCGCCATTCTAATTGTCATGAGATAGCATCTCAAGGTAGTTTTGATCTGTATTTCTCTAATGACCAGTGTTGATGAACTTTTTTTCATATGTTTGTTGGCTACATAAATGTCTTCTTTTGAGAGGTGTCTGTTTATATCCTTTGCCCAATTTGATGGGGTCGTGTGTTTTTTTCTTGTAAATTTGTTTAAGTTTTTTGTAGATTCTGGATATTAGCCCTTGTCAGATGGGTAGATTGCAAAAATTTTTTCCCATTCTGTTGGTTGCCAGTTCACTCTAATGATAGTTTCTTTTGCTATGCAGAAGGACTTAAGTTTAATTAGACTCCATTTGTCTATTTTGACTTTTGTTGCCATTGCTTTTAGTATTTTAGTCATGAAGTCCTTGCCCATGCCTATGTCCTGAATAGTATTGGCTAGGTTTGCTTCTCATATTTTTATGGTGTTAGGTCTTATGTTTAAATCTTTAATCCATCTGGAGTTAATTTTTGTGTAGGGTGTAAGGAAGGGATCCAGTTTCTGCTTTCTGCAAGTGGCTAGCCAGTTTTCCCCAGCACCATTTATTAAACAGGAAATCCTTTCCGCATTGCTTGTTTTTGTCAGGTTTGTTAAAGATCAGATGGTTGTCGATGCGTAGTGTTACTTCCGAGGCATCTGTTCTGTTCCATGTCTGTGTCTCTGTTTTGGTACCAGCACCATGCTGTTTTGAGGAATGCCACCGTGACCTATTAGCCATCTCCACAACTTCCTGTAGGGGTCAATCACCCTTGGATGCTTCTCTTGCCTTGCCAGTCACTGTACTAATCAGGATATCCTGGCTTCCTGTGGTTAGCCCCATGCCCCAGCTGTGTTATTTCTTGGATGACAATGATGCCAATTCTATGATTTCTCCTTCCACCTGTCCTGGTTCACAGAGAGATGCATCATTAATAACTGAAAACAAAAGCTCACACTGAACTTTTTGTTTTTTTTTTCACACTGAAGTTATTAATGATGCTTGTTTTCTCTCGCCATAGTGCCTTAGGAATGACTGAGGGGAGGTTCCTGAGTAGGAAACGTGTTGCCTTGTGGGAAGACGCCTCTGAAATGTCTTTCCAGAGTAGAGAAAATGCTCTCATTATGAAAGGGTGGGCAACCTATCTCAGTTCTGAGGATTTGGGAGACATCTGCTGAGTCAATATCGTCAGGGGCAACATCCAGTGTCTCAGAATCCCACATCTTCGTAACCAAGGTCCTGATCTCAGAAAAACAGATCTGCCTTCGCTGAGATGCAGACATCTCTAGAGCTCTGTGACTCTTGGAGGTC
Organism: Callithrix jacchus; assembly: GCF_049354715.1. NCBI lineage: Eukaryota > Metazoa > Chordata > Mammalia > Primates > Cebidae > Callithrix > Callithrix jacchus. The sequence continues at coordinate 4,599,294 of NC_133522.1, read as the reverse complement.
TTCAGTCTCCTGCTTACCTATGGTGTGTTTAGCCATCTACTGCCTGTTGATGGTCCTCCGTTTTTCATGACCTCTCTGTAGGTGATTAATACAAATTGGCCATAGTCAGTTAGTTCCACTCTTATTGTATGCATGATTTTCCCGTGTATTCCAAAAGCCGGGATCATTGGATCTGCAATGGCATCCCCTCCACTGGGACACTTCCCCAGGAAACTACGAGTGAAAGGTTTAGCTGTCGTCTTGTGCCAGAGACTAGCTGTGTCCCATCTATCTATCCTCTTTGCCTACTGTTCAGTGAATGAATTAGTTCTAAACCCACTAAAATGTAGGTAATAAGCAAAATTTGTCTGCTTTCTCAGACCACTGTCACTCAGTAGCATTAGTGCCAATTTGGGTTCTCCAAGAAGCAGATGCTAAGATGGGATAATACATCTAGGAATTTATTTGGAGAGAATGCCTATAAAACAAAATAAGAGTGTAGCCAGAGGATGTAGTGAATGGTGGGTGGTGGGTCAAGCCAGACCAGTCATATAGGGCTGACTTCTTTGGAGGAAAGAGGAAAGGGTTGTGTAGAAAGAGTCTCGGAGTACAGTACATTCCTAAAAAAGTTTTAACCAGGCCCATGGGAAATCTTTGAGCTAAAGTCACCTGACAGAAGAGCCCTACGTCTCTTAGGAATGGGTCTGTTTAGCACCCCAGTAATTTGCTGGTAGTGGAAAGCATGGTCTCAGTACGGTTGCGATGGATTCCTAACACCCCAGCTGAGGCTGTCAATGTTGTTCTCTAAAGCAGATTCGGCCTATTTTCATGGCCACCACATACACTTGTGTAAAAAAAGTCCTAGAAAAAAATGAAAATGATTTCAATATATAAAGATACATTTAATGTATACAATGAATTTCATATTATACAATTTGAACACTATATTTTGTGCACATTGCATGAGATTTGTTAGGTCCAGGATTCTGGAAGACTGTGCTGATTTGCCAAATATGGGGAAAATGGGCTTTGGAATGCCATTGCAGAACTTTCACTAAATCGTTTTGTTTTGGTTATGGAAATGTAGAAGGACATTTAGGTACTAGGCAGAATTGGAGATGTACTGACAGGTGAAGGCCAAACACTGTGAAGATGAACTCCCCAAGGAAAAGGCTCAGTACTGGAGAGGATAAGAGAATAGCAAGACAGGGCTTTATTATCTAATTTCCACTGCTGCAAATGTGTCTCAAAATGTAAAATATCATCAACAGTAAAATGCTGATGGTACAGGAAGGGACTATTTCCTAGGAAGGCTCTGCTGTCTTGATGCTTCTGGCTCTGATTACCTGGGTCTTCCTTCACCCTTTCTTCATGCCCATATTCATCTATTTCTCATTAAAAAATTCTTTCATTCTTATGTGCATTATTTTTCTCCTTCCTCCTTCTTAATCTCTCTTCCTTTTAGCTGTGCCTTTATTATTTTTTCCTCTCCTTTAAGGTGCTAATATTTGAACCATTATATAACAATCATAATTCAGTGAAAAAAGAAGAGATTGGTAAAGCTGACCAAAAATAAGCAATCAATCAGAAAGGTTAGAAGAAAACTGGTAATAATAAGTGAATTTAAATGTTACTACAGAGTGAAATATAAAGAGAACCATTAAGCAGGAAGAAAATCTGAATACGAATCAGATTTTAACGAGTTTCCCCATATTGTCTAGGAGCTTTTAGTACTCTCCTGCCACTAAATTCATCTGGAAGAAAGAAGCGACAGAAATAAAGCTTAGTGTTAACTGAGCAGTAGTTTTTTAATTAGCAGACTGGTCAAGTTGTTTGACACTATATGGAAAAATGCCAAAACCTATGTGCTCTCTCATAATTGCATTGTAAACACTAAGAAATAAAATTTGAAATGAAGAAAATATTTTAAGCATTTTCTGAAGTAAGCTGATGATGTCTCAACAAGATACAACCTACAGAACATTAATCTCTTATAGTCTAAACTTTCAAAAATGATTGAGTAGACATTATCACACATCTTCAGTTTTTGTCAAGCTCTGAGACCTTATTGGCAATCTTAGTAGTTCTTATGGATGCCTCCTCTTCTTCATACACGTCCAACATGAAAACACAAATAAAATTAGTTTGTAAAAATTAAATTGATTCTTACTCAGTTTTTTTGGTCCTCTTCAGCACTGAGCACAGTGCTTGAGATTGAATTCACCTCAGCAAAAGCTGAGAAATGTCTTTCCCCAGACAATTTACATGCAACAAATTGTGGGAAACCGAATGTACTTAATGAGATCTCATGCAAAAAAAGCAGCTATTCAGCTGACTGAGAGTGGGAATTATTTTTTTAATCAACAAGTGGGTCTTTTTTGCCCATGGTTTGATATCTCCTGTGGCAAAGTGAAATGAATAATTGAGACCCTAATAGGTTTTCTGGGATGAGTTAAGTCTTGAGGATAGTAAAATATGAAACTATCTCTACTCTAGGCTGAGAATTTCTCCCAAGGGAAGGACAGTGTCTTGGCTCTGCTCAAGAATCAGTCACAGAATTTTGTCTCCTTGGTTTGCCTGTGGAAACACTGGCTAAACTCTGCTTCTGTCACCAGTCCCTCTTATTACTGCTGTTACTTACTCTCTTTCTGCCTTCAGAATTTTGTAGGGACTGCCAGGTCAGTTTCTGCCAAACCTAAAATTCAAAGCTAAACTTTTCTGGGTTTTTTCTTTGAACTTTTCTCACAGGTATCACTTTGAAAGTCACTTTACAATTTTCTTTTTTTAAAAAAAATATATTAAATGCAATATGATCTTATAATTTGAACACTTTTGAAGGCAATACACAGTAACTTGTGAGGAGATAATTCAGATAAAATTTTGAAAGTGCCCTACAGGTTTTTAAATTATTTACGTTTATTGAAGCTACTCTAGAAACTGCTCAGATTCTAGCAATGATTTTCATTCACTGATTATTTTAGAATTTAATATCACGTCGGTTTTGGCCTCATTGAAACTGAGTGTTAAAGTTGTTGGTATAATCATTGTAAAGATCTGCTCAACTAAAAAAGGAAATCCGGCACAGAGAGGGTTATTTTGTGCAGAAAGTTAATATAGAGAGACGTGGGATGGAACACACAATGTAGCTGCTTTTGATGGTTAAACAGATGACTAGTGTGCAGAGAGAATGATAATTATAGTAAGAACATCTGTGAGAAAACCACAACATAAACCTAGCTGGAGCTCAGGAGAATATTTAGTGGCGAATTTTGGCCATTTTTGATCTTTTAAAGTGAGAGAGAAGTTTTGGACTCATTATCCTGATGAAAATGAAAAAAGAATGCAGACTGGTTAAATTATTTTTAATTGACTTATTAATGTTATTGTCTGTTTAGGCCATCCATTTTAGCATGATATAATTCCATGGTGGTTGGTTATGAACTTCTGAAAGAGCCCAGAAATAGTTCAGAAATGCAAAGTATCACTTGGTCAGCTTTCTTCTCATCTGGCTCACAGGTTCCTGGAAGGCGGGTTATCTGACTTATCTCCTTGCTCTTCTTCCTTTATTCTTGGCCACTTCTCACTCCTCTTTCACTGTCCTCGGATCCTGCATTTAGCAGAGTGTTTCATCCAGAGCAAGATTATCCAGTTCCTCATTTGGTGATTGTTTTAGGCATTACTTATTTAATTATACAAGCTCAGACATGGTTTGCCACAAAAACACCAAACAATTTGGAAAGCTCATTGGAACTCATGTTTTTATAACATTTATTTCCCTGCAGTGTAGTACTAATGAGGTAACCTACCAAAAAAAAAAAAATCTAACATGATTATTTTTTGTCTCTTGTATTTAATAAATATTATTTTATGCAGTGGTTTGCTGGTAAATGTTTAATAGCTGTTCTCAAAGAAAAGAAAGATTGATTTGTTTTGTTTGCCCATTTCCATGTTTTAAATCCTTCCACGGCAGCTGACATCTAGCTACCATGTAGTGTCACTGAATGGAGACTTGGGGACAGATGTACACAACCAGCTCTTGAGACTAAGAACAAGGTGGCTTCCCTAGCAGAAGATATTGTTGTTGCCTTGCTCATGTTCCTTACAGCTGTACCATTTCTTACACTCTGCCTTAATTTCTAGCTGCTAGTTTATACCTCCCTGTGCCTGAGGGTCCTCTGTGGATGTGGGTTCAGTTTTTGCCTGAGCCGGAAATGCCAAGAAATGATTTCCACTGGCGGCAGCAGTCAAACATTTGCTGACAGTCGTTGGTGCTTAAATTCACCAGCTCCCTTGGCTCTCTCATTGGATCAGTCTGAGTCTGTGTTCTAAAATATCTCCCCTTGTTTTCCAGCAAGATTAGCTTTCAGTTGTCCATAGCAGTGAGTTTCAGGGAATCACATACTATATTGGTTCTCTCCCTTTCTCTTTGTCACTTTTCTACTTCTTTACAGGTGTTTCCTGGAATAATCTCCTGAAAAAACTGCTTGCATTGGATCCTGTCTCAAGCTCCGTTTCTGCGGGAGCGCAAACCAAGTCAAATATCGTTACACTTCGATTTCCACATTTGCAGAGGCTTTTGAGTATGTATTGGAGTATGAATGTCTATTCAAATCCATATATCTATTCAGTGTTTCCCATGATTACTGCAATAATGGTGTGATGTTAGTACAATCTACTTGCACACCTGGGAAGGACAGGTTCTCACCCTTTTGTTGTCATTATTTATTTGTTTGTCTTGTCTTTTTTGAGATGCATTTTTACTCTTGTGGCCCCAGCTGGAGTGCAGTGGCATAATCTCAGCTCACTGCAACCCCTGCCTCCCAGATTCAAGTGATTCTCCTGCCTTAGACTCCTGAGTAGCTGAGATTACAGACGCCTGCCACCATACCTGGCTAATTTTTGTAATTTTAGTAGAGGTGGGGTTTCATCATGGTGGCTAGGCTGGTCTCGAACTCCTGACCTCAGATATTGAGCCCGTCTCGGCCTCCCAAAGTGCTGCATTTTCAGGCAAGAGCCACCACGCCCAGCATGTCTCATATTATTGGAGGAAATATGAAGAACTGAAGATAAGCAACAGGATTGCACCTGGAAGGACGAAGGTCAAAGAGCAGAACAAGAGAGGGATGGAAAATATTTTATTGATATGAATGGAACCATATTTTTTTAGGTATTTTTAGATATATTCTTCATGTTCTTATTTTGGGGTCCTGCTTTTTTGTGTCTTCCACATACAGTAATTTCCCTAAACTACTTGTGTGTGTGTGTTTGTGTGTGTATATATATATATAATTTTATTTCCGTTTGTTTCAATTTTCTGCTCAAGTTTTTAAAATATAAAACCTAGGCAGAAATGCATATATGCTCACAAAATATTAATTTTAATGTCTGTCTCCATCTTCAAAGTGGAAGAAAATAGTCAGCATGAAACTGAAAAACAAAAAGTTTGCTGGAAGTGTTTGACTTAAAAAAAAAATCCCACTCATCCTTCTACTTATCCCTAATGATTATTTCCTTTTGCCGAACTGGTGCTGTAAATGAGATAAAAATAGGAGAAAAAATCATGACAGAATAAGCAAATAAATATTGTTAAATTTTTCTCCCTCGTGTGCTGTGCTTGATGCTTGAGTATGATGGAAGAGATGGCATCTGTGTGATGTCGTTAGAGAGCTGGCTCAGAATTGTCTCGGTTCTTCTCATGTGTTACAGGAGCCATAAATCCAACAGTGAATAGTAGCAACAAGAAGTGACAAGTGCAGTCCAGCTTCCAAGGCTGGTTTTCCGTGGTGTCCCTGGCATTAAGTTCTGGATTCATCAGGAACCTGAATGTCACCGTATATCTTGTAAAGTTAGTTTACTGACACACAAAGTGAGGATCCTTCCTAAGGCACTATGAAAAATCAGGCAACTCTATGTTTTTGGGGTCAAAATTAAATCTTGAAAAAGTACTTTTGTCAAGGCACAAATTTCTCTGACATGTTAGCTATTCTAAGTAAAATTAATATAGCTTTTTTTTTTTTTTTTTTTTTTTAATCCAGAGCTCCTGGGGGAGCTTTCAAGAGCATTTAGGCTGTGGCAGAATAAGGGCTTGGCTGCTGTGAGAATACATGTTCAATTCGTGGATATCGGATTACAGGAGAAATTGGCCCAGAAGTACATGAAAGAGTTAGGAACCCTATGAATTAGTCAGGTTATTTTTGATATTTTGAGTTGCTGAATAAGCAAGGAACTCAATGCCATCATTTTCATTCTTCTGGCAAAAATTATCCTAAACAGGAAATGGCCGATAGAAGGTTTGTAATGAGTTAGAGGAACAGAAAATAAAATCAACTTCTTTTAGGGAATTTTTATTTATGTTTTCTACATTACGAAGAATGACACTGTTATGATTATTCCGGCTGAAATTAGATGCCATTTTACATGTTTGCTGCTCTGGTTCTGATATGAAGACTTGTGATGCTTTTCTTATATTCCTCTTTGACCACCAGCCCTCATTTCAAAATGATGACTGAAGTGACTTTTGCTTCTTAGGAAATTGTTCTTTTCTATAACTGCAATTATGACCAATTGCCAAATGAAAGGAAGCAGCAGGTAATTTATTAGTTGAGAGGAAGATAGGACAACAAAAGAAATGTTCTGCAAGTAGTGAGAGTAAGTAGTCGGTTATAATGTGGTCGTGAGTAAGGAGCCACTTTAATTTCGACCGTTGGGTAGCCTTTGCTAGTTAAGTGTACTTCAGTATCCAGATGTATTTTAGAAGAGATGTTTTTTAGAGTGGCAAATGACAAAATGACAAATGTTCATGAAAAGGTTATATATATATATATAGATAGATAGATATCTGTGTATATATATATATATATACACGTACATATATATGTACATATATATGGTATGATGCTGTACTATACATATTCATTACCATAAATATGATATATCTATTTTACCATATACATATATATGTGTGTGTATGTATATATGTACAAAATATGTACCTGTGTGTGTGTGTGTGTGTGTGTGTATATATATTATGTATGTATAAAATAAAATCCCTATCATAGCACTGTGTCACCTTTGGGATCCTTTAACTGAAGACAGACGTAGAACACAGGGCGATATACAGAAACGAAGTACCGTCAGTGGACTGGCACATGAGGTGACAGCACTGGTCCAGGCAGATGTTTTTTCCCTTTGGTTTGCTTCCAGTTTCTAGATTTCCTCTGCCCCATCCCATACCTAGCACCTTGTGCCTTTTTCTGTATAACTACTAACCCATGTTTTCACAACACAGATAGATGTCTCCCAATAGAATTTTAATATCCTTAAAGAAAAATTTGTCAGTTGGATATTGGGAGGCATGGGTGTCACATGAGCTGCAACTTTGTGGGTAGGCATTTTATTTTCAAACACATTCAGATAAGTCTTTAGTTAGCCAAGCTCAGACAGTCATAGGGAGATCACTTGAGAGTGAGAGGCACATAAACAATCTCCCAGCCCACTGTTTTAATTTTATCAATCCAACATTTGTCGCTTAACCATCCATGAGGAAAGAACCCTAAGGAGTCATAGAAAGGAGCAGATTGAGCTCATGGAATTACTGAATGGTGAAAAACGGATTTTCATTTCTAATGAAGGCTCAAAAACACAGGGATTTAAAACTAATACCTGAGAGTTTTGAGATTCAGCTTATATGTAGTAAAGGCTTAGAAAAGCCACTTAAAAGTCAACATTCCTGAAATGTATTCTCTTTCTTTTCTTTAGTTTTCCAACCTTATTTATTAGCCTTTAGTCTTTTCTCTTTTGCTCATTTTGACACCTTGTTCCAAGTAATCACCAGCCAGATAATTGCCAACATAGCTCTTGCTCAAATATTTTCTCTCTTTAAACAGGTAGCTTGCCAACCAATTTGCTATAGACTTACTTATTTTTTTCTTCTTTTCTTTTTCTTCTGTCTGCTTTACAACTACAAAAACGTGAAAGGGTCATAGTTTATGCCCAATTTTTTCCTTCCATTTCCTTTTTACAAAATTTTATTTCTTTAAACTCATTCTACAGGATATTTCTGTCTTGAAAAATGACACAGTCTGCGTTAAGCACTGTCCATTACTACTGTATTCTTCTGTTTCACCATTGTAAAATACACCGAATGCCATGTTCTATTGCGGATGTGTCAAAACAAAAAAAGAGAGCAGTTTAAGTCCTCTGTTCATTTCCTTTCTATTATACTTTGAAGTATTCCATATTTTGAAGTAGCTTTCAATTCATGAGAGAAAATTAAAACCCTGTATCCTCTTTTCCTTTTCAGCAAAACAAGGCTGTCACTTGCATTTAACCATCTTTTCTATAAAAAAACCTAAAAATAAAGAGACTTTTTTTTGTTTTGTTTTTTTGTGTGTTAAAGAACAAGCAAACATGATACAATGCCTGCTATTATCTTGGGAAATTAGCTGCATAGCATTCAAAGGCTTCCTTCCAAGTGCTCCAAATTCATTTATTTGATTTTTGAATAGAAATTTGTCTGGCCAAGCAACTGTATGAATCAGAGAGGATTTTTTTTCTTCCTCAGCAATGATCCTTGACATCCCAGTCCTGCTGTCTGTCTCTACATGTCTGTTTGTCTCTGTAGCCCTGTAGAGACTGGCTTCATTGGACCAAGTTTTTGTTACAAAGAAAACAATCTAGTTTTACCTTTGGAATCTCACCAAGAACTGTAAAGAAACTGCACATTCAGGCAAAATGCAGTTGCTCGGGAAGGGGGTTTAGGGAATGTTTTCAGCAAGGATGGTCTTATTCATAACATGAATAGCAACTCAGACCTGATGTTGTGGTTCACAATAAATGAAGGGAAGGGGTTCAAACATGACTGCTGGCAATGTATTTCAGGGTTATTATGCACAGAGTGAATCAGAGCAATGCTCATGACTGCTTTCAAAACTATCCTAGCTTTGGATGGGAGCTGAGGTAATGACCAAACCCAAAGACTTTGTAGATTTTCAGGATGAGTGACAAAAAGAGTTTATAGAACAAAGTGATATATAATGAGAAAATCTGGCGGTGGGGGGGCATCTGCTGACCGGACAGGAAAGGGATACTTGGGAACCTCCTGAACATCTCAGATAGTATAGTGGAAAGTCTGCTGATTCAAGCATCAAACAGACAAGATTCTGATGCAGTCTAGTCATACCCTTATGGTCAAGTTGCTTAATTTCTGTGAATCACGGTTTTCTCAACTGTAATATTGAGGTAGAATTATCTGCTTTCTGTGCTAAACTGGGTATGAAAAGTAAAATAAAAAGGTATAAAAGGATTTGAGTTTGAGCAAGCAGAAACATAAAAGTGTCTGTTGGTGAGAATAAAGAACTCTGGTGGAAGACTAGGTTTGATGTGAGAGTATTTTGGTAAACTGCCATTTCATATTTGTGGTGTTTTGCATCATCCAACTAGAGATATAAAATCAGTAACTAAATATATCAGTCCCAAACGCAGACGAGTGGTCATAGGTGTGCATAAGTATTTGGAAGCCATTGTATTGGTGGTGACTGAAGCTATAGTACAGATGAGTGCTATACTGGGAGGAGAATATAGAATGAGAAGGAAAGGGGACCTTGAGTACGCTGACATTCGAAGGTAAAAGATTCTGAGCCAGAAGACGGTCTTCCTAAGTGCGGCCAAGACAATGGAGTAAACTCAGGGGAAGGACATAAAGTTCAAAGGAAGAGAGAACTTCAAGGAAAAGACTGTGCTCAGCCCTATCTCAATTTATTTTCATGTCTCTCATTAACACATGTTAGAAGCTACCACTTATCACATGAGCTGTTGTAGTAACATCCTAAATTACATGCTTATTTACAATTAATTTTTCACAATACCGCCAATAACACTGCATTTTGAATTCCAAATTTTGTCATGTTATTTATCTTCCTACAATGCTATAATGCCTCACATTTCTTACAGAACAAAAGTAAATCCTTAATAGTTTCTACCAGGCCCTGCAAGGTCTGGCCCTGATCACTTCTGCAGGCCTCTCTCTGTTCTGCTCTGGCCTGCACGTGTCGGCCTGGGCCTCCTCCAGTGTCTTAAGTGTTTCATGCGGTCCTGTCCGCTGCATACGGGCTTTTTACATTCGCTTTCCGGGCCTGCAGTGCTAGTCACCTCCCCACCTGCTTTGGTCTCGGATGTCTCACTCATCCTTCAGAACTCAGGCAGAAGTTCATTCCTGTAGGAATTGTTCCCTGACCTACATATTACAAACTCCTTGTTTTTGGTTTTTCTCCTAACTTTGTAGCCTTTTTCCATGGAATAAGGGCAACGTCTGACTCTTAAACTAGGCTCTAAATTCCATTAGGACAAGGGCATTGTTTCATTAATGGCTGTATCCTTGGTTCCTAGCACAGCGTGGCAAATGCGAGGTTGTTAATAAGTAATTATTGCACTAATGCTTAACAGGATATTTCACATTCTATTTATATTTAAGCATTAAATATGTATTTGTCATTGCTTAAATATAGTTAGAATATGAAACATATGCATGAAATACGTATTTATTAATGCTGAAATATAGCTGGAATGCAAAATATCCTGTTAATCATTGAATTCTTTTTTATTTACTGTTAGATGTTGAAAAAACCTAGAAGGTATGTGAAATATTTATTTTTAATGAGGTGCTAGGATGTTAGAACTTATGATACTGACTGAACACATGCATAGGGAAATGGCTATTTGCATACACAGGGATAACTGACATTTTAAATACCTTCAGCATAATTAGTTACAGAGAAAATAAGGAGGTCAATAAAAAGTCTAATCAAATTTTCTTCTTTCTTTTCTTCATTTTTCTTCTTTCTTTCTTTTTTTTTTGTAGAGAAGGATGGAGTACAGTATCTCCTATGATATAGGTGGTATAGACTAGCTATTAATATTATCATTATATTTTGATATTACAATATGGTGGATTCAGAAATATTCAGAGTATAGATGTTTAGGATGTTTATGTTTGTATTCATACATATCTATAGATGATTCACCAAATCATCTTGTTTCTTCTTAATTAATTTCTTTATTTCCTAGAGTAATGGGAAATGTTGAACACATAACCAAATCCCGTTGCAACAAGCTGAGTTTCAGGGGTCGCTAGTCCTGCTATGCAGGCAGGAACAGGCCTTGATTGGATCTGGCAGGCCAGCTGTTACAGCTCAGGTGTCCTAGAAGCCTCATTTCCTGTATAGGTGAGTCAACAGATCTGACACATGCGTCATACTTCTGAGAAATTAGCTTCCTTTATAAATGCCTAGAAGGACATAATTAGTGAATGCTCTACTGGAGACCAACAATTAGGAACAGTAATGAATTTATTGTAACATTTCCTTCAGATGTACCAATGAAGAATCGCATTGCTTATAAATTTTACATAGAATGACTTAGAAAAAAGTAAAGGTCTAACTTCCCTTCACCTGTCACAGTTTTTGCCTTTTTCTTCCCTTGAAACATTATAATAAATTTAAGCTTAGGGCCATGTTTGCACAACATAAAGACTATACTTGTAATGTGAAATGGAAAAGTTGCCATGGTAATTTCTTCGCTGTATGTACCAGACCAAAACAGATATATCAGGTCTTACTGTGTAGATTTACTCTTAACAGAACTCAGCAAGTAGTTACTCAGTGGTTACTATGTGTCAGGAACAATGCCATGCCCTGGAAATATTTAGATAAATATGACATAATTCCTACCATCGAACAGCTTGCATTACAGGATAAACAGTCACATAGACAAATAAATAGAATATACAGTATTAAGTACTCAGCAAATGCCATAGGGAAGAAGACAAAGGAATCATTTTCTTAGCTGGTTGTAGGAGGTGAGGAGAAGTTACACAAAGGAGGAAACTTTTTTTTTTTTTGAGACGGAGTGTTGCTCTGTCACCCAGGCTGAGGTGCAGTGACATGATCTCGGCTCACTGCAACCTCCATCTCCTGGGTTCAAGCTATTCTCCTGCCTCAGCCACCCAGTGGCTGGGACTGCCGGTGTGCAATACCATGTCCAGTTAAATTTGTATTTTTAGTAGAGATGAGATTTCATCATGTTGGCCAGGATTGTCTCTATCTCTTGACCTCATGATCCTCCTGCCTCAGCCTTCCAAAGTGCTAGAATTACAGGCATGCACCAGTTGACCTGCTTTTTATACCCTAAAAGCCATACACAAATGTATAGGCAAACAGAAAAGTTGTTTCAGATTTAAACAAAGTCAAAACTTTTTCTGATATTAGGTTTTATAATGCAATGCTAGCGTCTACCCAAATAAGAACTCATAATATGTTTAAAAGCAGTTGTACTATCTCAAAGATAGTGGTGAAGTGAATGAGAAATGGGGCAAAGACAGGTCTTCTAACACATTACATATCTTTCCATATGCCAAAAAGTAAAAATTAATAGTTAAGAGCAAGGTCATAATATTCATGAACAGAGCAAGCACACCTTGTTAAATATTATCTAGCTTTGATTCAAGAATGCCCATCTAGTACTGATTTAGATTTAAATTTTCACTTTTATAGAAGATTATTGGTTATTTTGAATTTTCTTACACAAGATTTTAATTTATGTAAAATGTAGATGTTTTTGTTTCAAGGAAAAGAACATTCAGCTACTTAGTTATTTACAATGGAACCCATTTTCTTCATATTGTTTCTTTTCTCTCTCTCTCTCTCTTTTTACAAAATTGTGTCACTCTTCTTTACACCAAGTCAGGACTTTTTGTGGTCTTAAACAACTAAAAGTTCCTGGAACATTTGACTTCTCATTATATATATTTTTCTTCAGTATTTCCAGACAACATCATAAATTTTCCTTTGAGTAAATAGGATTCAATCTCATACTTACCCTTGACCCAATTAAGCTGGCCAGAACATGTCTCATCTGCCACTGCAGGATTTGGCAGAAATTTTTGTCCTCCCAAAATGCAGATCAAGGTTATTTTAAAAAGAATGTGGGGAATGAGTCTGGGGAGGTGATCAATAATCATCTACTATACAAATATATCTGTATCTATCTCTATATAAAGTTAGATAATTTGTAAGACTTGAACTTTTTTGATTCTTGGTACAAATGCAGATGCCAAAGCAAAAACTAAGATTCCATCTTACGTGGGTTGTTGTCCCCATGCAATAGTGATGTAACTGATGGAGAGACATGAACACTCACGGCCAAAAGATACACAGTCACTTATACTGAGAAAGGATTAACAACAGCAAAAGCTCACTGAGACCTTGTAAGAGCTGAAAACATACTAACTTCTTGCAGATTGGAAACATTCCTTTGCTTTAGTCTCAGGAAGGTGCTACCTCTTCCAGTAGGACTACCTGATAGGGTTGAAGACACCATCAGAATATTCAAGAATTTCCCTTTCCTGCTTTCACAGGGATTTATATATTTTGTTAGCTCCTTTCAAATAATCAGGAAACTAAGTACTTGCTCAGCGAGTGTTTACTGGAGATACATGAACGAAAGGACAGTTTTCACTCAAGTTCAAAGTGACTAAAACTCCAGTGAGAATAAAAGTCTCAGGGTTCCCAACCAGTGATGACACCTGGGTTATTGTCCCACTGCACCATTTTTTAAAAATTAAAAATCAGAATTTTATCCCTGCCTGAAACCTATCTTCTGCATCACTGTTATTCAGGGACATGCATACTGTAGTCCTTATTTTGGCACATATTAAAATACAAAATGAATGATAAATATTAACTTACCTTTGCTCCTTGATAAATATTAACTCATCTTTTGTCCCTTTGGAGTCTTTAACATATTGGAAACGATACGACTGTGTCTTTTTATATTTTGATGACTAATTTTAACAATAGGTGATTTTCAATAACTGCAAAAAGTAATCGTAGAACCTTAGAGTTCAATATAGATTTAAAATTACCTGAAATCTGACCATCTAAAGAGAACATTACCACATTTTTTAGGACCATCGCATATACGTAGGGCTTAGTACTCAGTAAATGCTCAATAAATGGTTTTGCTTTTGTATTTCAATGCTGAGTGAATACAAATAGTATATATAATAGCTTATAAAAACATGTATATATTCATCTTTGAACATGCATAGCTTAGTTCTTTTATAAACATCTCCTTTGTCAAACTTCATCAAAATTTTGAACAAACCAAACAGGATGTATACTGCAATATTTTACAAATTGTTGTCCTGTGATGGGAATTCACACTTTCGCATTCTATTTGTGTGACGCCATTTTAATTACATGTCACTGCTTAAGCAATGGGCGAGTGAGTGATGATGCCTACAGGAACACCTGGCAGTTGATGGGGGGAGGGCAGAAGGAGATCCTCAGTTTATTATGACTCACTCAGGCATGAAACATGACATCCCTGGGCAAGGACTATATTATTGTCAGCTTGTCACTAGCACTAATCTCTGATCTATCACAGGACTTTTCCTGACAATCCACTTGGGAAAAGAATCACTCTGTATTCAGAAGGTCAACAGTTTAATTTAGAGGAAGGTGAAGCAATGGAGAGTGGTTCATGCTGAAAATCCTGACCTGGCCCTTGAATCTTGTGATACAGATAATAGAGCTGGGGATATCTAATGGTAGAAAAGAGAGAGTAAGAAAAATTCAGGAACATTCTAGGTATAAATAAGCATCCATCATTTGGGTTTACCATAGGCTACGTTCTGGAAGCTTTCAGGGGAATATTTTATTTTGCAATGGCATTTGGTGAGCTATTGCAATCTTTCCAATACATTAAGAAAGTATGCCTTTTTTTTCTGGGAAAAAGTTTATATGTGTTTTCCTTCTATAGGCAATATCCTTGGAATTAAATTTCTCATTTTTCATAGTGAATCTAAGGTACTTAAGCTAAAATGAAATTGGTAGAGGATAAAGGAAAAAACTCTCTTATAGTCATTAGCCTTCTGTGAGTAATGAAAAGGAAAGTCTGTGTGGGGTTCCAGACAAGAATGAACTATCATATTTGCAAAGAAATATGCCTGCAAGTCTCATGTGGTAGACTGCATGGAAAGGAAAACAGAAAGGGAAATATAGTGAAGGACTGCCTTTCACATAGACACTTAACACAGTGAAAGAAAGGAATAAATACGAAAGAGTGAGAAAGTATATCTGGGTCTAAACTGGGCTCTAGTATTTAACAGCTTTGTAACTCAGGGTGTCCTTGCATTTAATTTCCCATAACCATAATATGTGGTTAATAATAGTGACTACCACATACTTATTTTAAGGATCCAATGGGTTAATATATGGAAAGTACTAAGATCTTCAAATGAATAACTGAATCACGATAAAAGTTCAATAAATGTTAGCTTTAATTTGTGTGTTTTGACACTACTAACAGGAGTTGGGAGATAAATTATGTAGGGAAAGCAAGAGACATCTGTAATGTAAATAAAATCCCAGTAGTCTAGTACATTCATGTTAACCTCTTCCAAAAAAAGAAAAGAAAAGAAAAGAAAAGCTTTTATTTCTGTACCAAAAGAAAGAGACATCTGCAGGAGTCAGTGTGCACTCATTTCAGACCTCTTTCTCTTATTAACCAGCCAAGCTGCTGGGTGTAATTTGGTCTCGGCGACATACAAATCTTTCCAGATGGTTTAGAATGCCATGTCACTGCTTGGGCACCTGAGTCTTATGATTGACTAGACATTAGAGTTATCAAGCAAATCCATGTGCTACTTTGAATCCATGGTAAACCCGGATAAGAGAATTACTGAGGTCTCTGTGATTTCAAGGCCACTTATCCTTTTTAATAGACGAAAGTTGGGGGAAATTTTACCTTCTTCTGCTGTACTCTGATGAAGACCAAATGTGTGACCACAGGTCATCAAGCAGTGACCATGCTCACCAAGGTCCCTATGGACATTGAGATGCCGCCATGAGGGAATTGTCATGGTATCTGCCCAGTGGAAGTTTTCGCGTGTCTTTCAACATTTCAGCATTGCATAGTATATGTGGGACCAGGATTGCATAAACTGTGAAGTTAGATGTCAAGGATTATATCAGTTCTTATACAGAATGCAAACTCCTTAACCAGACAGTACAGGGCTTGCAATTAATAATTTGGGGCACAAGTTTTTGAAGAGGTTGTGGGGATGAGCACTTTGGAATAAATCCAGAATGAAAACTGGGTATATTCCAGGTGAATATTTGCCCAAAAGTCATCTTTATAGTCTCAAATCAAGTGGGCAGAGCAATGTATTCCACTTAGAACATCCATCTTCCCCAGCACTTTGGGAGGCCAAGGCAGGTGGATCAGGAGGTCAAGAGATCGAGACCATCCTGGTCAACAAGGTGAAACCCCGTCTTTACTAAAAATACAAAAAAATAGCTGGGCATGGTGGTGCGCGCCTGTAGTCCCTGCTACTCGGGAGGCTGAGGAAGGAGAATTGCTTGAACCCAGGAGGTGGAGGTTGCGGTGAGCCGAGATCACGCCATTGCACTCCAGCTTGGGTAGCAAGAGCGAAACTCCGTCTCAAAAAAAAAAAAAAAGAACATCCATCTTCTTCCTTCTGTAAACCTGGTGCTCAGTCAATGGCCTAAGAAACAGTGAGGTCTTGAAGTCATTCTGTGTTAAAATAGGCTGCATTTCTCACTTAGATGTTATCACCGAGGAGTATCCAATTTATCAGAAACTATGACTCCTGCTACGGCTTCTGCATGGTGAGGACTAGACAGCTTCCTAGCGGTGGTTTTATTAGGTGGGCACCTTCTGTCATGAAACCATCATTATCATAAATTATTGTTCTGAATTTGAATCAAATTTACGTCCTTGTCGTCCTTCTTCCAGCTTCATCATCAGTGGGTTTTTGAGTCTTCATTTTGACCACATATATGGGTATGTATTTTAAATTACTAAATTCATAAACCATGTTGTCAACCAACCACAAACTCTTGGCTGCTGAGACATTTCCTCATTTATCACCAGATTTATGCCTGACAAGATAGATTATGATGTTTCAGTTCTGCCTAAAGAAATGTTAAAACCACAAAGAAGATATTCAGATAAAAAGAGAGAAATTCATCCAGTCATTTCTATTTCTATATATCAAGATATTAAGTGTGATGTCAGTAGAATGTTAAAAGAATAGAAACATTTGGCTGGGCTCAGGGGCTAATTCCTGTAATCCCAGCACTTTGGGAGATGGGGACAGACAGATCACCTCAAGTCAGGTGCTGGAGACCAGCCTGGCCAACATGGTGAAACCCTGTCTTCACTAAAAATACAAAAATTAGCTGGGCATGGTGGCGAGTGCCTGTAGTTCCAACTGCTCAGGATGCTGAGGTTGCGGTGAGCCGAGATCTGGCCACTGCACTCCAGCCTGGGCAACAAGAGCAAAACTCCATCTCAAAAAAATAAAAACAACGTGAAAAATTGATTTTCAATGGTACATTTGTTGTCACAGGTACATAGACACTTGCCTTAACATAATTTGAACATGATTAGGTGTACTAATGCTAAATTATACACACTATAAATAATATTTTAGCGTAGAGATGAGCTCTCAAATGCAACTTACATAAAGACACCTGTTTTCCTGCTCTTTTAAACTCTGTAGCATGATTTAAAGCTGTAACACAATTTTTCATGCTCTGATTTCCCAAACACTCCTGTCTTTGAATGTCGCTTTCTAAATGATGATTAAGGAAACAAACACAGTCTTCCACAATAAAAAGGTATTGAGAAGTTATTTTTGCCCGTGTTACTGGAAAGCAAAATTGACTAGCTGCAGGACAATGAATATTACTGTGCAGTGAAGTCACCATTGAACACAAAATATCAAAAGTCCAACTTATTGCTTTTCAGTCGGTGTCTACCCTCCAGTATATAATTTCTACTGCGTTTACAGATCATTTTAGGGGATGGATGGTTTGGCCCCAGCAAAGAAAGACCATGTTTATATAATAATATCGAACTTAATATGTATCTTCTGAAGTCACATTTATATATGAACTTGGAGTTATTACTTCATGTCGGATCATTTTAAGTGCATAAAACTATAGAATTATCAGATTGAAATGGACCTTACATGTCACATATTCCTTTGGTTAGCTTGCTACTTGAACTCTTCTTATACCGCTTTTATGAAATAATTATCTATGCTGCAACTCTTCCAGTGCATTAATCAATTGCCTTGGCAACCTCTGCTATTTCAGAATATTTAAGTATTTGATTTTATTTTTAACTAAATGGAAATTTCTTTTTTAATAATTTTCATGTATTAGTCCTAATTTTTCCTTCCTCAACATGAAATTGTTTTAGAAATTTGAAAATTGTTACTATGTTCTTCTAAGTATTCTCTTTTCGAAATTAATATTTTGGGTTCTCCGACTTTTTCTATTATATTGACTCAGTGAAAACATTATTTATTGATCACTTGATATTTTTGTTTATCTCTTTTGGAGATTTTATCATATTTTATTCCTAAAACCACGGATAACTAGATTTAAAAGGAAAAATTTATGTTACCATGTAGTATACACATATAAATCTGGATGCTTACGGTTTTGTGGACCTATATTCTGTGTAATGAAAAAGATTCTTTTTCTCATTTGATGAATGCTATAATGTCTTGTCATCTATTAATTACATGAATATATCTATGCCCCGTAGTTCCTTTCTCAATACTATTATCTCATGACAAGTTCCAGGAGAGAGAAGATCAGAAATATTTATTGATTTTTTCCTGGTAAGACTTCTTTTGGAGTCTCTTACAAAAGAAGATTTTAGAGGAGCCATATTTTGTAACACAAAATAAACCCGGAAAAAACCCCAAGCATATCTTACCTAGGAACACCTTATCTACATGCTCTATTTGAAGTAAACAATGCAACTTAAAAGGCCTCATTTTGAATGGATGCTTCAAGGAAATCTAGAGCAGAGAGAGGCAGGGTTTCTACTGAATATAACTCCATTTCTTTTTTTTTTTTAAAGAAAGCCAAAAATGTGGCATATATACACCATAGAATACTATGCAACCATTAAAAATGATGAGTTTGTGTCCTTAATAGGGACATGTATGAATCTGGAAACCATCATTCTCAGCAAACTGACACAAGAACAGAAAACCAAACACCACATGTTCTCACTCATAGGTGAGTGTTGAACAATGAGAACACATGGACACACAGAGGGGAGCATCACACACTGGGGTCTGTTGTGGGGGACTGGGGGAGAGACAGAGGGGGATGGGGAGGCTGGGGAAGGATAACATAGGAGAAATACCAGATATAGGTGACGGGGGGATGGAGGCAGCAAACCATATTGCCATGTGTTTACTTATGCAACAGTCCTGCATGATCTGCACATGTACCCAGAACCTAAAGTACAATTAAAATAAATAAATGAAAAATTTAAAAAGTTAATAAAAAAAGAAGAGCCCAGACTTCACTACTATTCAATATATCTATGATTAAAAAAAACAACAACAAACTACTACTTCTTAAATTTACACAAATAAAAAAAGAAGTGTTATCATGGCAAAATAGACATGAGCATGTGTTCCAAATCTTATGAGTATGAATAGAAATTCCCTATAGGAAAGCAAGACTAATGAATGTCAAGTTTAGATTTGTCACTTTACTTCTTACCCTTATGCTCATCACCCTCAAATGCTTTATGACAAACAAGGGCATTTTTAAAATAACCATTTGATCAACATAAAATCAGGGCATTAATATTGATACATTCCTATTCCATTTAATCATAAGATTCCATTTATCATTGGACCTTACACGTTATACAAACAGTCTCAATGATATACTTTACGGAAAATTGATTCAGTATTAAATCACACATTACAATTAATGCTGTGTCTAAGTGTGGAATACTTCCAGGATTTCCCAGACTTTGCTCATACTGACACTTTTTTTTTTTTGAGACGGAGTTTCGCTCTTGTTACCCAGGCTGGAGTGCAATGGCGCGATCTCGGCTCACCGCAACCTCCGCCTCCTGGGTTCAGGCAATTCTCCTGCCTCAGCCTCCCGAGTAGCTGGGATTACAGGCACGCGCCACCATGCCCAGCTAATTTTTTTGTATTTTTAGTAGAGATGGGGTTTCACCATGTTGACCAGGATGGTCTCGATCTCTTGACCTCGTGATCCACCCGCCTCAGCCTCCCAAAGTGCTGGGATTACAGGCGTGAGCCACCGCACCCGGCCTGACACTTTTAAATCTAGCAGAAAATACTCCTCAGTTTGAGTTTGTCTGATATTTCCTTGTAATCTCAAGATTGAGGATATTTGTTTCTGGCAGGAATAATCATAGAAATTATGTTGTGCATTTCTCATCTGCATCCTATCCTGTTTACACAATTCCGATTTGTTTCATTGTATATAATGTTCTGTTTAAGTATTTGATTAATATGGTATGCATCAGGCTTGGCCAATGTGAATTGCTGCTTTCCCCTTTGTGATTGTTTTGTATTTTGTTGTCAGTTACCTTAAATCCATGCAAATATTCCACTTATTAGAAATTTTATTTAATATCATAAATTTATAATATTCTATTTTCTTCAGTGTGGTTTGACCTATTACTATAAGCATTTATTTTCTTGCTCACATTCTATCTGATACAATTAATAGTAGCTCTATTTTTTTGAGATGGAGTCAAGTTGTGTCACTCAGGCTAGAGTGCAATGGCGGGATCTCGGCTCACTGCAACCTCCACCTTCAGGGTTCAAGTGATTCTCCTGCCTCAGCTTCCTGAGTAGCTGGGATTATAGGCATGCACCGCCATACCAGACTATTTTTTTTATTTTGCATTTTTAGTAGAAACGGGTGTTCACCATATTGGTCAGGCTGGTCTCGAACTCCTGACCTTGTGATCCACCCACCTCTGCCTCCCAAAGTGCTGGGATTAAAGGCGTGAGCCACCACACCTGGCCAATCATAGCTCTTTCAAGTCAAACTTGGTTTCTTTTTAACACGACGTGACTGTTTTGTTTTGTTTTTAAATGAAAGCAAGTTTATTAGAGAAGTAATTCTTTCTAATAACAAAAACAAAAGAATAGCTACTCCTTAGGCAGGGCAGCGATGACCTCATTGTTTTCTGAGCATATTTTTGGTTTTTGTCACTAGCAGGTATTCCAGTTTCAGCTTGTATTTTCTGTGCCTTAGCCCTAGAATCCAGCATCTCTTTAAGGAGCACTTGCCCCTTTTAGTGGAAAATTGCGTTTAGAAGCCAGCGCTCAGCACCAGGTATGCTCTTTGTGGTTGAGATCATGCTTCTCACACTTCATCTCTTTGGAGAGTTAGGGGATAAATACATGCATATGCATGCATACATACTTAAGTGTGAACATACACTATACATATTTATTTATATATAAATACAAACTTGTATAGCATGTATACCTTCACATTCATATTTAGTTTTTCTACTTCTTTGTCAAAAACATTGAGTTCACAATATCTCCAATTCTAATCCCACCACACAAGGTTCATTCCAATTTTCTTCCTCCTCTTATTGTAATGAAATTCCTCCTCTCACAGTGACAAACCTGTTTCTATTATACTTAGTATATTAATAATTTGATGAATTTTTCTGTATGTAACCAATCCCCCATCTCCACTACCACACCCTTCCCCAAATAGATGCCCTCCTCACTCCGGGGCTCTGAGATCCTTAACGTGCCTCCCATTCAGACACTCTCCTTACCCTGTCTGGGCCTCCAAACCCCCCACTGGACTGCTCTCCCTGCATACAGGTGGTCCTTTCATGCTGCGTTGTGTGTACTTGTTTTTTTCAGGATGCTCAGGCTCTGCAAACCCACACCAGGATTCCTCGGCAAGGGATTATCCTCTTCATTCATTCCTGGGTTCTAACGTTGCAATGGGAGGGCCCTCCTCCATCTCTTCCATGTGGCTGTGCTCCTCCTCCAGGCACAGACACCTGCTGCCAGGTTGTGGGCACGCTCCTTGTCCTGCTTGAGCTATAACTCCTGAGGCCAGGCTGATCCCTGTTTCCACATGGATGCGCTCCTCACCCTGCTTAGGTGTTCACAGCAGGCTGACCTCTCTAGGTACGCCCTTCTCTTTCTGCTTTCACTCTAGCACCCTATGCCAGATTCGGTCTTGCTATGATGGCTTCTCTCTCTACTCAGGATCTGACATGCCATGGATTGAATTCTTACACTCCCCTCTCTGCCTGCTTTCTCCCTCAACCCAGCTGGGCTCTAAAGCTATGCTGACGTGCCGTGTGTGGTGTGATGTTCTCTTCTCCCAGCTCAGGCTCTGGCATCCTAAGCCGTGCAGCCCCCCACACTGCTTGAGATTAAGACTCAACTCTAAGCCACTGTGGCTTCTTCTCCTGCCTACTTTGCTCATTAAATTGCTTTATAATGGAATTGTTCAAAAAATAAGGGAAGAGGAAGAAGAAAAGAAAACTTCAAAGGAGATTTCTTATTCAGGAGAATTTAATTAGTAGCTTAATGCAAAATTGGCTGCATTTCTCTTCTTCCATATGGAATTTATCACTCTATTCCACTCCACTTTCATTCCTGAAGAGCCTAAAAAGTGTACAAGCTTTGAAATGTTGAAAAACTTAACATGAATAGAATATTGATAGGAGGAGGTGAGTCTTTCTGAAATGCTGTGCTTTCCATCAGGCTGCGTGCACACACACACACACACACACACACACACACACACAGATTTTCTCTTTTGGTACCACCAAAAGTGTTAAATTAGACATATGCATATTTCTAAGCAAATAGACTTTGAAAAGATAAATTTTATAAATGTCCCTATGCTATTAACAGTTCAACTGTTCATGCCAAGAACATGGCTCAGCTAAGATGTACTTACACGTTTTTGCGTGTTAAGGCAAAATCAAAGTTCAGAGTCTTGTGCTCAGAACATTAAGAAGCTGTTCATGTTGACATACACTTGCAATGTTAATGTCTTCAGTCCAGCCTCAGTATTTTACTGTATGCCTATTATACTATTGTTTTCTACTCAATGGAAATTTTTTTAAAAGTACCCAAATGTAGTTCAAAAGAGGGACCTTGATATACAAAAGTAAACATTTCCAATCCAGCTGACTGCAAAGGCCTTTGATTTTCTTCCCCTCCTCACTCACTTCCTTTCTACCTTTTTAAATTCATTTTCCTTTTTCTTGCCTTACCTGCTTTCTTTTTCTTTTCTCCCAATTTTTTTTTCTTTCCCCTTCCCTTTTATCTCTCTCCCTCTTCCTCTCTCCTCCTCCCTCCTTCTGTTCCTTTTTTTCTCTCTCTATCCTTTTGGGTGATCCTTATTTCTTTCTTCTTCCTCCCTCCCTTCCCTCTTCTCCTTTCCTCTCCTTTCTTCTTTCCTTCTGTCTGTTCATCCTTTCTTCCTTTTTTATCACCTGGTTAATTTTTTTTTAACTCCCCATTTTTTTATCCCCTCCCTCCTGCCCTCCTCCCTCCCTCCCTCCCTCCCTCCCTCCCTACTTACTTCCTTCCTTCCTTCCTTCCTTCCTTCCTTCCTTCCTTCCTTCCTTCCTTCCTTCCTTCCTCTTTCTTTGCCTATCTTTCTGGTTGATCCTTACTTCTATATTTCTCTCTTTCCTTTCTTTCCTTCTCTTTTACTCTTTTATGCCTTGATTTCACTTTTCAGTCTCCATTAGTTGACTGATACGTTGATAGTGTGATATTAGAATTTATACAGATTTAGCAGTGTTCTTCATGGAACAAAGGTTTCTGGGCCAATTTCATCTGTTTCCCAGGAAGCTGAAAAGGAAGTAGGTAATTAATAATGCAGAAATACATCAAGCTATGCCTATATTTTAAAAACACATATGGACAGGCCAGTGAGTTTAGTCAAAACTGTCTTTAATCATCCAGGTGCTTGATTCACATAACGGTAAATTTACAGGAAAGTTGAACACAATATTGGTTAAATATATTAATGCTACATATAGACATAATTATTGGTGAATATTTCATTGAATCATTGGATTTGACCAGAGGTTTTGATGATGGGAAAATTATGTTTTTTTCTATGTCAGATTTTTAATGTATTTTAATGAAGATGTCTTATATATATAAATGCATATCTTGGCAATATACACAATATTTATAATTAAGATCAAGAGTTGGTTTTTGGGGACAGATCCAAGATGGCTGATTAGGAGCAGTTCAGGATTGCAGCTCCCAGTGAAAGCGTGAAGGGTGAGTGGACACCGCATTTCCAGATGGATTTTTATTGACCACAGACCAGGAGATTCCCAGGTAGAGGAACCCCACGGGTGGCCAGCATGGCTATTTGGCCAGCTCAGCGGTTCTCCGTACAAAATACACAGGTCTGGGCACCATTTCAGCTGGCTATTGGAGCTTCTGGGAGACAGAGTCACCCATTCAACTGATAAAAAAGGGTACTAAAACAGGGAGCCAGGCCAGGAGATTCCCAGGACAAAAGGCTCCACCAATCTCAGTGTGGCTGGTTCAGCCAGCGCACAGGTTCACCACATGGGAAATCGCACAGATCCCAGGGCCTTTTCAACAGGTGATTGAAACACCTGGGAGACAGAGTTGACCATTCAATTAAAAAAAAAAGGGCTCTGAGGCAGGGAGCCAGGTGATCAGGCTGGGCTGGTCCCACGCCCACAAAAAAACAGCAAGTGGAAATGCTCTGGATTGAGAGTTTCACAGCAAGCACAGCTGAGCCCAGGTTGGTCCAGCTCTGTGGGGGAGGGGCATCCACCATTACCAAGGCAGTCCACCACTACAGAGGTAGTCCACCATTACTGAGGCAGCCCACCATTGCTGAGGCAGTCCACCATTACAGAGACAGCCTGCCATTATAGAGGTGGGCCACCATTGCAGAGGCATTTCTAATTATATCCATATAAAAAGGACTGCAGGGAAGTTCACATGGCAGCTAGGCGGAGCCCAGAGCAGCTCAGCAAAGCCTCTGCAGGCAGACAGTGACTAGGCTGCCTCCTTGCTGGGCAGGACAGACCAGTAAAAAGGCAGCAGCACAACAGAAACTCATAAATAAAGCCCTAAGACCCTGGGAGAGAGCAGCTGGGAAAAAAAAGGGGGGGTTATGAGTTCTGCTGCAGCAGACTTAAACGTACCTGCCCAGCAGCTCTGAATGAACGACGGAGCTCACAGCTTAGCACTTGAGCTCCTATAAAGGACAGACTGTCTCCTCAAGCAGCTCCCTGATCCCCATATATCCAAAGAGTCACCTCATAAAGGAAAACTTATACTGACATCTGGCGGGCATCCTTCTGGGACAAAGATAGCAGCAGAAGAAACTGGCAGCAACCCTTACTGTTCTGCAGCTGCTGCAGGTGATCCCCAGGCAAGCAGGGCCTGGAGTGGACCTCAGCAGTCCTACAGCAGAGGTGCCTGAATGTTAGAAGGAAAACTAAGAAACAGAAAGAAATAACTTCATCATAAACAAACTGGATGTCCACTCAGAGACCCACTCTGAAAGTTAACAACTACAAAGACGGCAGGTGGATATGAACAGACACTTTACAAAATAAGACATAAATGAAGCCAACAAACATATGAAGAAATGCTCATCATCACTCGTCATTAGAGAAATGCAAATCAAAACTACATTGAGATACCATCTCATGCCAGTTAGAATGGCGATCATCTGGAGACAACAGATGCTGGAGAGGATGTGGAGAAACAGGAACACTTCTACACTGTTGGTGGGAGTGTAAATTAGTTCAACCATTGTGGAAGACAGTGTGGCAATTCCTCAAGGACCTAGAAACAGAAATTCCATTTGACCCAGCATGGGTCAAATGACCCAGCCTGAGATTACAGGCATAAGCAATCCCATTACTGGGTATGTATCCAATGGATTATAAACCATTCTACTATAGGGACACATGCACACAATATTCATTGCAGCACTGTTTACAATAGCAAAGACCTGGAACCAACCCAAATGCCCACCGAGGATAGACTGGACAGAGAAAATGTGGCACATATACACCATGGAATATTATGCAGCCATCAAAAACGATGAGTTTGTGTCCTTTGCAGGGACATGGATGAACCTGGAAAACATCATTCTCAGCAAATGAAACAAGAACAGAAAATCAAACACCACATATTCTCATTCATAGGTGGGTGTTGAACAATGAGAACATATGGACACAGGGAGGGGAGCATCACACACTGGGGTCTGTTGGGGGGAAATAGGGGAGGGACAGTGGGGGCTGGGGAGTTGGGGAGATATAGCATGGGGAGAAATGCCAGATATAGGTGATGGGGAGGAAGGCAGCAAATCACACTGCCATGTGTGTACCTATGCAACAATCTTGCATATTCTTCACATCTACCCCAAAATCTAAAGTGCAATTTTAAAAAAAGAGTTGGTTTTCAATGTTTTTTTAATCATCAGAACTTTTGGTCCATTTAAATGTATAAGGTTGCATTTTTTTCTATATAAAATAAAGTAAGATATGACTGTGCTAATATATATCTTCATTTTTAAGGTTTATTTATTTACTTATTTATTTTTTATTTTGATGCTGAATCTTTCTCTGTTGCCCAGGCTGGAATACAGTGGCATGATCTCGGATCAAAGCAATCTCTGCCTCTTGGATTCAAGTGATTCCCCTGCCTCAAGCTCCCAAGTAGCTGGGATTACTGGGATTTGCCACCATGGCTGACTAATGTTTGTATTTTTAGTAGAGATGAGGTTTCATCACACTGACCAGGGTGTTCTTGAACTCCTGACCTCAGGTAATCCAACCACCTTGGCCTCCCAAAAGGCTGAGATTACAGGCATAAGCTATCATGCCTGGCCCATAATTTTTAAGGTTTAAGCCTCATAGATTTGATTTTCATTTATCTATAAGGTAACAGTAAATGGATGACTGTTCTTATTTATACATATGCAAATAGAATAAGTATGAGACCAAATTATACAATTGAAAATAGTGTCCATGCATTATTCAGGGTAATACAACTGGTTTGTGGTGGAGCTGAAATTTTTATCCAGTTCTGTACAACTCAAATTGTGGCTTCTTAGCTAAAAGAGTAGATCAATTTTGATCAAGGAGCCTCATCTCTCCATTTAGCTACACCTTTGAAGTGTGTGTGTGTGTGTGTGTGTGTGTGTGTAAGAGAATGTATGTGAATGGTTTCAAAATTAAAATAGATTTATTATTGGCAATAAACATGATGTATGGCTTTTAGATAAACTTCCAACAATACACAAAAGTTGTAGGAATAGTAAAACTTAATGAGTCAGACAAAACTACTGCTGACATCTTGATGGAAAACTTTATAGGTTTCAATTTTACATTATCTGGATTATACTATAAATTCTTTTCTGTAAGCACAGGAAATATGACTATATATAGTTTTTATAATGGTTGCACAAAATTACATTTCAGAGACATGGTTAATTTATTAAACTGATTATTTATTGATAGTAGCTAAGTTGTTTATAATTTTATAACCTTTTTATACTCTAGGGAAAATTTTTGCTAAATATTTTATTCATGCGAAAGAATATTTATTATATAATTAAATGAAAGATATAGTAAATTGAATATCTACAGAGCCAGTTCCCAACATATGGAAATTCTAGCCAATAAATTGAAATTTTTTGCATGTTTATTTTCAATGACACATGCCTTTTGTGACCTGGAAAATTTGTCTTATTTTTACACTATGTTATGGTTTGATTATGTAAGTATTTATCTTTAAGATACAAATTGCTGGACCAGCATGGTGGCTCACGCCTGTAGTTCCAGCACTCTGGGAGGCAGAGGCAGGTGGATCATGAGGTCAGGAGTTCAAGACCAGCCCAGCCACCATGGTGAAACCCCTTTTCCACTAAAAATACAAAAATTAGCCAGGCATGGTGGCACACACCTGTAATCCCAGCTACTCAGGAGGCTGAGACAGCAGAATTGCCTGAACCCAGGAAGCAAATGTTGCAGTGATCCAAGCTAGTGCCACTGCACTCCAACCTGGGCAACAGAGCGAGACTCTGTTTCAATAAATAAATAAAGATACAAATTGTTCATTGGAAAACATTTGTATATTTTCTAATTATGTACAATGTTATCAATTTCTATGTATTCCTCTATAGCTTTTTAAAAATTTTATGTGTTGGTGGTTTATTCATATTGATGCACATGATATAAAGAATAAGTGAAATCTTAAATTTCCTAAGCATGGAATGATTGATTATTGTGGTAGGCATATCCCTAAATTTATTAGATAAATTTAAATCTATTTATAAGATTGATGTACTAATTTTTGCCCAGAATAGCAGAGTGTGACTATACTGTTGCACATATATTTGATATTTACATATTTTGGTAATCTCGTGAGCATAAATTGTATCAATTAGAAGATTTATATGTTCCTAATTTCCAAAGAAATTAACTATTTTTTTTGTTTTTCCACTTTTTTTTATCTTTTTTGTGAAAGGTAAATTGATACATTTCATCTATTTTTGTATTGGAATTGTTCCTTCTTATTGATGTGAAGTATTTTTAAAAATATTTTCTTTTTTACTTATATCACCTTGTTTATTTTTTATTTTTTGAATTTTGCCCAGTAAGTTATTGAGGTACAGGTGGTATTTGGTTACATAAGTAAGTTCTTTAGTGGTGACTTGTGAAATTTTAGGGCATCCATCATCTGAGCAATATACACTGCACCATATTTGTAATCTTTTATCCCTCCCCTTCCTCACATTCTTACCCCCAAGTGCTCAAAGTTCCTTCTAACATTATTATGCATTTGTGCCCTCTTATCTTAGATCCCACATATCAGTGAGACCATGTGATGTTTGTTTTTCTGTTCTTGATTTACTTCACTTAGAATAATAGTCTCCAGTCTCCTCCAGGTCACTGCAAATACTGTTAATGCATTCCTTATTCCTTTTTATGGCTGAGAAGTATTCCACCATATATATCTATATATATGGTGTGTATGTGTGTGTGTGTGTATATATATATATATATATATATGTGTGTGTGTGTGTATATAATTATGTGTGTGTATATATATATATAAAATTCTTTACATGCGTATATATTTTATTCTTTATATGTATATGTGTATATATACACTAGGTTGTTTATAATTTTATATATATACATATATGTGTATATATACTACATATATAAATATATATAAGATATATATATATTTTGTTTTATATGTGTATGTGTGTGTGTGTGTGTGCATGTGTGTGTGTGTGTATACTGCAGACTCTTTATCCACTTGTAGACTGATAGGTATTTGGGTTGGTTCCACGATTTTGCAGTTGTGAATTGTGCTGCTATAAACATGCATGTGCAAATATCTTTTTCAAATAACGACATTTTTCCTCTGGGTAATCACCAGTAGTGGGATTGCTGGATCAAATGGTAGTTCTACTTTTAGCCCTTGAGTATCTCCACACTGTTTTTCACAGTGACTGTACTGGTTTACATTCCCAACAGCAGCATAGAAGTGTTCCAGGATCACTGCATCCATGCCAACATCTGCTGTTTTTTGATTTTTTTATTATGATCATTCTTGAAGAAGTAAGGTGGTTTCACATTGCAGTTTTGATTTGCATTTCCCTGATCATTAGTGATGTTAAACATTTTTTAATGTGCTTGTTGGCCATGTGTATATCTTCTTTCCATAATTGTCTACTCATGTCCTTAGCTGACTTTTTGATGAGATTATTAATTTTTTTCTTACTGATTTGTTTGAGTTTGTTGTAGATTCTTGATATTAGTCTTGTGTTAGATGTATAGATTGTAAAGATTTTCTCCTGCTTTGTGGGTTGTCTGTTTCCTCTGCTTACTGTTCCTTTTGTGATGCAAAAGCTTTTGTGTTTAATTAGGTCCCAGTTATTACCTTTGTTTTTATTGAATTTGCTTTTGGGTTCTTGGTCACAAAATCCTTGCCTAAGCCAATGTCTAGAAGGGTTTTTCCAAAGTATCTTCTAGAATGTCTACAGTTTCTGGTCTTTGATTTAAGTCTTTTATCCATATTGACTTGATTTTGGTTTAAAGTGAGAGATGAGAATCCAATTTCATCCTCCTACATGTGGCTAGCCAATTATCCCAGCACCATTTGTTGAAAAGGGCGTCCTTTCCCCACTTTATGTTTTTGTCTGCTTTGTTGAAGATCAGTTGACTTTAAGTATTTGGATTTATTTCTGGGTTCTCTATTCTGTTCCATTGGTCTATGTGCCTATTTTTATAGCAGTACCATGCTGTTTTAGTGACTATGGCTTTATAGTATAATTTGAAATCAGGTAGTGTGATGCCTCCAGATTTGTTTTTTTTTTTTTTGCCTAGTCTTGCTTTGGCTAGGCATGATCTTTTTTGGTTCCATATGAATTTTAGATTTTTTTTTCTAATTATGTGGAAAATGATGGTGGTGTTTTGATGGGGATTGCATTGAATTTTCAGAATGCTTTTGGCAGTATGGTCATTTTCACAATATTGATTTTATTCATCCATAAGCATAGGATATGTTTCCATTTGTTTGTGTCATCTATGATTTATTTATGATTTATTTCAGCAGTGTTTTGTGGTTTTCCTCGTAGAGGTCTTTTGACTCCTTCATTAGGTATGTTTCTAAGTATTTTATATTTTTTTGCTGCTATTATAAAAGGAGTTGGGTTCATGATTTGATTCTTCACTTGATCACTGTTGGTGTATAGAAGAGCTACTGATTTGTGTACATTAATCTTGTATCCAGAAACTTTGCTAAATTCTTTTATCAGTTCTAGGAGCTTTCTGGAAGAGTCTTTAGGGCTTTCAAGGTAAACAATTATAATGTCAGCAAACAGTGACAGTTTGATTTCTTCTTTACCAATTTGGATGCCCTTTATTTCTTTCTCAGGTCTGATTATTCTGGCTAGGACTTCTAACACCATGTTGAAGAAGAGTGGTGAGAGTGGGCATCCTTATCTTTTTCAAGTTTTCAGAGAAAATGCATTCAACGTTTCCCCACTCAGTATTAATGGTGGTGGGTTTGTCATAGATGGCCTTTATTACATTAAAATATGTCCCAGGTATGCCAATTTTGCTGAGAGTTTTAATCATAAAGGGATAATGGATTTCGTTGAATACATTTTCTGCATCTATTGAGATGATCATGTGATTTTTGTTTTTAATTCTGTTTATGTGATGTATCACATTTATTGACTTACATATGTTAAACCATCCCCACATCCCTGGTATGAAACCCACTTGATCACAGTGGATTGTCTTTTTGATGTTTTCATCTGTCCTGGCCTCTTTTTTTTTTGTTGTTGTTGTTCAATCTCACTACTTGTTATTGGTCTGTTCAGGATGTCTAATTCTTCCTGATTTAAGCTAAGAGCATTGTATATTTCCAGAAATATCCTCATCTCTTCTAGGTTTTCTAGTTTATGTGTGTAGAGGTATTCATAACAGCCTTGTATTTCTGTGGTGTCCATTGTAATATCTCCTGTTTCACTTCTTAGTGAGGTTATTTGAATTTTTTCTTTTCTTTTCTTGATTAATCTTGATAACGGCCTATCAATTTTGTCTTTTCAAAAAACCAACATTTTATGTCATTTATATTTTGTATTTCTTAAATTCAATTTCATTTAGTTCTTCTGTGATCTTGGTTATTTCCTTTCTTCCGCTGGGTTTGGGTTTGGTTTGTTATTATTTCTCTAGTTCCTTGAGGTGTGACCTTAGAATGCAATTTTGTGTTCTTTCAGTCTTTTTGATGTAGGTGTTTAGAGCTCTGAGCTTTTGCCTTAGCTCTACTTTTGCTGTATCCCAGAAGTGTTGGTAGGTTATGTCATTGTCTTTCAGTTCAAATAATTTTTAAATTTCTGTCTTGATTTCATTTTTGACCCAATTCCCATTCAGAAACAGGTTGTTTAATTTCCATGTATTTGCAGGGTTTTGAAGGTTCCTTTTGGAGCTGATTTCCAGTTTTATTCCACTGTGTTCTAAGAGAGTGCTTAATGTAATTTCAATTTCTTAAATTTATTAAGCCTCATTTTATGGTCTATTATACGGTATCTTGGAGAAAGTTTCAGGTACTATTGAATAGAATGTATATTCTGCAGCTGTTGGATGAAATGTTCTATATATGTCTATTAAGTCCATTTGTTCTAAAGTTATAGTTTAAATCCATTGTTTCTTTATTGACTTTCTGTCTTGATGACTTGTGTAGTGCTGCCAGTGGAGAACTGAAGTCTCCCACTGTTATGGTGTTGCTGTCATCAATGTTTCTTTTTGGCTCCTATGTTTCTTAAGTTTTTAAATGTCCAATATTTGTTTAATTGCCTGGTTATGTTTATACTATAGATATCTAACTTTATTTTATTGTAATTAGCAAGTGCAATCTATATGGCAGAAATATTTTAACTTGTTGAGATTTGCTTTATGACAAACGCATGGGCATTTTTTAATTAAAATGCCCTATTGTACTTAAGAAAAATGCATTATCTATATTTAGGGCACAGGGTGTTATGTTTTTATTTAATAAAGCTTGTTAATGTATTGTTAGAAAACATTTACCACTTTGCTGATGGAAATGATATCAGAGAATTTGTAAACATTATGACATACAGGAATCACTTGAATAGATACAGGCTATAATAAAGTGGTGCGGCTCTACTGGTGAATGCCAGCAAACGGTCATTTTTGATAAGTAATATTTTGTCTGTTGATTCTGATTGATCTTTAAAAGTGGTGTGTTGAAGCTCCTGCTATTCTGAATCATTTTACAATAATTATTTGAGTTACAAGACAATTTCAATTTTATTAGTTTGACATGTGTTTAGAATTGTGATAACTTCCTGGAGAATTTTTTTCTATCATATTTGATGATTTCCTTTATCCATAATAATGGCCCTGTCTGTCTGTGTGGTCTTTTCTCCTGAAGTTGGGTAGCTAGAACATCTTCACAGGGAGATCTCAGGGCCGCAAGAGAGTAAGAGTGGAATCTACAAAACTTCCTGATTCCTCACTGAGAAATCACACAGTCACTTCAGTTGCAAGTAACGAGGTCAGCCAGATTAAAAAGAGAAGTAGATTCTCTCTCTTGATTGGAAGAGTTAGAAAACAAAAATCTGTGGCAATTTTCATTCAACCCAAATTACTTCTGTGTATTGTAATCACAAATCTGTTCCTATAAACTCTATAAAATTATTCAGGGAAGAAAGTGAAGAAACAAAAATAAACCAATTCCGGCACATTCATTATTAATCGTTAGGTCAGCGTGTTCTCTTACTTGCTTTTTTATGGTTGTTTGGTGCCAATTGTTTTAGAATCATATAGTCCCTAGATTATAGTTTCCACTAACTGCTCTTTAGATTACAACTTAAACATTATACAACATCAAGTTTCCTCTTTGAGATATTCCTTTAGGTCTTGTGTGTAAGTGAAACATTAGCTGGGCTGCACAACTCCGTTAGAAGCTGACTCATCAAACGATGCAGTCTCCACATCCTAATGATTTCATATCGTTTACCTTGACCAATCAATAACCCACATTTTACAGTTCCTCACCCTCCATGATCCACTTAAAAATCCCCAGTCCAGAACGCTCTGGAATTTGAGGATTTTACTCTTTTGTAAACCCTACCATCTTGATGTATTGGCATGTTATTATGCAGTAGGCATACAAAATTGTTCGACTACAACAGATAATGATAGATGTATGTTTTACTATCATATTTTGAGTTTGGCATATTTAAGTATTATTTTTCATTTTTTGTATTTTTTGAATAATATAATTTTATTTTATCTGTACAGACATTCAAGATAAATCCTCTATTTATACTTTAGTCAATATTATTTAACCCCATTTATTATTTAAAGTAAATCACCATCTTATATTCTAATCAATATAAGGTTTCTGAAAGGTATTAGTTCAGATTACAACAACCTCTCTCCCTACCATTCCAGGATGAGAAGCTACTACTATTTAGTATTTAGTTCTCGATTTGAACTCCATTAAGTCAGATGTTTATTATTATTATTACTTTGTGTAAACAATATGTTAATATACTACCATTTAATATTTTCTTGATTTTTTAAAAAATATATCTCTACTAGATTCATTTTCTTAAAATTAGTTTTTTAGCTTTCTTTTCTGAGTGTCTATTGACACTCAGATTTTTTTCAGTTTTTTCTTTTTTTTTGCTACAAAAAATGTGTTTTATTTGCTTTGTTCTTGAAACACTGCTTAGATAGTTGGGATGGCAATTATTTTCAATCAGCTTTCATTTGGATCTGCATGAGAAAGACGAGAGGATAGTAATTGAGAATCCGGACATTGGTGCTTAACTTTGTTGGCAAGAATCTAGACTTATGTTTTATTATCTGAGGAACATTGTAAATCACCTAAACTTTTCATCATTTACCCTCTTCACTTGTAAAATTGGTATTGTATTAATAATACCTGTTTCATAGAATTAACAGATATCAGGATAATTCGGGCTTTATAAAATAAGATAGGGAATTGTCTCACCTTTTCAGTGTTTGAAATAGTTTCATAAATAATGGTACTAGTCTATTTGTACCTCTGGTAGAATTTGGCTGTTAATTCAACTGGTCCTGGGCTTTTTTTTTTTTTTTTTTTGGTTCTGAGGCTATTAATTACTGTCTCAATTTTAGAAATTGTTATTGGTCTATTAGGGATTCTATATCTTCCTGGTTTGGTCTTGGGAAGGTGTGTCCAAGAATTTATCCATTTCTTTCATATTTTCTAGTTTATTTTCATTGAGGTGTTTATAGTATTCTCTGATGGCAGTTTGTATTTCTGTGGGGTCAGTGGTGATATACCTATATCATTTTAAAGATGGCTATTTAATTTTTCTCTCTTTTTTTCTGTTTGAGTATAGGTAACATTCCATTTGTTAATTTTTTTTTTCCAAAAAACAGCTTCTGGATATATTGATTTTTTTTCTGGAGGGTTTTTCATATCTCTATCTTCTTCAATTCTGCTCTAATTTTATGGTAATCCCCAAGACAATGGGGAAAATGTCCCCAGGTCATGTCAGAGATCTTCATGGCAGCCCCTTCCATCACACACTCAGAGTCCTAGGAGAACATAGCTTTGTGGTTTGGGCCCAGGGTCCCCGTTCTTTGTGCAGCCTAGTGGCTTGTTGCCCTGCATCGCAGCCACTCAGCCCTGCCAGAAAGGGGCCAATATAGAGCTCAGGTCATGGCTTCAGAGGGTGCAAGCTCCAAGATTTGGCAGCTTCCACATGGTGTTGAGCCTGAGAGTGCAGAGAGGTCAAGAATTGAAGTTTGGGAACCTCCACCTAAATTTCACAAGATGTATGGAAATGCCTGGATGTCGAGGCAGAAGTTTGGTGCAAGGGTGGGGCTCTCACAGAGAACCTCTCCTAGGGCAATGTATGAGGGAAATGTGGAGTTGGAGAACCCATACAGAGTCCCTGCTGGGGAACCACCTAGTGAAGCTATAAGAAGATTGGCACCATCCTCCATACCTCAAAATAGTAGATCCCCTGACAGCTTGCATCATGTGCCTGGAAAAGGCACAGACACTCAGTGCCAGCCCATGAAAACAGCTGGGAAAAAGGCTGCACTCTGCAAAGCCTCGAGGAAGAAACTTCCCCAAACTGTGGGAACCCGCCACTTGCTTCAGCATGACCTGGTTGTGAGACATGGACTCAAAGGAGATCATATTGGAGCTTTAGGATTTGAATGTGCTGCTGGGTTTCGGACTTGCAAGGGCTGCAACCCTTTGTTTTGTCCTGTTTCTCCCATTTGGAATGCCCGTATTTACCTGATACTTGTACCCCCGTTGCATCTAGAAAGTAACTACCTTGCTTTTGATTTTACAGGCTCCTAGGCAGAAGGGATTTGCCTTGTCTCACATGAAACTTTGGACTGTTAACTTTTGAGTTAATTTTAAAATGAGTTAAGACTCATGGTTGGTTTTGAAATGTGAGGGGATGAGATTTGAAGGGACCAGGGGCAGAATGATAAAGTTTGGCTTTGTGTCCCCACCCAAATCTCATCTTCAATCACACTCTCAAAACTCCCACATGCTGTGGGAGGGACTCCAGGGAAGATAAGCAGTCTCTCCCATACTGTTCTCATGGTAGTGAATAAATCTCGTGAGATCTGATAGTTTTATCAAAGGTTTCTGCTTTCACATCTTGCTCATTTTTTTTCTTGCCACCACCATATAAGAAGTTCCTTTCACCTTCCCCATGATACTGAGGCCTCCCCAGCCATGTTAAACTCTAAGTCTAATTAAATCTCTTTTTCTTCCCAATCTCAGGTATTTTTTTTTTTAGCAGTAGCATGAAAACAGACGAATCCAGGCTGTAGCGGGCACCTCTTGAAACCAAGCCATCTAGCCTCCCTGGCTCCCATAGCAGAGAAACATGGCCTTGAGCTAAAGAGATGGATGCCTCCCTTCTCCCACCCAGGGAGTTTAGAGTATTAGGCAGTTATGAGTACCAGGGCTGGCTGCTGCCCCTTTCCCAAGGATCTCAAATGGCTCGAACTGCAAGAAGCTACAGCTGTAGTGCTGGTCACTTCTCCCAGAAACTGTGCAGGCTTAAGCAGATTCTACCTGAGAGGCTCTTGAGAACCTGTGCAGTTCCGGGGTTGCAACCCAAGGCCCCAGGGGCATAGGTTTGCGAGTGGGATCTTCCGATTCATGGGTTGCATGGTTTCATGGAAAAAGCACGGTTTCCCTGGCTGGATAGCAGTCTCCCTCACCACCTCCCTTGGCTGGTGGGGTAGGGGCTCCCCTGCTCTATGTGGTTCTCAGGTGGGCCACCACACCACACTGCTCTTCCTTGCTCTCTATGAATTACACCAGCTGCCTAGTCGGTTCTGATGAGAGAAGCTTAGGTACCTTGGTTGCCAGTGCAGGATTCACAAGCTAATTATTGTTCTTTTCAATGGGAGGCTCTGATGGCTACTACTTTTAGTCGTCCATCTTGGCCCTGCCCCCAATTACCATTATTTCTGAGTATTCTATGAGTTTGTTTATGGAAGAGATTAGCATTTGAATTAGTGGACTGACTAAGTGCTTAGCCTGCCCCAGTGTGCTGGGAATCATTCAATTTATTGAAGGACTGAATAGAACAAAAAGGTGGATGAGGGCTGGGTTTTCCCTTCCTCTGCCTGGCTGCTTGAGCTAGAGCATCCGTCTTCTCCTGCCCTCAGCATTCCTAGTTCTCAGGCCTTCAGACTACAGCCGCAATCTACACTGTTGGTTCTCCAGCTCTCAGGACTCCTAACTGCACCGCCCGGTTTTCTGGGGTTCCGGGTTGCCTGTTACAGACTGTGGGACTTCTCAGCTTTCATATTCACGTAAGCCAATTCTCTATCTTTTTCTCTTTCTTTTTATCATTTGTCTATCATCTACCTAATCTTGCTGTCTATTATCTATCTAATCTTACTTGTTCTGTTTCCCTGGGAAAATCTAATCATTCTATGGTTATTATATTAGAGAGTAAAAAAGAAATCACATGGGAAGAGTTATCTGCATTAATCTTTAATCCACATTTCCAATTTCCTTTGGAAAATAAAACAATTCAGAATAGTTTTCTATTTTTTTTTCCTGTAATGTTATATTTGCATTGCCTTATCATCCTGACATATATTCTTTCCACTGTTATCTACTCTATATATTCCTGTCAGACTCACATTTCTAAAATACAAAACTGAATGTCTTGCTAATATTTTCTGTATGACAAAAATCAAATTGCTTAGCCTGGTATTTCACTTTCTCACACCTCTCATTTCTCTGATACATATAACCCTGAAGGCAGCCTGTATTTCTGTTCCTTCCCCAGGTACACATGCACTGGACCGCTGTGTGACTGTGCACCTTGTGTTTATCTCACCTTCCCCCATTTCCTTGGTGAAGGTCAACTTGCTATTCTTTCCATATACAGATTAATTACTTTCTCTGCTATGAAGAGTTCCTTTGTTACTTTCTAGGCATAATTAATCCTTCTTTCTTAGTATTCTCACAAATCTTTATATAAAACATATAATTTTATATGAATTTGCTCAATACAATCACTCTTCCATTAGAAGTTAAGATTCTGAGTGAACAAAGATAATGCTTTCACATTTTTGTATTCTCAGAATTCATCACACCACTGGATATATGAATGAAAGACTGAATGGTGCAGAGATCCCATAAATCAAGAAATCCCAGACGTTGGACAAAATTAATACAGCGTTTTATGAAGATAAATAATAATAAATTGTTAAAATTTAACACTTTCTCAATGCAACCAGAGGAATAGGGTGAGTTAAAAATATTGAAGAGATACTCTGGTGTACCTATACTTATTCAATTGGTGAAAAAGCAGAATATAACCCAAGGCAATACACTTAGGTTAGAAAAGAGCTGCAGCATCACTCTACCATTCCTTGCTAAAAAGCAGAGAGTACCAGTGTTTTTTAGTTTATGGAATTGGAAATTTTTAACAGTGGAATGATAAAAATGTAATGATATAATTTATTTTTTCAAATATTTTAATAATACTAAGGATTTCCTGGAGGTTTTGATAAAGTTGCAACCTCAATTAGATTACCTGTGAGTACTGGCACTACAGGTTAGAATTTAGAGAACAGAGTAGAAGGTAGGAAAAGAGCATTCCTGAAGAAATCAGGAATATAAACTTTTACTGTCCTGTTTCTTAAGACTTTTATCACTTCTTTTTTCCATTGGAAGATATCAGAGTTTTAATAAAACAATCTAATATATCTTGGTGAATTCACAAGTTTCTACAAAGATGGTGCTTTTTTTTAGAGGTCTTCACAATGTGGTGTCATTTTGATGAAAATTTGCATGCCCTAAAATTCTCTTTCCTTCTCATTGCTGAGTAAGCATACCTGAATTTAGTCATATCCAGTTAAATAATTAAAATATGTATAAAAATATTAAAAACAGGTATATGATCACTGTCTTGCCAGTGGCAATCCCTTCACAAATAAATAATTCAATTTGTATTATTTACAGTTAGATATAGAAATTTCCCTTGAAATTGATTTTTTTTTTTTTTAAGGTAGGAGCTCTCATGTTTCTGGGAATGAGTATAACCAACTTCTGGATTTGTAGGACAGCTGCCTTTTTCTGAGACCCCTTGTTATTCAGTCTTGGAAGTGGAGAAGACAGACTTGGAAGGAAACCTAATCCTTTAATGTGTATTGTTAATATTTGGGCATCTTAGCCCAGCCTAGAGCCTTTGATTTGCAAACTAAGCAATCCAGAGCCACATTTACTCTGTTAGTCCATGCATCCCACAAGGCGATATTTCTCAGCCTTAACCATTCCAGGACCAGGATCAAGCAACTGGTAGCCACTTCCATAGCTTGAAACTCACTAAAATTATTCAAATTATACAAACTTAAGCTGTTCATCCTGTCTGTCTTGACTTTCCCTTGGAAACCCCAATAAAGACAGTGACCTAAACCTTTCCCTCACCCCCGAGTTCTTCATCTTAGCCTCCCTGGTGTCTTTCTCATGTGGACCTGTGTGGTATGGCTTGCCTCCTGTCTTTAAAGTCTGTAAGTATAATAAACTTTGTTTTTATTTTCTCCTGACTCTCTCCTCTGTTTCCTCTTGTGAATACACCTGACTGACCATCTCACGAGAACAATACTATCATGTGAAATTAGAAAATTCTGTTTAGGTAAAGTTGAATGGCTCTGACCATGTTCCCTGATGGGAAAGGATTAAAGAGGCTGATGTTTGTGCAGAAGTGATCAAAGTCATATTGAGTGGCTGAAATGGCTACACTGGTCACAATCTGAATCCCACTCTATTTATTTACAATGAGAAATATAATTTATAAATAAATAAAATTCTCAGAACAACTGTAAAATTGTTTTCTGCAGCCAAACTAGAAAATCTTATCATCAGAAGCCTGCTTGGTGAGGGTAAAAACAGAAATGAAGTGTACAAGATTCTAATATGTCATGCATCAGATTCTGGAGGCGGCAACACTTGCCAGCTGTTTCCAGTGCACTGAAAAGAACGTCTCTCCTTTGGGCAGAGTTTGGAGGATGCCAAGCAGGTGATGTGGCACCTTTACTGCCATTGTTGACTGCCCTGTGCTAATGAATGTTTATTCATGCTGTGGTTCTTAAACTTTTCAGTCTCAGGACTCCATCACATTTATTGTGGGCCCCAAAGAGTTTTTGTTTTATATGGATTATATGTACCAATATTTATTTTATTCAAAATAAAAAATGGGAGATGTTTTATATATTTATTTAAAATAAATGACAATAAACCTATTATATATGAGCATAAATAATAATTATAAAAACTTATTTTCAAGTACACAAATATTATTTTACTTTTTTTGCTCATGTCTTTTATATTTTACTGAATAGAAGAAAGAAGTTTCACGTCCTGTTTACATTCAGTCTGTTGCGGCATGTCGTTCTGGCTGAAGTATGTGAAGAATATCTGGCCTCACACAGACATGTAGGTACAGAAAGGTTACTTTTTCAGTTAGTGTGGATTTTAATACTACACATAAATTTGACAAGTGGTAGTTTTTCAACAAAACTTGGAATGTTTAATTTGAAACTGTATCAACCAGGCATGTTGGTGCATGTCTATCCTCCCAGCTACTCCAAGGCAGGAGGATCCTTGAACACAGGAGGTGGAGGCTGTAGGGAGCTAAGATCGTATTCCTGCACTCAGACCTGGGCAACAGACTGCGAGCATTTCTCTAAAACAAAGAGAAAAAGAAACAGTGATCATAAACTTGTACTGTTACATTAAAATCTATAGGTATTCCTGGCTTTAAGGATGAACTTTTTTTACCCATGCAAGCATTTTTATCATACATTGGTAATTTGGAAAATATTAGTTTAATAAATATGCTAATGTTGACATAGGAGTCCATTAACTGCTTTAAAAACCATGTTCTGTAGAATATATTCTGTCTATAAATATGCAAATATTTAAATCAGCATATAACAAGATGCAGTAACTAAAACATAAGTGATAAATAAAAAATAATTTTTTAAATTTATTTTTATTGCATTTTAGGTTTTGGGGTACGTGTGAAGAACATACGATATTGTTGCATAGGTACACATGTGGCAGTGTGACTTGCTGCCTTCCTCCCCATCACCTATATCTGGCATTTCTCCCCATGCTATCTCTCCCCAACTCCCCACCCCTCACTGTCCCTCCCCTATTCCCCCAACAGACCCCAGTGTGTAGTGCTCCCCTCCCTGTGTCCACGTGTTCTCATTGTTAAATGATTTTTGAATATTTTTCTAAAGAATTAAACTTTAGAATACAAGATTGTGCTAAAAAAATATTAAGTACAAAAAATTAACTTCTGGTCTATTGGTAGAACTCCATTCCTAGAAGCTCAAAAGAAGTAATTTCATTTAGAATAATTAAAATAACTAAACTTTTTGACAATATGTATTATGCTTTATCATTAGATGCCCTGTGAAACAGCAGAATGCCTTATGTGTGACAAATGCTCAGTAAATAATTGTTAAACATCTAAATAACTGGATAACTAAATAACGAATTAAAAATGAAAATCCTTAGAATCATTTTGAGGTTTATATGGTAGCTGACAGGTGACTAGGACTTTTTTTGAACTGCTCTTTAAAACAGGCAAAAACCTTGTGTTAAGTAAGGATCTGATCCTAAATTATTATCACCTCTTAGATAGATAGTC
Source organism: Callithrix jacchus (assembly GCF_049354715.1). NCBI lineage: Eukaryota > Metazoa > Chordata > Mammalia > Primates > Cebidae > Callithrix > Callithrix jacchus. The sequence continues at coordinate 4,557,652 of NC_133522.1, read as the reverse complement.
TAAATTCTTTGAGTATCTTTGCTTTGTTCTCTAACTTCGGCAGGGAAATGATAAGTTTTGTTGTCCATAACTTAAAAATTAGTATTTCCTAGTTTCACTGCTATTTGATTTGTGTTTTATTGTTTGTGACATGAAAATATATGATTTAGTTGGTGCTGACTGCTGTCATGAATTAAGCTGCACTTTGAACCACGTATTTAGATTTTATTTTCAGTGCACTGGACAGGCAGCAACAGCTTTTCACCAGTTCTAAGTGGAGCAAGTGAAGTGACCTATAGCAGCATTCTTAATTTTCCAATTGTCAAATGATTGACAAAACAGAACCCTGGACCTGAAGAATCGTGGTTTCATAATATCATTTTTCGTAAGTTGTCTTTTTTTTAATCCATTTTGCTATAGGAGGGTTTCAACTTGCAGAATTAAGTTTTATTGCTACACAGCTCAGACATTGTGCCAGACAAGGTGATGGTACCAGGAGATATATGAAACACAGCTATAATACCAAGTGCTGTGGGTTGAAATGTGTCCCCCATTCACACATTGATATTCTAACCTCCAATACCTTTGAATGTAATTTTATTTAGAGACAGGATTTACAGAGGTAATAAATTAAAATTATTAGGATGGTCTTTAATATAATTAGTGTCCCTACACAATGGGGAAATTTGGAGACAGACACGTATGGAAGAATAATGCCATCTGAAGATGAAGGCAGCGACTGCGGCTTCTACACCAAAGATTGCTAAGGAAACCACCAGATGCTAGGAATCTAGGAGGAATGCAAGGAACGTATTCCCTCTCACAGGAACAAACCCTGCTGACGCCTTGATCTCAGACTTCCAGAAAGGCAAGCCGGTGCATTTCTACTGTTCTAAGTCACCCAGTTTGTGACATATCGTTACAGCAGCTCTGAAAGCTAATACACTAAGAAACTTAGTCCTTCTATGTTGCTCTGAATTCAATTACTTCTCCTCAGTTTCTAGGAATACACTCATCGAGGACTGAAACCAGACTTTGCTTGTTGGGTAGGATCAAATGTTTTCCTTTAGAACATGTTCTTTTAGCTCACAGAAGTTTCTCATTACCCAAAACAAAACAAAACAAAACAACAAAAAAAATGTTTTCCACATGAACATTGGCATGATGATATTAGCATTTTGGAGACTATGGATACTGACACTTCTTTGGTGTTTGAAAAGGTCACTGAGGTTTGTGGATAAAAGCAACAGATGAAGAAGTGCATGCCATTGATAATATAATCAGTCTGAAGTACATTGAGAGTCCGCAGAATTATGCCCAGCAGGAAACTGGCTAATTTCAGTGCTTTTCTGATTAAGCCATATCAAACATACCCAAAATAAATGATTTCCTACCTAGCCAGGTGATTATGTTTCATCATTTTTCCTAAAATAGGTGAACCGCAGGAGATATGATCAATAAACAGAACAGTGATTTACAGCTATCACGCAGTGTTTGGGGAACTTTTCAGAAAGAGAAGATACAGGTTAAAATCATCTCAGCTTTTTATTTCTTTAACGTCAATGAATAATGGTTTCCCAAATATGCCCATGCTTCAATCCACAGAACCTGTGAATATGTTACCTAACATCTCAAAAAGACTTCACCCAAGTGATGAAGGGTATGGTCTCTGTGAAAGGATCATTATCCTAAATTATTCAAGTGGAGTCAATTTAATCACATGGGTTCTTAAAATTGATGGCCCTTTTCTGGATGAGTTTAGAGTCAGAAGGAGATATGACTAAGAAAGAAGGCTCAGAGAGACGCCACGTTGCTTGTTGTTGACTTTCAAGATGGCGGAGGGGGTCATGCGTCAAAGAATGTAGGAAGCTTCTAGAAGCTGGAGAAAGTAAAGAAATTGATGGTTTCCTGAAGTTTCCAGAATAAAATACTGCTCTGCCAGCAACATAACTTTTGTCCAATGAGACTGACCTGGGTTGTATTTTTCACCTACTAAACTGTAAGATGGGAAGTTTGTTTTGATTTAAGCTACTAAATTTGTGGTAATTTACTACAGCAGCAATAGAAAACTAATACAATCAATTAATTAGATTAATCATCTAATTGTGCAGGGTGCCTTAAAAACACATGTATCAGAGTATGAACAAAAATACTTATAACAGTTTATTGTGAAACACAAGAAGATATGACACTAATATGTAAAATGTTAGAAGTGAGACGCAGGATTTTTAAACACCTTTGATAACCATAGCAATCTTATAAGTAAAAATATTTAAACAATTTGTCCAAGACCACACAATTAGTATTTGTCTAGTGTCGTCTGTCTGAATTGATGGTTGAGCTTTCTGAGCTCACCCACTCTGCTTTTCCTCAGGATTTCTGATACTGAACAGTTAACTCCCTAAATAGAATATTAACTTGTGCGACACATATTTATTTTTAATAAAAATGTTATCTCAAAGAAAATTTAGAAGTATCAAGAGTAAGTATTTCATGTATTATAATTGTATATGAATCACATTTTCTTTTACTATTTTAATTCAGATGAGAAATAAAACTCAGAATATACAATATCTTTGGAGCAGCTATGATATAGTGAGGGGGCAGCATGAAAGACAGTTTTAAGGGATATAGTTTGTGTTTACTATTTTGTTCAGTTTTATGCTCCCATTTGAACAGAGAAAGAAGTGGTCTCTGAAACATACCCTTATTAGGCAGGAAATGTCCTTAGGAATCTCTTGTTTCTTGATCAAGTTTAAGTTGAGCTACAATATTCTCTTTTAACTTTCTTTGGGAAGGTAATGCATATGTCAACTGGTGACCCTGCCCCTTGGAGATGTAAATTACCTTTGAGCTTCTTAATGCAGTGTATGAGACAGCCCAATAATCTGTCTAGGACTGATCGGAGTTCCCAGGGGGCTTATGTATTCATTGCCTTCCCTACCTCTGGGGTTTCTGAACCCACATATGCTGTACTACTACCAGTATTAACCTCGAGAGACTCCACAACATCCAAAGAGTAGATTTTCCTGAAGACATCAGTGATGGAGAACAATGGGTTTTGTATCACAAAAATTTTTAAATGTCCTTTCTTAAGCATACTTTTTCATAAAAAAACATTTCCACATCCTCTCTACTATTGACTTTTTTGAAAAATTATCATTTTGTATTGTATTCTAGTAAGATATACATTTCTTAAATTTTATTATTTTAACTATTTTTCAGTGTATAGTATTGGTATCATTAAGCATATTCCCAATGCTGTGTAATATCACCACTATTCATTTCCGGAATTTTTCATTTTCCCAAATGGAAACTCTGCACCCATTAAGTGTTAACTCCCACTCCCTCCTACGTGAGCTCTGCCAATCACTGTTTTACTTTCTCTCTGAATGTATTTGACTATTTTAGATTTTTCGTATAAGTGGAATGATACCATTTTTGTCCAGCTTATTTCATTTATTTTTTTCAAAGTTCATTCATGTTTTATCATGTGTCAGAATGCCATTTTTTTTGAGACAAAATCTCACTCTGTCCCACAGGCTGGCATGCAGTGGCACAATCTCAGCTCACTGCAACCTCTGCCTACTGTGTTCAAGTGATTCTCCTGCCCAGCCTCCCAAGTAGCTGGGGTTACAGGCATCTGCCACCACACCTGGCTAATTTTTGTGTTTTAAGTAGAGATGGGGTTTTGCCATGTTGGCTAGGCTGGTCTTGAACTCCTGACCTCAGATGATCTGCCTTTCTCTGCCTCCCAATGTGCTGGTATTACAGACATGAGCCACCATGCCCAGCCACCAATGTTTAAGGCTGAATTAATAGTCTATTGTGTGCATGTGTGTCTATATATGTATATAATATATATACACACATATATAGTTTATATATATATTTGTGTATCTATATTATATATATTTTATACACACACACATTTTGTTTATCCATTCACCTGTTAATGGACATTTGGGTTGCCTTCACCTTTAGGCTATCGAAGACGATGCTGTGCTCAGCACTTGCAGACAGACTTATTTTGAGTCTCTGCTTTCTGCTCTTTTCTCATTGTTGACTTTTTAACCAGGCACTTCACATACAACACTTATTCTTTTCTATGTTCGGAATCATCTCAATTTTTCTAACTGCTATAATCTTTGATTTCAGTCCTCTCTCTTTATAACAATAGAGTTATTTTCTCTTAAACAATGCAATTTGGCCTAAAGCCTTTGTAAGGCCCTTGTCCTTCATGGATTTAAATTTTTACCCAAGAAGTTGGTCAAAGTATTTTCCTAAATGAATATACTTTCCTTCTTAAGATGAATTTTTATGCCAACTACTAAACTAAAACATTCTGTTTTCATCTCTCTTTCAAGAGTTAATTGCTTCCCACTGTGAAGTCCTGGATAGAAATTGGGAAGGCCAAATCAGAACATTTTTTGTTTATATACCTTGCAGTTCATTTTTCTGTGTGAATTTAATAGAATAAAGAGACATTTCCTAATAATTTAAATCGGCCATCTTAATATAAAAAGCCATATATATATATATATTAGTGGTTACAAAACTGCCTAGCAAAGCCAATGTATCATAATTTACACTATGTACAGTAACAGACAGACATTTAGAACCTTATCAATTATAACAGCAATTCATGTTAGTATAAACAATATTACAACAAATCTTTTCAGGACGGAAGTTTTTTTCTTGTTAGTATTTTCTTTTTATTTATTTATTTATTTTTGAAAGAAAGAAAAAGAAAGGGGGAGAGAGAACAGGAGTCTTGCTCTATTGCTCAGGCTGGAATGCAATCTAGAAATAGGTACTAAAAACCTCTTTTATGTTGATAATTGTACTTAACAGAGGAGACAGAAAGGAATAAAGGAAGAAAATAACAAAGAAACAGCCAACCAATAGTTTATTTAAGTCTGTGAAATGCTATGCAAATGCTGAAGAGTGATTTACTTCCAATTATGTGGTCACTTTCAAAGTAGGTGTGATGTGATACTGAGAAAAATGTGTGTTCTGTAGACCTGGGGTGAAGAATTCTATAAATATTCACTGAGTTTACTTGTTCCAGGTCTGAGTTCAAATCATAGATGTTCCTGTTAATTTTCTATCTCGTTGATCCATTGAATATTAACGATGTGGTGTCAAAGTCTCCCGCTATTATCGTGCGGGAGTCCAAGTCTCTTTACAAGTCATTAAGAACTTGTCTTATGCATCTGGGTGTTCCTATATTGGGTGCATATATATTTATGATCATTGACTCCTATTGTTGCATTGATCTTTTTACCATTATGTAATGTCCTTCTTTGTTTCTTTTAGTCTTTGTTACTATTAAAGTCTATATTTTGTCAGAGACAAAAGTTACAACTCCTGATTTATTTTTTGCTCTCCATTTGATTGGTAAGTCTTCCACCAACGCTTTGCTTTGAGTCTTTGTGTGTCCTTGCTTATGAGATGGATCTGGATACAGTGTACCGACGGGTTTTGACTTTTTATTCAATTTGCCTGTCTGTGTCTTTGGGGCATTTAATCCATTTAGATTTAGGATTAATATTGATATTTGTGAGTTTAATACTGTCGTTTAATGCTAGCTGGCTATTTTGCCCATTAGTTGATATAGATTCTTTATTGAGGAAATACTCTTTACCTTTTGGTAAATTTTTGGGATGACTGATACTGGTTGTTTCTTTCTGTGTATAGTGCTTCTTTCAGAAGCTCTTGTAAAGCAGGCCTGGTGATGATGAAATCTCTGAGTGCTTGCTTGTTCATGAAAAATTTTATTTTTCCTTCATTTATGAAGCTTAGTTTGGCTGGATATGAGATTCTGGGTTGAAAATTCTTTTCTTTAAGGATATTGAATATTAACCCCCACTCTCTTCTAGTTTGTAGGGTTTCTGCTGAGAGATCTGCTGTGAGTCTGATAGGCTTCCCTTTATGGGTAACCTGACCTTTCTCTCTAGCTGCCCTTAGAATTTTCTCCTTTATTTCAACCCTGGTGAATCTAACGATTATTTGTCTTGGGGTTGCTCTACTTGAGGAATATCTTTGTGGTGTTCTCTGTATTACCTGGAGTTGAGTATTGTCCTGCCTTACTAGGTTAGGAAAGTTTTCCTGGATAATATCCTGAAGAATATTTTCCAGCTTGGATTCATTCTCTTCATGACATTCAGGTACACCTATCAAATGTAAATTAGGTCTTTTCACATAGTCCCATATTTCTTGGAGACTTTGCTCATTCCTTTTTACTCTTTCTTCTCTAATCTTGTCTTCTCATTTCATTTCATTAAGTTGGTCTTCGACCTCTGATATCCTTTATTCTGCTTGATCAATTCGAGTGTTAAAACCTGTGCATACTTCTTGGAGTTCTCACATTGTATTCTTCAGTTCCATTAATTCACTTATATTCCTCTCTAGATTCTCTATTCTCATTAGGATTTCATCAAACCTTTTTTCAAAGTTCTTAGTTTTTTTACATTGGGCTAGGACATGTTCTCTTAACTCACAGAAGTTTCTTATTATCCACCTTCTGAAGCCTAATTCTGTTACTGGAATTCACTCGTTCTCCATCAGGCCTTGTTCCCTTGTTGATGAGGAACTGTGATCCCCTGTAGAGGGAGAGGTATTCTGATTTTGGGTATTCTCAGCCTTTTTACACTGGTTTCTTCCCATCATTGTAAATTTATCCACCTATCGTCTTTGAAATTACCGACTTTCAAATTAGGTCTCTGAGTGGATGTCCAACTTTTTGATTCCCAGCGCTGGAATCTGAGCAACCACTGTGCTGGCTAGAACAGCGGTGTTAAGATTCATGGTGCTTTTCTGCCTGGGAATCTCTGGTCTGGCTTCCTTCTTGAGTCCCTTTTTCAATCAGCTGAATGGGCGACTCTGCCTTCCCAGAGCTCCAAACGTCGACCAGAAGGGGACCCAGTCCCGTTTACTCTGCACAAGAACTGCTGTGCCGAGGCACTGGCAAAACAGCCGCACCGGCCACAAGAGTTGCGCTGGGGACCTGTGGGACTCCTCTGCTGGGAATCTCCTGGTTCGTGAGCAACAAAAATTCATCTGAAAGGTTGACGTCCTCTTGTTCTCTATGCTTTCACTGGGAGCTCCAATCTCGAGCTGCTGCTACTCAGCCATCTTGGATCTCTCCAAGAAGAAGCTATATTTTTAATAATACACAGTATAAATAACACTTTATATTATATAATTATATATAGTATATAATTATAAATTATATACTATATATAATTATGTTATATAAATACATAACATATATAATTTATAACCATATAGTTCTTTTCAGAAAAAGTAATTAAAAAACTTCAACCACCAGAATATATAAATAGCATAGCTATTTTAGTTCATGCCACAGTTTGCATAATATTTCACAAAGCGTCAAAGTAAGACAAAGAAGGTTTTTGGAGAGTGTGAAAAATAAATTTGGCAGTGGCCAAACTGCAAACTACTATTTCTCTGGGTAATAAAGATCCCAAAAGATTAGTAGGGTTTTTTACATTGCATATTTTGAACTAAAATATTTGTTATTCCTAAGCAGAACAATGTTTTTTACGCACCTCAATGTTAGAAACTTAGTGCTGTCACACCTGTAGTCCCAGCACTTTGGGAGGCTGAGGTGGATCACAAAGTCAGGAGATTGAGACCATCCTGGCCAACATGGTGAAACCCCGTCTCTACTAAAAATACAAAAAAATTAGCTGGGGAGAGTTAGGCACCCGATTGAATAATTTGGGAGGATTTTGCTTAGACATTAAGACCTTTAAATTAGAAGAAAGAAACAATTAAATTCATTTATTAATTGCATTTAGATAGGTAGACAAACAGACGGAATTGTGAAAGTTTTCTTTATATAGTTCTAAAGTAAAATTTTAAAAATTATAATTAAAATATTGGATTGGAGGAGACAAAAGGAAAGGTTTGAACAGGGAGCTCGTGTTATCTTTAAGCCTGAGCATGTTTGTATGCGTCTGGGTGACATTATTTGTAACTACTTACATCTTCCACATGTTTCCTAGATAATGGACTGTTACAAATACTTAGGAGTTCTAAGACAGACAGTAAACAGAATTACTTAAAATTCTAAGATAGATTCTTAGCAAATTTCACAGTGTATTTTAAAGGAAAGCCACAACTATAGAAAACTTCATTTGAATGCTGAACATCTAATTATTTGGAGGCCACAAAATATATATGGTTTATTTCTTAAATATGGATAAACTCTGAATTTATTAGTCATTGAGATGTTTTTATTTTTCACAACTATTTTAGTCATTTAAATGTCACGATTTTATGACTTTTGAAATGGTTTAGCAATCTTTAAAAGGTACATTAGCTACCTCTCTTCTTAAATACATTTCAAGTTCTTGTAATAATACTGGTTGAGGAAAATGTTTACAAGCAAACTAAATGTGACAACTAATCATTCAGGCTATTTGCCACCTGGAACACATATTGAAGAATAGTTCTTACTCTTTCTAGTGTCATTCAGCAATAAGAAAGCATCATCTACTTTCTAAAAGGCCAAGTGGATTATTAATTAAAAACTAATTACATCAATTAAAAGTCTTAAGTGGTTAATTTGTACTCAGTGATTTTTTTATTTACTAGTGTAATGAGACATTACTTTTCTTGGCTATTGTTAATATTAGAGAAATACTCATCATAATATCTATGGAAAATAAAATATGCATTAAAATTAAAAAACCCATACATCTTTTCTAGCTTATATTATAAGCTAGCTGAAATAAATTCCTTTTAACTTATTAATAAATTAGGCACATTCACAACTAGTTGAGTTTTTAATTTTACTTTTAATTTTTGGCAGTGACAGGGTCTTATGTTGCCTAAGCTTGTCTCAAGCTTCTGGCCTCAAGTCACTCTCCCATCTTGCCCTCCCGAAGTAGTGGGATTACAGGCATGAGTCACTGCACTTGGTCTGAGTTTCAATTTATGTAGGAATCTATTCTTTTACATAATATGATCCTTTTGTATTATTCCAGATTTAATGTCAGTTTTCCCAACAGGATCACTGTTGTTGTTTTTCAGATACTTTTTACATATTTGTAGAAGTCTCTTTTAGCTTCTATTTTTTTCCAACACATTAATACATTATAATTTATTTAAAGAAATAAACTTGTTTTATTCTGGGGAAAAAATTATGTTTGCCTTGCATAGAAGCCAGGATACTGTGTTATTTCAGTTCTGGGGTCTTTGAGGCTTTTACTGTTCATTAAGTAAATCCAATGGAGCCGTCTAATTTGGTTGTTCCTCTGAACTCCACTCCAAATTAGAAGAGTCTCTGGGATATTCCCAACTGTAATATCATAAATTGTGGTCAACACCATAACTATGTAGGAACCCCACCGCTCACAACCCCAGAGTTGGTATGAAGATTACTTTCTGCTGAAGATTTTTGGGATTCAGCAGATGCAAAAGAAGCCTTCTCATAGCTTCCCTCATCTGCCTAAAAGCAGAAACTTCTGAGAAATGAGGCTGCCATAAATTCCTTTTTTAGAGTGGCTTTTACTACCAGGAAGGAGACCAAAAATAAGCCTATTATAAATCCCTCCTGTTGGGGACTTTTATGGCCAAGAAGAAGACAGAAAAACTACTTGCACACGAATGAACAAGCAATATCACAAACTTTCTTATCTCCTACTTATTCTCCTGTAAACTTCCTTGTCCTTCCCAAAGAGTCCCTTTTCCCTACTAAGTTAGTACATAAGCTAGTCACTTAACCATTTATTAAGCTAATTCTTTTGTAAACACCTGTATGAATGGAAATACATTTTTTATCTTCTGTTAATCTATTGTCAGTTTAATTTGCAGGCCTCTAAGACTTAACTGTTTTCTCCCCATCAACTACCTTTTCTCTTGGAATGAGATTGTAGGTAGGACTTGAGAATGTGGAACTTCCTCGTGGGATGTCATAACACCTTAGATGAATTCAGCTTCTAAAGTTCACAAAACACTTCGTAAATATTCACTTATATAATCCTTATGATAACAGTGTGAAACAGACACTATTATATGTTAATAATCGCTATTTATACAGAATAAACTAATAGGGGAATTATAAATTAAAATTATTTTGAACAAGATTTACAGTCCAGATTTTACATCAATCTTTCAATGTTTCTTGAAATTTTATTATTTTACTTTCTTGAAAAGGGGAATAAGCATTAGTGAATTATGGGAGTATTAATCTGATTTTATTCAAAAATATAACAATACGTGTAATTTATCATGAGTATTTTAGATGTCAGTCAGTATGCTAAGAAGTGTTTTATGTTGTAAACCACCAAAATTTGAGGCAGGTCTCAGTTAATTTACATTTATTTTCCCAGGGTTGAGGATGCGTGCCATGGCATAACCTCAGGAAGTCCTGGTGACGTGTGCTCAGGTGATTGGGGCACAGCTTGGTTTTGTACATTTTAGGGAGACATGAGACATCAATGAATCTGTTTAAGAAGTGCAATGGTTCCATCCAGGAAAGGTGGGGACAACTCCAAGCAGGTAGGGCACTTCCAGGTCACAGGTAGGTGAGAGACAAACAGTGGCATTCTTCTGAGTTTCTGATAAGCCTTTCCAAAGGAGGCACTTGGAATATGCATCTATATCAGTGGGCAGAGAAATGACTTGGATAGAATGGGAGGCAGATTTGCCCTAAGCAGTTCCCAGCTTGAAGGGACCCAAGACATTTTCCTTTCACAATGTCTGTTACCTCATTAGACTGTTGCAATCACCCTACGTGGCAATAGTGATAATAGCTCATATTTATGTTCTGCTCACCATTGTCTAGGTTGAGTCCTAAATGCTTCCACATTTCAGTCGGTTGGACAATGGGGGTGGGAGCTGGGGAGGGATAGCATGGGGAGAAATGCCAGATGTGGGTGAAGGGGAGGAAGGCAGCAAATCACACTGCCACGTGTGTACCTATGCAACTATTTTGCATGTTCTGCACATGTACCCCAGAACCTAAAATGCAATAAAAAAAAGAAATTGAAAAAAAATAATTGCAAGATATTGAAAATTAATCATATACTTTCATTATCATTGAAATGTTATAGATGTCAACAGTGGCAGGAAGAAGGTAAGAAACTAACCCAAGGTCACATGGCTATTCAGTGGGAGAACCAAATTTCCAGTTTAGGAAGCCTGACTCCACATTCTTTACCATTATGTTTACTGACTTCTAGTAAATAAACATTTCAGGGGCCGGGCGCGGTGGCTCAAGCCTGTAATCCCAGCACTTTGGGAGGCCGAGGCGGGTGGATCACGAGGTCAACAGATCGAGACCATCCTGGTCAACATGGTGAAACCCCGTCTCTACTAAAGATACAAAAAATTAGCTGGGCATGGTGGCGCGTGCCTGTAGTCCCAGCTACTCGGGAGGCTGAGGCAGGAGAATTGCCTGAACCCAGGAGGCGGAGGTTGCGGTGAGCCGAGATCGCACCATTGCACTCCAGCCTGGGTAACAGGAGCGAAACTCCGTCTCAAAATAAATAAATAAATAAATAAATAAACAAACAAACAAACAAACAAACAAACATTTCAGGAAAGCACAGTAAGCAAAGTCGGCCGTCAGTGAAAGCTGCTCTTCTCTCCTCCTTTCCTCCCCAGTGCACAAGTAAAGGAATGAAAATAAAACAGAAAGCAATCAGATTGAGAAGTGAAGCTGAGTTCAAACTAGTCTTATATTTAAGTTTAGTGCTAAGTTCTTTTCATTTATTTATTTCATTTCCTCCATCACAGCTGTCTTATGCACACTTACATGCCAGCTGAAATAAACACTCCTGCTTTGGCAGACACATTTATTGATTACATACATTGTAGTTTTTCTGAGGATACTTCAAAATCAGACCATTTCAAAAATAAATTTCTTTTTGTATCTTATATGCATTGGGAAGAAGTCTTCCAAACATATTAAATTCTCCAATCCCAGAAATTCTCAAGGCTAAATGCACACACTGTAACAGTAATAGGCTACTTTTCAAGTATCCATGCAAGATATTAATGCTAAGATGTTGGAGAAACCTTAAAAGACTGACATACATTTACCAAACCGTGGTTCAGATGGTGGCACTCTTCTTAAGCTTTAAACCAGCATCATATAGAGGCTGAATCAGAAACCTATTCAGTAGTTTTATTTACTTCCCACAAGAAATAAATGAGCACTCTGACATTAGAGAAGAACCACTTTACTGGGGAGCAGTTGAATTTTTAAATCTTACTAACCTACAACTTGGATTATGGTAGCTTAATTTATTTTTGTCTCCCCTCAGTGCTCAGAAGAAGCTCCTTGAAAGGAATGATCATGTCTTATTTATTTATCTGCATTTCTAGCACTTAGCACTTGTAAACCCATCCTTACCTGCCCTACTCTCATTTTAGTCATAAGCTTATCCTGCCCACCTGTGTTCTGAAACGTATGCCTTCACACCACTTCCAGGACCCCCCTTCATTAAGCATGCCCTCTCTCATGCATCTCTCGGCTGCTTCTACCTTAAAGCTTTAAACACGCTGTGCTCTGTTCATATTTAAAAGCAACAACAGCCAAGCCACAGAACACCCCAGTCACAAGCCCTCATTAATAAACACAAGATTTATTTTCTTTCGAAGCCAACTGCTTTATAAAAAATAATCTGTCCTTTTCATCTCTAATTCTGACTCATCGTGTTATTGTCTAACACACTGTGGTCTGACTTCCTTTACTACAAATCCAGTTAAACTGCTCTAATGACAGTTACATGGTTATTTAGCAATGTTCTCACTACATTAGAGGAAGAAATGCTATTCAGTTTTTACTGCTGATGTTTGAACTGGTCAATACATACCAACTCTCTCTTTCATGAGTGAGTCCTGAAACATTTGAGAAATAGAGCATGGGTCAGTGGAAATGGAAACTAAAATGTCTGCATATCACTTATAACACATAAGTCAAAGGACGTGGATTCTCTGTGTGGTTACACAGCCTTTCCTACCCTCCCATGAATGACATGTACTAGCCAAGCTATAGGCAAGCCCCTTTGCCATGGCAGGGGATAGATGAGAAGGCATCTTATCTTCAGGCTTCTTCCAACTCACCCTTCTGATTTGTCACATGGGTAAAGTGCGTACAGAAAACTCTTTAAGAACAATTTCTTCCCATGGATTATGAGGCCGGAAATAAAGGAGAGCCCTTTGTTGCACTTTTCCTACTTGACGTCTTTGTATATTTGACACAATTTTTATATGCTTACCATTGAACTTCCTCCTAGCCTTGGTGATGGCCATTTTACTCTAATTGTAGCACACATCTTTTATTGTTTCTTACCAAACTCCTCTATTTATTTTTAATTTAACTTTTTAAATGAGTTGTTCTTTAAGGTTTTATTCTTCATTTTCTCTTTATATACTGCTATAATTTAAAAGTTTGTCCCTCCTAACCTATGTTGATATTTCATCCCGTGTTGAAGATGGGGCTTAATAGGAGGGACTTATTCATAGCAGATCTCCCAAAATGCCTTGTAACCATCCTCCTGCTAATGAATAACTTCTTGCCCTGTTATTTTCCATGAAAGTTGTTTGGTGAAAAGAGGAAGGCCCCTCCATTCTATCTTTCTTGCTTCCTCGCCTGCTATGTGATCTCTGCACATGCTGACTCCTTCACCTCCTGCCTGGAGGCTTCCGGAAGCCCTCACCAGAATCAGATGCTGACGTCATGTTCCCTCACCAGAATCAGATGCTGACGTCATGTTCCCTCACCAGAATCAGATGCTGACGTCATGTTCCCTCACCAGAATCAGATGCTGACGTCATGTTCCCTCACCAGAATCAGATGCTGACGTCATGTTTCTCATGCAATCTGCAGAACCATGAGCCAAATAAACTTTTCTTTATAAATTACCCAATCTTAGGTATTCCTGCATATTAACAAAAACGGAGTAAAACTTACTACAGGCTGACCTTGGGTCATCTTCTCTATATTGTCAATTTATTTTCCACCTGTGTAGTGTTGATTTAGAATCAGTATCTCTAGCTCAGATCTCTTTTTCGGGTCCTAAACCCATATATTCAGCCATCTATTAGAGGTGTCTCAGGTCGTCTGAAAAGCAATCCAAATTCAGCATCCACACTTGAACTCAGAATCTTTCCTCAGAAATTATCTACTTAAGATTTACATTATTGTTCATTTTAGACACTCAAGAATTTGTCCTTTTAACTCCCTCTTTTTTACCTACAACTCTAATAGATTGATTGTGGTATAAATTTTTACCTTCCTTTCATATCTCTTCTCAAACTTTAATTCATTTCTTCATGTTTACTGTGGTAAAAGAAACAGCATCCAGATTTGTATTCTGGATCCAGCAATTTTATTTCCCTGTAATCAATTTTCCAAACGATTGATAAAGTAAACTTTAAAAAAAATAGATCTGGCTTTACTGTGACCATCCTCAATGTCTTAGCTCAGATGATTTGACACAAAGAACTTGGTCAATCCGCTGGTAAAAGCAAGTTAATTGATCGCATATTTTACTGAAACTAAAATTCAGTTAAAAATAAAGTTTCTTAGACCTTTTTTCAAGTCTTACAGTATCTATATTTATAAATAAATATCATACCCATTGGTACTGTGGGACTGTTTTTAAGTTTTTTATATGACCTAAGTGTTTTTGCCTTTCAAAAATTGTTCTCTAAGTCAGTTAGTTTTGGTTGCCTCTGTACATAATTGCAAATTGGAAAACAATATAAATATTATAATATATTAAAAGTTGTAGAGAACTTTAGTGGTTAATAATAGGCGATTGGTTCAATAAAATTTTTGGTTATAAAATAAGATGCGTATTATGTTTTTGAAGATCTGCATCAAATTTATAAAGAAAATACTAAACTAAAACAAGGTTGGATAATAAAGAGAAATTTTTGTCTTTGGGTTGATAGATGATTCTCTGGACATTTTGCTGGCTTGTCTTATTTATATTTTCTATGACAGATTAAAATTTTCTTTTAATAAATACAAATAAGAATAACTTGAAATTAAAGAAGAAATTTGATTTTTTGATGGTTTTTAACATGTTTAGGCACTTCTGTCTGATCTGATTGGCAATGTTTTTGTAGTTTTAAAAATATTCAAAATGGAAATTACTATTTGTTATTTATTTTTTAAACATTTTTCAAATTGCAGTAACTACTGTATAACCTACCATAATTTATAGTCAGTTTTTCACTGTCAAATGATTTCTCTAATAAATACTACAGAGCAGGAATTATTGTTAGGTAATAAATTAAAAATACGAAGGAATTTCTACTAAGTCAAGAATAAGGCAAGGATGACCTCTCTCATCATTTTTTCTCAACATCATACTGAAAGTCTTAGCTAATGAAGTGAAACAAAATAATAAAAGTAAAAGCTACTCAGATTGGAATGAAAAAACTGTTTTTGTTTATAGCTGACATGATTGCCCATGTAGAAAACATGTATAAGACAGAAACTGAACTTGGATTAATTTTAAGAGTGAACAAATAAATAAATGAAAGTGTGTTGAACAATTTAATGCCCAAGATTAATTTGGGGTTCATGTCAAGATATAGCTGTGGGCTGGCACGGTGGCTCACGGCTGTCATCTCAGCAATTTGGGAGGCTGAGGTGGGTGAATGACTCGAGGACAGGATTTTGAGATCAGCCTGACTAACACGGTGAAACCCTGTCTCTACTAAAAAAGTACAAAAATTAGCAGTGTGTAGTGGCAGTTGCCTGTAATACCAGCTACTCAGGAGGCTGAAGCAGGAGAATCACTTGAAGCTGGGAGGTCAGGTTGAAGTATATATATACGTTTTAATCAAGAACATCAAAGTCAAACATGTTATTGTTACAAGCAGTAGAGAAAAAGAACATGGCACAAATATTGTAGGCCAAAATTTACTTGGAAAAATTACTCAGTTTTTGAGTATTTGTTATATAAACTTATATAAGGTTGGGTCCAAAAGCCTCTTCCAGGTACCATTGTTTTTATTTATATTTTATCTAAAAAAGTAAATTCTCCTATTTACCTTTTGTGCAGGAAAAACCTGCTCTCTGTTGGAAAGCTGTTAATTTCTCCAGAGACCTTTTAAAAAGCTTTTTCTGGTCCTGGAACTTTACTGCTATAGGTTGGTGAGAGGAGAATTTAAGCTTCCCAGCAATTTATGGTACAAATATTCCTATTTACAAGTAAAATACTCCATATATTTCTAGTATTATCTCTAATCAAGCATTTAAATGATGAAAATAATTCTAGAACAAACAGCAAATCAAAATGAAATAAAGCATATTAAATATTTAATCCTCCAAAAATTACACAGAAACACGATATTAACATACATACTTAATGACTGAAAAGTTGACCCTTTGTAATCGAATCTGTGATAGAGTCCAACCTTGAACTATTTGCTGAATTTTATTCTCTTTTTTGCTCTTTAAAAATATTGA
The DNA here is from genome assembly GCF_049354715.1 of Callithrix jacchus. Classification (NCBI taxonomy): domain Eukaryota; kingdom Metazoa; phylum Chordata; class Mammalia; order Primates; family Cebidae; genus Callithrix; species Callithrix jacchus. The sequence goes on along the minus strand of NC_133522.1, from coordinate 4,541,205 downwards.
CTTTCCTGAGTTTTATTCTCTCTTTAGCATGCAGAAACAAATACTAACAGCTTTCAATCTCTCTCTCCAAATAAAGCTATAATGGCCAAAAAGCCTGTGCAATGTCACAGAAAGATCTTGGAACACTGAAACTGCTCATCTCAATACAGGTGTGATTCACTGGAAAAAAGAACCTGTGTCATGATGCATTGTTTTTTTCAATGCTGTTCTAAAATAATGCCAAATGTGGGTGAAGGGGAGGAAGACAGCAAAACACACTGCCACGTGTTTACCTATGCAACTGTCTTGCATGTTCTGCACATGTACCCCAAAACCTAAAATGCAATAAAAAAATAAAAAGCAAATACAAAGTTAAAATAAAATAAAATAATTCCAAATCTTTTGCCTCTTTTCAAGCAAATCAGAATTAAAAAGAGTTTAAACCTTCATCTCGGAAAGGAAATGGACACTCCAATGTTATGCTTGTGATGGCTGATAGATGAGGTGGCATCTGTCAACCACAAATCTTCCTAATGCTTCAGTGCAGCGTTTAGCAGCTGAAGATAAGACACAGCTTGAAGTTCATAATGGCTGCCATAAGTTTCTTTGAGTTGATACTGCCTTTGTTTTTGAAAGAGAGTTTTCTCCAGGTTGGATCAGTAGCAGAAATAGTTTTGTCTTTCTACTGGACAGAATCAGAGCTTACTGCCTGTGAGATGGACAAATTACCCTCCTCAGAGAATGGTTCATCACAGAAGGACATTCTCATCAAAACGGAATTACAGATTTTAATCAAGAACATCAAAGTTCAACATGTTATAGTTACAAGCAGTAGAGAAAAAGAACGTAGCACAAATATTGTATGCCAAAACTTACTTAGAAAAATTACTCGGTTTTTGAGTATTTGATAATTTTGTTTGTTGTTTTTAAACTGAGGATTTATATGTGCTAACAGCTCAGTGTCTCCACTTTTTTCCCTTTTAAGACAAGATTGGACATTTGCTTTTCAGAGAGAAGCATTATGTTGCCCATACTTAGTCTAAGCCAGCTTTCCACCTTCTAAAATATAATAACAGCACATTAACTTTTCTCCTTGAAAATTTTTTGTTCACTTATGAGAGGGACCAAAGTGTGTCCCAGCCTTTCATTCTGCATTTTGTAGAGAAAGCTCTTCATTCTATATTATAAACTTCATGGCTTCTGGATTAAAAAGTTCTAAGCTTTCCTCTGCAAAAAATTTGATTTTGATTTCCTTAGACTCTTACCCTTAGTTAGAGGAGACTAAGGTTATGAAAAGAAAATGTTGACAGGATAAGATACTAGGGGGTTGGGGCAATGCGTACAGTCCATCCTTGAAAGTAATAGTGAGAATGTGGCTGGAGAGAGGACCAGATTGGATGAGATTCTAGTGTCTGCTTTAAAATAAAAACCTTTAGGCTTGTGTTCAATTATTTGGTGACGTTTTCTCTATGAAAATTATTTCTTTTTTTCATTTACTAATGATAATATTTAAATGTTTTAATATCCCATAGTTCTACTATGATAAAAAGAACTATCTCTACATAGTTTTAAATCATCAGAAATTCTTATTAATCTCTGCAAGGAGGATGACTTATCCAGAAGCCTTAAGCTCCTGGCTCTACTTTATATTTTTACCTGCCAAGTGGGCTTTGAACATTTTGCTATGACTCAAAATGTTTGTGAAAATGAACTGATTGTCCCTTTCTACCCCCAACAATGAGCCCAGTTGATACAAAAGCACAGTCATTTTCATGAATATTTGACTTTAACATAGAGTAAAATAATTTTTGGCTCATTTTTTTCCACACTAATTTCCAAGTCCTATCAAATCATCGTAATTTCTGACATTTATGTGACTTGTCCTTTTCCACTGCCACTGTCACTTCTCATGTCTCACATGCTTGTATTTTTCAGCTGTCTTTCAGCTCTCTCTGTTCTCTTGATCTAAACATTATGCATATGCTTTCTAACTAACCTTTAAATATTATGTTCACTAATAACATACAATTTCTCAGTTAAAAATCTTTAACTACTTTCTTTTTCAAAGAATTCAGTTAAAAATTTTTAATTACTTTCTTTTGCACAGATGTCTAACTCAAGACTTCCTGAGGGTCATACTAGAGTTATATAATACCAGAACATATGAAAGCATGGGGAGGGGTTGCTAGAGAAAATTGATCAGAAACAAATTCTTGGAAAAAATGTAAAGTTTTCAAAAATTAGTAAAAACAGAGTTTTTCAATATTTTATTTATTTGAACATTTTAAATATAAGGTAGATGATTTATACATTTGTGCTCTCATCTTAAACTTTTATATCCATTTAGTAGACACTAGATGTAATACTCCAAGTTAGTCATATTTATCATAATTTAGTGGTATATGTTCAAGTTTTAGTCAATATAAAAACATGGCTGTATGCAGTGGTTCAAGCCTGTAATCCTAACACTTTGGGAGACTGAGGTGGCTGATCACCTGAGGCCAGGAGTTCAAGACCAGCCTAGCCAATGTGGTGAAAGCTTGTTTCTACTAAAAATATACTTAAAAATAGCCAGGCATGCTGGCAGTTGCCTGTAATCCCAGCTACTCGGGAGGCTGAGGCAGGATAATTGATTGACCCAGGAGGTGGAGGTTGCAGTGAGCTGAGATTGCACAACTGCACTCCAGACTGGGCAGCAAAGCAAGACGCTATCTAAAAAAAAAAAATCTGTTTTTGGTGTTCTTGGCATTTCTTTTTTGAAAGTAGTGTGTTCATGCTTATGAAAAATAGCCAACCATAGATATTTGGCTATTTTAAATAATATAATTATTTGTAATACCTCAAGAAAATTTACCTGAAGCAAATTGATTTAAGATGACTTTCTAATTTGCATACAAATGTTCAAGAATACACATGTAAGCTCTGTTGGGATATCATTCACTGGGAATAACTCACAAAGTTACAACGAGTAACAGGTTTGAAGGTCGCTCATTTCCCAGTGGGCTGTGTGGCTTTTAAACTGCATGAGTAGGAAGGTATATCCTCCTCCTTGGCATGATCAGGGTCTGAGGTAAACTTTTGCTCTGGAAACTCAATGACATAAAAATTAGTGGCGTATTTCACCAAAATCCTCATGGTTGGAGATTTATCCGTCCATCTCTTTAGTCATATCATTAAACTGAGGTCCATTCATGGAAACTGATCAGGATCGATTAAGCACAAGGTTATGACAAGTTGCAATAGACCAAATCCTTTTCTGAGAGGCCACCCTGAGAAGGTAAGTGTTAGCTTAGGGATTGTGTATTTTACCAGACATTAATTTGAGTTTTAAAAAAGCATGCATCAGGGGGAGGATCCAAGATGGCTGGATAAAGGCAGCACCTCCCTAGGGCTCCCACTAAGAAGGAAGAACAGTGCGAGTGAATTCTGAATCTTCAATTTAGGTACCAAAGTTCTCTTATGGGAGTGAGCAGGTGATTGGCATGATCCACTGAGAGTGAGCAAAAAAAGTGTCGAGCAAGACTCTACTCGGGAGCTGCAGGCAACAAAGGGAACTACTTTCCTCAGTCGATGCAGATGCTGAAGGAATGTGCTTGACCTCACTGAAACCAGGCTCTTCCCACAGATCCTTGCGACCTGGAGGTTAGGAGGCCCCTTGAGCCCATGCTACCAGAGCCTTGGGTCCCAAGCAGAAAGCTGTGGAGAATCACAGTGGCTGCTCAGGTGTGGGGTTGCTTTCAGCAAGCACTGAGACCCAGGAGCATTTGCATACTCTAGCTCTGGCAACTCCCTGGAGTCAGGAGATTCAATCCTTCCATCTTGTGGGTGGGGGGCTGAAGTCAGGAAACTGAGCGACCCTTCTCTCGTGGAACTCCACAAGCTAAAATCTACTGGCTTGACATTACTACCGGCCAGTGCAGACAGCTAGAAACCATCTAAGAAGACTGAGTTCTTGGAGGGGAGGGGCATCATCATCACTGTGGCTGCTGTCTGTCTGCTGCTTTCCCTTGCCACCAATGTTAGCAAGATGGGGTGAGACCTGGATCCACTTCTCCTCACTGGGTGGGGCTTCCCTGTAGGAATCTCGGCATCCCCAGCCAGGGGTTTACGGACAGGACACAGATAACTCTAAGAGGATCCCCTAGGAAGATGGGTGGCTGTGGTATCCTGGATCAGCGACCTTACTCTTTTCTGCCTGCTGGCTCTGGAAAGTCAGGGCAAGGGGGACTCCCCCAAGTGCAGCACATCCGCCCTGCAGAAAGGCACACAGACTGCTTATTTAAGTGAATCTCTGATCACGCTCTTCATGACAGAGTGAGATCTCCCAACAGGAGTCTCCAGACACCTCATACGGGAGCGTTCCAGCTGGCATAAGGCCAGTGCTCCTCTGGGACAGAGCTCCCAGAAGAAGGAGGAGGTTGCCAGCTTTTCTGGTCTGTAGTCTTCACTATTTATATCTATGGATTTAAGGGATGGTGGATGGGAGGGACACAAGTGAATAGGACCCAAGTGAATGGGGGTTAGAGTGGACCCTGAGCAAACCTCAGCAACCTTACAGAAAGGGGTCTGGCTACTAAAAGGAAAACAAACTGAACTCAACAACATCAATGAAAAAGACACTAGAAAAACCCCATCCAAGAGTCAGCAGCCTTAAAGATCAAAGATATATAAACCCATGAAGATGAGAAAGAATCAATGCACGAATGATAAAAACTTGAAAAGCCAGAGTGCCTCTTCCCCAAAAGATCTCAACATGTCTCTAGCAAGGGCACAGGCTGAGAAGGATGAATTGACAGAAGTAAATAGGTCTCAGAAGATGGGTAATAATGAACTATGCCAAGCTAAAGAATTATGTTCTAACTCACTGCAAAGAAGCTGAGAACCACAATAAAACATTACAGGAGTTGTTAACCAGAATAACCTGTTTAGAGAGGAACATAAATCATCTGATAGAGCTGAAAAAGACACAAGAACTTCATAATGCAAACACAAGTATGGGTAGCTGAATAGAACAAGTGGAAGAAAGGATATCAGAACTTGAAGAGTATCAATGAAATCAGGCAAGAAAAGATTAGAGAAAAAAGAATGGAAAGGAATGAACAAAACCTCTGAGAACTATGGGATTATATTAGAAGACTAAACCTGGGCCTGACAGGGGTACCCGAAAGAGATGGGGAGAATGGAACCATGTTGAAAAACACACTGCAGGATGTCATCCAGGAGAACTTTGCCCAACCTAGTAAGACAGGCCAACATTCAAATTCAGGAAAACTGGAAAACCCCAGTAAAATACACAAGAAGATCAACCGCAAGGCACATAATCATGAGATTCTCCAAGGTCAAAATGAAGGAAAAACTGTTAAGGGCAGCCAGGGAGAAGACACAGATTACCTATAAAGGGAAGCCCATCAGACGCAGGAAACCTACAAGCCAGAAGAGATTGGGGGTCAATTTTCAACATTTGTAAAGCAAATAATTTTCAACCCAATATTTCATATTCGGCCTAACTAATCTTCGTAAATAAAGGATAAATAACATTTTTATCTTACAAGCAAATGCTGAGGGAATTCGTCACCACCAGGCCTGCCCTGCAAGAGCTCCTGAAAGAAGCACCATATAGGGAAAAGAAAAACCATTTCCAGCCACTACAAAAAACACACTGAAATACCCAAACCAGTGACACTAGGAGGCAATATATACCCAAGTCTGCAAAATGACCTGCTAGCATCACGACGTCAGCATCAAATTCACACATAACAATATTAACCTTAAATGTAAATGGGCCAAATATCCCAGTTAAAAAAACACAAAGTGTCAAGCTGGATAAAGAGTCAAAATCCATCGGTGCATGTACTCAGCAGACCCATTTCACATGCAAAGATACATGTAGACTTAAAATAAAAGCATGGAGGAAAATTTACCAAGCATAAAGAAACAGAAAAAAAGCAGGGGTTGCAATCCTAGTTTCTGACAAAATAGACTTTAAATCAACAAAGATAAAAAAGGGCAAAGAAAAAAAAAGCATTACATATTGGTAAAGGGCTCGATTCAACAAGAGGAGCTAACTGCCCTAAATATATATGCACCCAATACAGGAGCACCCAGATTTGTAAAACAAGTTCTTAGAAACCTAAGAATGTCTCTTTACAGAAATCGCCCTGGCGCCGTGAGAGACCTGCTAGAAAAAGAATGGGATGAGCAAGACTAAACTTGCAGATATTTCGAAGGCGCCTGGTAAGAAGAAGCATTCAGCCAAGAAATCAAAGAAACAAACCTGTACCATCCAATCTGCAGTCACCAGAACACCCCAGAGGCTGCCTTCCGTTTTTGGTTCCTGTCCCTAGAATAAACTCTCGACACGGCCCGCGGGCACCGGGTGAGCGCTGAGCGCGTCCTCGCGCCGGGAGAGGATGCTCCAGTCGCGGCAGGTGCAGCGCTGCGCTCGGGGGCGGCCGCCAGGTGCGCGCTTCCCTCAACGGCAGCCTTATTTCCGCCTCTAAGACCAGCATCGTCGCTAAGACCCGAGAAGTGCTCCACTGCGGCCTGCCCACCAATCCAAGGCTCCTCCAGGAAAGGAGGCCGTGGAGTCAGCGTCCTGCCGGCTGCCAGTGCCAGCTTGGCGGCCGCCAGAGGACGTGACCTGCCTTGACCCGCGGTTGAAACTAAAGCCGATTTCTTTGTGCTTCTGCACCGTTTTGCTGTTCTGATCGCTCTCTCTCTTTTTTTTTTTTTTAATTTTTTATTGGATTATAGGTTTTGGGGTACATGAGCAGAGCATGCAAGACAGTTGCGTAGGTACACACATGGCAGTGTGCTTTGCTTTTCTTCTCCCCTTCACCCACATTTGGCATTTCTCCCCAGGCTATCCCTCCCCACCTCCCCCTCCCACTGGCCCTCCCCTTTCCCCCCAATAGACCCCAGTGTTTAGTACTCCCCTTTCTGTGTCCATGTGTTCTCATTTTTCATCACCCACCTATGAGTGAGAAAATGCGGTGTTTCATTTTCTGTTCTTGTGTCAGTTTGCTGAGGATGATGTTTTCCAGATTCATCCATGTCCCTACAAACGACACGAACTCATCATTTCTGATTGCTGCATAATATTCCATGGTGTATATGTGCCACATTTTTCCAATCCAGTCTATTATCAATGGGCATCTTCTTGAGGGAGACGATGTTGCTGGCGCAGTCCAGTCGTCGGCACCCGCAGCCTGACCGTCCCCCGGGGTGCCCGCTGTCACAGTCAGGCGCAAACTACGGCGGGACATCCGTGGAGAAGCAAAACCGGGGCCAACTTGTGCTCGGCCTGAAATCCAGAGCATCCGAAGAATAACTGGAACTGGGCGCATACGCGCAGCCGGGGTTCCAGGCACACATGGGGAGGACTTGTACATGTGAAGCCGAGAATAATCCACGTTCACCACTTCAAACCGTATTGCCTCGCGGCGCTGCTGCCTAATTATACAGGGAGATCTTCACACCCAGCTGTCAATATTAGACGGATAATTGAGAAAGCAAATTAACAAATATATTCAGGACTTGAGCTCATCTTTGGATCACACGGACCTGGTACTTATCTACAGCTCTTTCCCACCCCAAACAACAGAATATACATTCTTCTTGGTGCCACATAGCACTTACTCTAAAATTGATCACAGAATCGGAAGTAAATCGCTGCTCAGCAAGTGCAAAAGAACTGAGATCATAGCAAAGAGTCTCAGACCGCAGTGCGATCAAACTAGAACGCAAGAGTAAGAAACTCACTCCAGACTACACAACTATATGGACATTGAACAACCTGCCCCTGAATGACGCCCAGGTAAATAATGAAATTAACACAGAAATCACGAAGTTATTTGAAAACAATGAAAACAGAGAGACAATGTACCAGAATCTCTGAGAAGCAGGTTAACAGGGTTTGGCTGTGTCCCCTCCAAATCACCTTGAATTGTATCTCCCAGAAATCCCACATTGTAGGGACCCAGGGAGAGTTAACTGAATCATGGGCCCGTCTTTCTCAGTGCTATTCTCTTGATAGTGAATAAATGTAATGAGATCTGATGGGTTTATAAGGAGTTTCCTCTTTTGCTTCTTCTTTGTTTTCTCTCGCTATGATGTAGGAAGTACCTTTCACCTCGAGCTGTGATTCTGAGTCCTCCCCAGTGACGTGGAATGGTAAGTCCAATTAAACCTCGTTTTATTCCCTGTCTTGGGTACGTCTTTATCAGCAGCATGAAAAGAATCTAATACAGTAAACTGGTTCCAGTAGAGTGAGGTGTTGCTGAAAAGATACCCAAAAATGTGCAAGCAATTTTGGAACTGGGTAACAGGTGGAGGTGGGAACAACTTGGAGAACTCAGAAGAAGACAGGAAAATGTGGGAAAGTTTGGAACTTCCTAGAGATTTGTTGAATTGTCTTTGCCCGAAATGCTGATAGTGATATGAACAATGAGGTCCAGGCTGAGGTGGTCGCAGATGGAGATGAGAAACTTGTTAAGAACTGGAGCAAAGGTGACTCTTGTTATGTTTCAGCAAAGAAACTAGTGGCATTTTGCCCCTACCCTAGCAATTTGTGGAACTTTGAATTTGAAAGAGATGATTTAGGGTATCCGGTGGAAGAAATTTCTAAGCAGCAAAGCATTCAAGAGAAGACTTGGGTGCCGTTAAAGGCATTCAGTTTTAAAAGGGAAATGGAGCATAAAAGTTCAGAAAAATTGAAGCCTGACTATACAATAGCAAAAACAAAACAAACAAACAAAAAAACATTTTTATGGGGAGAAGTTCAAGTCAGCCACAAAAATTTGCATAAGTGTCAAGGAACCTAATGTTAATCTTCAAGACCACGGGGAAAAGGTCTCCAGGCCATGTCAGAGGCCTGCACAGCAGCCCCTCCCATTACAGGCCCAGAGGCCCAGGAGGAAAAAGTGGTTTTGTGGGCCTGGTCCAGGGTCCCCGTGCTGTATGCAGCCTAGGGACTTGGTATCCTGTGTCTCAGCTACTTCAGCTGTTGCTGAAAGGGGGAAAAAAATACAACTTGGGCTGTGGCTTCAGTGGGTGGAAGCCCCAGGCCTTGGCAGCTTCCATGTGGTGCTGAGCCTTCAGGGTCACAGAAGTCAAACTGGGATTTGGGAACCTCCACTTACATTTGAGATGTATGGAAATGTCTGGATGCCAAGGAAAAAGTTTGCTGCAAGTGTGTGGCCCTCATGGAGAGCCTCTCCTAGGGTGGTGTGGAAGGGAAATGTGGGGTCGAAGTTACCACACAGAGTCCCTAGTAAGGCTCTGTCTAGTGGAGCTGTGAGAAGAGGGCCACCATCATTCTGACCTCAAAATGGTAGATCCACCTACAGCTTGAACTGTGTACCTGGAAAAGCCACAGACACTGAATACCAGTCCAGGAAAGCAGCCAGTAGGGAGGTGTACCCTGCAAAGCTGGAGGAGTGGAGCTGCCCAAGACATGGGAACCCACCTCTTGCATCAGCCTAACCTGGATGTGAGACCTGGGGTCAAAGGAGATCATTTTAAAGCTTTAAAGTTTAACTGCCCCACTGGATTTCAGACTTGCCCAGGCCCTTTAACGTTTGTTGTGGCCGATTTCTCCCATTTGGAAAGGCTGTATTTACCCGATACCTGTGCCCCCATTGTATCTAGGAAGTAACTAGCTTGCTTTGGATTTTACAGGCTCTTAGACAAAAGGAACTTGCCTTGTCTCAGATGAAACTTTGGACTATGGACTTTTGGATTAAAGTTGAAATGAGTAAAGACTTTGGGGGGTTATTGGGAAGGCGTAGTTGGTTTTGAAATGTAAAGACATGAGATTTGGAGGGGTCAGGGATGGAATGATATGGTTTGGCTCTGTCCCCAGCAAAGCTCAACTTGAATAGTATCTCACAGAATTCCAATGTGTTGTGGGAGGGACATACAAGGAGGTAATTGAACCATGGGGGCTGGTCTTTCCTATGCATGTAAAAAGACACTGCATATACCCCATCAATATGTACAACTATCATTTTCAACAATTAATATTAATTTCCTTTTAATTTCTTGAATGTGTTGTGCCCTTTCTCTGCTTGGAATCTTGGCATATGTTCTTACACCCTCTTAGATGAGTGAGTTCCCATACTCCTTCCCCTTCACTTGGATAACTATCTTCTCATTTTAGTGTAATAAAATTTATTCAAAGGTGTACTCCCTGTTTCAATTTTAAATATGTAAATATGTCCCTGACATACTTTCCCCCATGAGATCCTTAGCTCTCTTTTCGTAACAGCCCTCCCACTTTATTGCAAATGCTTCCCTAATTGTCTGTGTTCCTCAATAGAATGTAAACTCAAGGAGGATGGGGCTGACAGCAATATATCTTTTCATTTTTCTTGTCAGCTAGCATAATTTTGGGCAATGTAGAAGGCTCTTAAAATATTGCTAAAAGTGAGTAAAGAAGTCGTTTTAATATTGATGTTTAATTTTATAATGATAGCTTTAATGCCTGTATGGGGTGGATAACTGGAAGTCAGCATGAGAAACACAATTGGTAATAATTGACCTCCCATGACAATTTATACTATGATCAGGAATCTAGAGATTGGACAGTTTGTCAGTTCATTTGGGTTGCTATAACAACATACCATGAACTAGGTAGTTATAAATAAGAGAAACTGATATGTTGGAGTCCTGGAGGTGAGGAATTCCATATCAAGGCATGAATAGATTTGGTTTCTAGTGAAAGCCCATGCTCTGGTTCATCGATGCCATCTTCAAATTTTAGCTGTGTTCTCCCATGGCGAAAGGGGCAAAGGAGCTCTCTGGGGCCTTTTTTCATGAGAGAACTAATTCTATACTTGAGGACACCACCCTTACAAACTGATAACATCTCTGAAGGTCCCCACCTCTGATATCAGCACATTGGTGATTAGGTTTCAACATATAAACATTCAGATCATAGAAGACAGTAAAAAGGTCAAGGAAATTAATGGGTACTTAAGGAAATCCAGGAAGTTAGTCTGATGCATTTATGTAACCCTTGGGACATCAAACAATCAACCTCCAATCTGCAAGACCTCTGGCGAAAGTGCTTTATTTTCTCAATAGAATTTAGAATGGCCTAAAGAAAGTTTAATTCTGTAATTTTATCTGTCACAAATACTTTATGTTTTAATTATTAATTAACTCATTTCTGGTTGACGTATTATTTCTTTAAATACACTAAAATTATGGTTTTATTGCCAGAGGCAGCCTTATGTGCCAGAGAGCCAGAAAGAATATCATGCTTTTCACCTGAACTTTCCTGGCACATACACAAAATAAATGATTGATTAATAAAAATGGTTGATAATAAGGAAAAAGTTACTTAGATGTTAGATCTAAAACATTCTAAAATTCAATATCATTTACAGAGTTTTGTACAGGTACAAATGACTACTGTTTGTTCTTAGATATTTTTGTGTAGTAAATAAAATAATTTTCAATAAGTTTATGAAAATTAACAAGTTTAGAAAAAAAGACTGTTCGATTTGTTTCTTTTCTCCTTTTGCTTAATGAATATGATATCACGAGAGTCGATGTTGGACATTTTCACTTTGATAATCTTGCTGTAATACTCTATTGATTTGCTCTGTCAGGAAAGTTATTTCCTGAGACAAAACATGTTAGATTTCAATGTCTGCAATGCAGTTTATGTTTGTATAGGTACAGATTTATTTCTGTAAATGCATATGAATAGATATTATTCCCCTGATGTGGAATAGCAAAGTTTGTATGTCCCTGAAGGCTTCACTCTAATCTCATCTTGACTAGCAACACATTCTTATCAGACATTTCACACAGTATTTAATTTTAAAACCTACAAAACAGGCGAACACATTGCATTGATTTGAAGACTATCAAAACTATATAGTGCAAAACTTTTAACTTCACTGAAGACAGTTTTTTTTTTTTTTTTCCTGAGACAGAATCTCATTCTTTTGCCCAGGCTGGAGTGTAGTAGTGCAATGTCAGGTCCCTGAAACCTCTGCCTTTTGGGTTCAAGTGATTTCCTGCCTCAGCCTCCTGAGTAGCCGGGATTACTCAGGCGCCAGCCACCACACCCGGCTAATTTTTGTATTTTTAGTAGAGACAAGATTTCACCATGTTGGCCAGGCTGGTCTTGAACTCCTGACCTCAAGTGATTTGCCCTTCTAGGCCTCCCAAAGTGCTGAGATTACAGGCATGAGCCACTGTGCCTGGCCACAAAAGACAGTTTTAATTAAACTTTAATTTATAGCTTTAAGCCCAGAGTTTCATAACCCGATTTTTCTTTATAATCAGTACACAAAGATCCACACAAATTTGAAAGTTGGTAAAATTATGTCAAAAATCAAAGTGGTACCTTATTAAAAACATGAATGTCTTGTCTTGTTGACTGAAGAGTTTTCTACTGGTGGCAGGGTGTATGTACCAATTCTCAGGGGCTTTTACAGTACATATTTAATTGAATATGTATTCATTTTATATTCTCTTTGCATTAGGTACTGTGTAAGAAACTAAAGATTACAGGAGTAAATTAGGCAAATAGTCTCCATTCTCAAGAAACTTAGAATGTGTAACACAATTGTTTAACAAAGTCATAACGTGATCTTTCATGATTGGTTTTTTCACTTAGCAGAATGTTTTCAAGTTTTACTCCTGTGGTATCATGTATCAGTTCCATTTTTACTTTTTATTTACCACTTTGCTATTCCACTGTATGGATACATCATATTTTGTTACTAGGAGTCTTGCTGCGTCCACTGGTAGAACCATCTCTACCATGGAGTGTAAGACGTGGAGCCACACAATGGAGAGTTGCAGGGCTGTAGGAGAGAGCAGCACAAAATCTCCCAGTAATTTCACTGTAAATTGTAAGAAATAAGGTCACTCTAACTTCCACTCTGTGGTTCTTTTTGAATTTGTATCTATGTATTTTTTTAAACACTTATTTTAGGCTCAGGTGTATATGAGTAGCCTTGTAATAGAGATAGACTCATGTCATAGGGGTTCGATATACCATGTGATTCTTAAACTCGGGTATTCAACCCATTAGAAAAACAATAACGTACAATAGTTGTTTATTTAAGAAAGTTTAAGGATGGTATACATTGTATCTTGTAGGATGGCTTCCCATACTCTCAGGGTCTGAACTCCAAAGTTGCAAGAGCCTGTTTCATTTTGACAGCTGGCAGCTTCGGAGCAGTATAATATGTGATGGGGCTAATGAATTTTATGGGTATGTAACCACTGCTGAACCTCCTTTGCTGTAAATTGTATCACTCTCTTGAATGAAATATATGTAGGATTCTACGTTGCTCAATCAAATACTCTGTAAGCCTTTGTGTGGTGGTGCTGAGGCCATGTTGGGAGAAAAAATGAATATGTACTCGGAATATAGGTTGATTTCCATAAAGTCAATTTGCTTTTTACCCCAGGATAGACGAGCTGAATGTACTCAGTCCATTACCCAATGACGAGTTGGTCTTCTTAAGGGACGGTGCCGTTGTCGGTCTACATCTTTGAAAATGCTAGTCACTTGGCAGCAGCACTAACTCAATTGGCTTTGCTGAAATAGAATCAATGCTGTTGAACTTATCTGAAGGTTCCATTACTTCTGCAGTTGGCTGTTGCATTAGTACTTTGATGGGTCATGACAGTGCGTGGTTGTCATCAACTGCTTGTTAATCTGTTTCCTTGGCTATTTGAGGAATCTTCAGTGGTGGATACCCTTTAAACCTGTTAATACATGATAAAAAGATCTTCATTCTTTGCCTCTGTTATAACAGATCTACTTACATCTCTCTTCCCTAGAATTCCTTGTTGGAAACTTTCTGATCTTATTTTCTTTGAGCTCACTGACCAAGAGTCAGGACATTTGCCACTAGTCATTAATTGCCTTATATGTTTGCCTCCTGCCACTTTTTACAAAGCAGATGACAATGTGCATCTCATAAAGCTCTGGCATTTGGGAGGGTTTTGCTCACTGTTGCCTCTCAGGGCCGTAGTGTTGGAGAAGTTTCCTGTTGTTCTCACATCTGAGCAGACTACTCTGCGAACAAAGCCAGCCTTTTTTTCTCCTACATCAGTTGGCCATACGGGATATCCTTTTCCCTGACGCGTGGCAATAAGCATAAGCCAAAGCATAAATGCAGAAGTGATAATGGCGTGCCCTCTGGGCATCTGCTCATGCATCTTACTTGTGCCCCTTGACCCTGTTCTTGTCAGATCCCAGCTGTTCCACGTCCGTCTTGTGATGGATTGCTCTTGGACCTGCATAAGTTTCTGACTTCGTGGATCCGACATAACCCAAATTATAAAGAATCGTTCTGGCTGCAAAGTCACGATAGGTTCCAATCAGATCCTCCTTTTATATCATGCCCCAGCAAGAATATAAGACATATTATTTGAGTGGCCCACTCTGAGCTGAAAAAGGCATGGTCACACATGTCACTTATTGGGATATACTCTCAGAAGCAATATCTCTAAAATGTGAGCAAAGCAAGGTTGGTCAGGGAAAAAATTAAAGTTCGATGATGTTACGACAATAACCTCAGTTAATCTCTCAGAGAACTCTGAGGCTAAAACGGCTTTCCAGAGATACCACAAATTGAAGCAAAAGCTGTGGTCTTTGTATCTTGAATTAACTGATTGCCAGAAGCTGACTGCCCCTAAAAAGAGCTTTACCCTTGCTGTGAGATATCAGCAAACAACTCTCAGCAGCTGGAGAGATGAGTCCCTGGATTCTGAGAGAGATCTGGGCAGTCCATCAAAACCTTGACAACATGTCTTCTTCCTAACTAGTTATGTTTTAAAACATTGATAAGCTCAAAGATGAAAAATAAACTTTCCTGCTAATATTTGATATTTCTCTCATTTCTATTCCCTTTTTAAATTTCTGGGTATGGTGTAGGCTCTTGTAAATGTTTCAGTTGTTCTGTCTTTGAAATACTCAGACTTTCCACACAATTATTAAGGAACTGCTTCCTTAGTAATTCCCTTTCCAAGAGAAACAAGCGAGAAAGCAGAGAAAGCTGGACACAGAAGGGAAATAATCCCAGCAAGAGTGTGATTCAGACGAAGTTCCACAGAGTGTGATTCAGAGAGTTTCTCCGGAGCCTGGGGGATGACTTTGGGTAAATTATACTGCAGATGATGGGACTAGACGTTCAAAGTTTCACATCCTGCAGTCACTGGTTAACTGGAGCATAAACTTTCAGGCTTCTTGCTTTTCGATATGAGAATAAGAAGATCCAGCAACTTTTGTACCATGCACTAAAGAAAATCGATGATGTGGGTCAGAAAAGGCAATGACACACACAAAAAACGGAGGGGCACATTGAAATAGTAAAGAAACAAGAAATGGAAAGGAATCTGTGCTGAAGACAACAATGACAGATACAGGTGATGGAGTGAGTATACACTAAAAATACATTTTTTTTTCAGCCAAAGCTTCCTGTGTTTCCTTTTTCTTTTCGTGTTCTAGCATTTGAGATTATCAGAATGCTCAATTATTCCCACTTTTTGGTATTTATCAGGGTGATTACCTGTCTTCTCCTTTTCCTTAGAATGCTTAACTTTTACTTTTTTTCCAAAGTGATGCAGAAAATTAATGTTATTTTGTTAATGATTCAACCTACTGACTTTGGAAATTGGAGAATGCACGTGAGATATTTTCTGTGTTAAAATGTCGAGTAAAGGCCTGAACTATTGGGGAACATTTCAGTTTTAATGTTCAATAGGTAAGATGCCAAGAACTCACAAGAGAAGGTGAGTGAGACTTTTGAGAAGTGTCCCCTCTAACGAGGAGAGGATATTCGTAGGCTGAGTTCTTCCACATCTCTCGCAAATCATTTTTTTCTGCTTGACTTAGCATGTCTCTTGCTACAGTAGTTGGAGAATAATGGAAATTGGAATAAGGCAGCAAAACACTGAAATGGGAGAAAAGTGTGTGTGTGTGTGTGTGCGCGCGCACGTGTGTGTGTGATTTTTATGTGTTTTAGTAAAAAAGTAGTTCATACTGTGAGAGATTCCATAGCCTTGTTCCCATTAAGTAACAAACATCAGGGCATATATAAAATGTTTTATGATTTTCATGTCAATTTAAAGCTTTCTTCTCTTTCTTATCTTAGAATTCCAAATGTTCGTAAAGCCACAGAAATATGATGGAGTCCTAATGCTTTTATCAGGATAACAAAAATGTAGTTTTCTTTTAAAGCCTTTGGCAACCTGAAAGCACATTCATGGCCATTTCTCAAATCATTTTTCACTGATTTCACACAATTGTCATTTAACACATCAGTTAATAAGCTAAGTAAAACAGTGCATTTATGCACCGAATATATACATATTTATTTTGTGTATGAGTATGTTGTAGCTCTGTCTGAACATTTTGTAAAGGGCATATCTTAACATATGGCTTTTTCAATTCAAGTCTTCAACAGATTTTAATTGCTCTCAGAAAAAATGATATAAACAGGTTCTTCCCCACTCACGCATTTCCTGTTTCGACAACTTCTTTTTATTTTACGCTTTCTCCTATGTGACCCAACCATCAGCTAAACCAAGCAACTTCTCATGTCTTTCGATGGTCATATTCTCTTCTAGCTGTATTTTATATATGGCA
The DNA here is from genome assembly GCF_049354715.1 of Callithrix jacchus. Taxonomy (NCBI): domain Eukaryota; kingdom Metazoa; phylum Chordata; class Mammalia; order Primates; family Cebidae; genus Callithrix; species Callithrix jacchus. The sequence continues at coordinate 4,524,602 of NC_133522.1, read as the reverse complement.
TTTTTTTAATGTTTCACTTTTTACAGTGTATTACTGTAGCGGCTCCTGCTTTTTCAGAACTTATGCCAATATTTTTCCAAGCTTTCTCTGTTTTCTTTCCAGGAGGACTTAGGATTTCTCTTCCATTCTTCTATGTGTAATGTCAGCATTGCACAAATTCCACCACATCACATGTGTTGGTTTGCTTGTTTCTCTCTCACATCATAATTTATCAAAAGTCATTTACCAAATATTTACTATATTTCAGTCTAAGTATTAAAGACACAATGATGGACTAAAGTAATTCCTATTCTCTAGTAGCTCTCAAAGAAGAAAACAATTTCTATGGTGACATAAGTATTAAAAAGGAGATATGCAAAAGTACCATGATAACACAGATGACTAGTAACTTGGGAGAAAATAGCAGTTTGGGAAGATGATAAGGGAGGGTGGGATAAACTTAATCTGGGCTTTGAGTAATAAATAGAACTTTTCTAGACTGATCTCAGGGTGGGGGTGCAAATAATATTCCACACAAGATCAGCAAAGTGAGAATAAAGTTTATAGTGTTTCTAGAGTAAATAAATAATAACTTGAGTGCATAATGAAATTAAAGCTATCTGCAATGAATAATTTTTTTTGTCTAAAAATTTTTTCTTTTAAAATGTTAATACGTTTAGTTTTTTAAACAGTGCTTTTTAAAAAAACAATTGGTAATTGAGTAAAGCACACATGAATGGAGTGAATTAAAAGAGCCACTGTGCTGCCCTTCAAAAATAAACATTGATTACATTTGGTGACCACCAGTTCACTCTTCTAAATCATAAGAATATTTGTGTCGTATCAATACAGATCAACTATCTAGCACAACTGTTAGTCAATTTGCAATTTTATGTTTTGTTCCACTTTCACGCCATCAACTACTTATTTTTTTGCTCTTAATAGATTTATTTTGTCAGGGTTATTTCATTAAGATAGTTGCTGCGATCTTTTTAAACAAAGAATTCCATAATCACTGTTCCATTAACTTTTGGCACTACATGTTGCTGTAGAAAAGTCTGAGGTCAGCCCGATTCATTCCCACCACCCCACTTTCAGGTGAGTCAACGTTTTAGATCTGAGGATTAAAGAGTTTTCTCTTTAACGTGAAATAACATATAAACAGTTTTAATCTTGGTCATTTACTTGATATGATGGATGAGAATGGCACTTTACCTCTGTAGTCTTCCTCCCCAAACCCGTAATCTAGGTCTAATCATAATTTTTAAAAAACCTGGAAAACACCAGCTGTGAGACCTTCTTTGTACTACCTATTCCGTGTTCCTGAAAACCGCCAAGGACATTGAAAACAAAGTCAGCAAAAACATGTCTCAAACTAGAAAAACCCAAGGAGATGTAATGACTAAATATATTGTGATCTCCTCAATAGGAGCCTGGAAGAGAAAAAAGAAGATTAAGTAAACCTAGAGAAAATCCAAATAAAGTGTGTGCTTAATAATACTGTGTTAATATTGACTCATTAATTATGAAAAACATGTCATACTAGTGTAAGATATTAGCAATACAGAAAAATGGGTTTGGAAACTCTATATTCTTCTGTCCATAAAATTACTTCAAAACTAAAAGTTTGCTTTTTGAAAGCCAGCTATTTCTCGTCTCACTTCCACCACTTCCCAGTTATAAAGAATAAGGCATTAGAGATTATCATAAACATGCATCTTAAAAAGACTGTTCTTATTAACAGAGTGAACTCCTGTTCAGAGAATCCAGGGCCTTGCCTAAAGACTCAGAATTTGGTCATTCTGAAATTCTGAAAAGGTGAATAAGCTTGATTGGGTAGTAAAAAATATTAATAGGTCACCATCATAAATGATTATATTCACTGCCGGTTTCCATTGTAATTCTCATTGAAGATACTGTGAGTGATCACTTTTATTAATTTTTATTTATTTTTTTTACTTTATAATTTTGAGTGGTGTGTGGAAGTGCTAGAAAAGCCATAAACTGAAATATAAATAGTAGGTATGAATTAATTTGATTCTCATTTTATAACGATGATTTATTTATACGATTACATAATACCTTTCATTTTCACTTAACTTTAAGACATCTTCCCAAGTTTTCTAACTCATAATCTTTTGTATAAAAAGAAAGGTACTATCATTTTTATTTTGGAAGTATACACTTGAGTTCTTTATATTTTGATATGAACCCTGTGTAGAAATGTGGAAAATACCATTTTCCAGCCTTTTTCTAGGTTTTCATTTTTGTTTGTGTGTGTTTTTTTTTTTTTTTTTTAGTTAAGATGCTTTTTAATCTGATGATGGAAAATATAGTCTTTTCCTTAATTTGTTTTGTGTTAGTGTCCAAATAATTAAAGCTTTCTTATTTCAAAGATAAAACGAAGATAGCTTATATTTTATCTAACAGCTTTCAAGTTGTTTTCTTCATTATTCAAATTTCATTGTTAAATCAGTTCACATTTTATTATTACATCAGTATGAGGTTATTCCTGTATTTTAAAGTCCATAGTATGTTTGATATCAATTATTAATGTTTGATCTTTCTGATTTAAATGCTTTTGTGCCATATTGTGGGTCTTATTTTTTATTATTTATTTATCTATCCTAGACATAAAATAACACTATTTTATTATCTGTAGCTCTAACTATGCCTTGAAAACTGGAAGAGCAAATCCCTTATTCTTACACTTTTTCTGAAAAATTATTTATTAGGTAATTATTGGGATATCATTGAAAATGTTTTCTCTCATATTTATTTTTATTTTTATTTTATTTTATTTATTTATTTATTTATTTATTTATTTATTTTTTGAGAGGGAGTTTCGCTCTTGTTACCCAGGCTGGAGTGCAATGGCACAATCTCAGCTCACCGCAACCTCCGCCTCCTGGGTTCAGGCAATTCTCCTGCCTCAGCCTCCTGAGTAGCTGGGATTACAGGCACGAGCCACCATGCCCAGCTAATTTTTTGTAATTTTAGTAGAGACGGGGTTTCACCATGTTGACCAGGATGGTCTCGATCTCCTGACCTTGTGATCCACCCGCCTCGGCCTCCCAAAGTGCTGGGATTATAGGCGTGAGCCACCATGCTTTTAAACTCAACTTGTTTAACTTTATTTTTACAAGTGGTGTTGTGTTTCAGAAGACATTATACTTATAAAGTATTTGGGAGAGAAATGGTAACTTTAGCCGGGCGCGGTGGCTCACGCCTGTAATCCCAGCACTTTGGGAGACCGAGGCGGGTGGATCACAAGGTCAGGAGATCGAGACCATCCTGGTCAACATGGTGAAACCCCGTCTCTACTAAAAATACAAAAAATTAGCTGGGCATGGTGGCGCATGCCTGTAGTCCCAGCTATTCGGGAGGCTGAGGCAGGAGAATTGCCTGAACCCAGGAGGCGGAGGTTGCAGTGAGCCGAGATCGCACCATTGCACTCCAGCCTGGGTAACAAGAGTGAAACTGCGTCTCAAAAAAAAAAAAAAAAAAAAAAAAAAAAAGAAATGGTAACTTTACAATGTTGAATAATATTGAATGTCCAACCCTGCTGTTCTTCACAACATTTATTTGTGGAAAAGTTTTATTTTAATTATTTATGTTTGTCCACTCATATATCTATAATTACTTTTCAAACTGTCTTTTTTAAACTGATTTCTTTTTTTATATAATTGCATTGGCTACAAGTCTTTGCATTATGGTATATTGTAGCAGTGACAAAATTCATCCCTCCCTTGCTTCTGATCTTAATGGGAATGATCATAAGAAGCATATTTACTGGAAGTTTTAGTAGATAATTTTTGTCAAGATGAAACAGTTTATTCAAGTCTTAGATGCTGTGATTTTTTTAAAAAAAATCAAATATGAGTGTTTAATAGCTAATGGCTGTTCTGCGTTTAATAGCTAATGGCTCTTCTGAACTCACGAGTCCTCTGCATGTGTCATGTGTTTCATATATTTAATATAAATATACATATATGTAAAAGTTATAATACAAATTAAAATCACATATTATTTAATATTTATTATACATAATAACAAAATATGCTAAAGTAGCATATATATATATGTTAAATATGTTAATGTGGGGCTTGCATTATTAGATATTCTAATGTGTTAATTCATACTTGTTATTCAACTTACCCATCAAATATTTTTTTGGACCCACTCGTCGCCAGCCAGTGCCTAAGGGAGTTTTTGGGATACACTGGTAACAAAACAACAGTATCTGCATTTAAGTACTAAAACATACTATCATGGTGAATTGTGATATATAATTCCATTTGCCTGTGTTCTAGTTATGACTGTTCATAAGTTTGAAATAAGATAATTTTAAAGTTTTCTTTTCTTTTTTTCTTATATTCCTGTTGTAAGAGCATTTTAGCCTCATAATGTTATTTTCTCTTTTTCTGTCTTCAATGGTTTATATGAAGCAGAAATTATCTGTTTCTGGAAGATTTGGTAATGCATCTCCTGGACTGTGTATTTTTGGTATGTTCATGTCTGTGATGTGAATCTTAAACATGTTGGCATAAATTTATTAAAATCAAGAAATTTCTGTCATCCAGCAAATGAGAACTTTAAATTGAAAACATGAGATTTTGTTATTGAAAGTTAGGACAACTTTTTCCACATCTGAATTTGTATCTAAGAGTCCTATTGCTTCTTGACCTTTTGGCTAAGATTAAGTGAGTCTTATTAGCCAAATAGCCATTTTTATTATGATGATCCTTATTACTTCAAGAAGGCAGTATAAGGCAGTGTAGAAGACAGAAGAGAATACTGTCTTAGGAGTTAAGGGAGCAAGTTCAAGTCCCAGGACTTTCCTTGGTTAACTATTTGATCAAGGCAAAGTCTCAGTTGACTCAACTACCAAATGGGGTGACTTTTAGAGTCCTTATCAGTTTGCATATAGTTCTGTAAAGCAATTAATGCAAAAGTGTTTGAAAAATTACCCAAGTATACCTAAAATTGTGATGTTGACTATTTTCTATACTCAAGTAATATTCACATAAGGAGCTTGAGTTCTTTCACTAGGGCTTACTGTGATCCACCCTTTTTGCAGTAACTGTGACTAAATAAATGACATAATAATTTAGATAGTAAAGAAAAGGAATAGAGACCTTTTAATCATCATTTTTAAATGAACTTCAGAAATAATTTTAAGATAAGTGTGGCTTTTTTTTCTTTTCTGAGATAGTGTCTCGCTTCTGTTGCCCAGGCTGGAGTGCAGTGATGTGATCTCTGCTCATTGTAATGTCCACCTCCTGGGTTCAAGTAGAGAAGGGGTTTCACCATCTTGGCTAGGCTGGTCTTGAACTCCTGATCTCATGATCCACCCACCATGGCCTCCCAAAGTGCTGGGATTACAGCCACCATGCCTGACCAAGTGGGACCTTTTTAAAATAATTCTAGAATTAAACAAAAGAGTTATCTCTCTTTTTCCTTAGAATTTGGTTATTTTCCGTGTTTTTGGTCTGTATGATTGTATGAGTTTCCAGAACTAGCAAGGGACCACAAACTGGTTGCTTAAAGCAAGAAAAATGGATTGTTTCACAATTCTGAAGGCTAGATGTCTAAAATCAAGGTACTAGCAGGGTCAGGCTCCCTTGGACATGCATAGGGAAGAATCTTACATTGCCTCTTCCAAGGTCTCATGGTGCCATCAACCTTTGAAATCCCTCAGCTTGGCAGTTGCATCACTCTGATCTCTGTCTCTGTCGTAATGCATTTTTTTCCTTATGTATCTACTTTTTTCTTATAAGGATATCAGTCAGATTGCATTAAGGCTCTAACCTACAACAGTATGACCTCATCTTTTACATCTGCAATTATCCTATTTCTAAACAAGCTCACATTCTGAGAGATTAGAGATTACGATTTCAACATATCTTTTTCAAGGACAAAATTCCACCCAATACCATAATATAATACAGATGAATTAACACAGAAATGCATCACAGCATCATTCTCAAATGCTATTTTAAGTGTAACAAGCGTAGTTCATTCGATTGATTGATGCAAGGAGATAGTAATGGAAGCTCAGCATGACTTTAAAATCAAGCAATACATATTAAACCTGGGAAAAAGTAAAAAGATTATTTCTAGACAACTAAATATTGCATCACAATTCTTCCTCCCAGGAAGCACTTACATATTAAACTCTCACTTGAGCTCATGGGTAATAGGACATCATTTTGTGTTCTTAGTTTTTCAGAAAAAGGCAGGTGGTCTATTCATGTAGTTTCTGCAACTTGGGAGAATGGATGACACCTGTGACATTAGACAATCAGAACTGGGCTCTCATTAGGGCATGCTGTAGTTTACTAGATGACTGAGTAAATGATTCACTGGCATCCTGTTGGCAATTTCTGATCAACATGCAGTCCTGTTTCCGTACATACCACCAGAATGCATTAACCTCGAAAACAATTCCTTTTTTCATTAGCTCTCAGACAGGAACCATTTAATTTACACAAAATATGAGGTATTGGAAGACTTTAATTATTTTTTAACGACTGCTGTGTCCTTTATCAGTTTTCCAGGATAGAATTTCTTTTTTGAAGTGTTTGCTTTTAAAATAACAAATGCTTTTTTTAAAAAAAGAAGTTTAACATGTTTATATTATTAAAAACATTTTCTTTTAATGTATTTTCTTTTTTATTTTGTGATGTATCATCTATTAAAACTCACTAAACAACATTTGTAAACTTTTTAGTATAAAACACATAAAATGCATCATCGTAACTATTTCTAAGTATACAGTTCAGTAATGTTAAGTGTATTCACATTATTGTACAAGCTAGATATATTATGTTTTATAAATTTTGCATTTTTTAAACACCAATCTATTTTGTGGGTGTATTTGTGCAAAAATGAATCATTTTTGATAGATTCTTTAGAAATCTGTATTAGCAGGTCAGGCATGGTGACTCATGCCTGTAATGCCAGCACTTTGGGAGGCTGAGGCAGGCAGATCACGAGGTCAAGAGATCCAGACCATCGGGGCCAACATGGTGAAACCCTGTCTCTAATAAAAATAGAAAAAAATTAGCTGGGTGTGGTGGTGTGCACCTGTATTCCCAGCTACTCAGGAGGCTGATGCAAGAAACTCTCTTGAACTCTGGAGATGGAGGTTGCAGTGAGCAGAGATCATTCCACTGCACTCCAACCTGGGTGACAGAGTGAAACGCCATCTTAAAAACAAAACAACAACATCAAAAAACAAAAACAAAACAGTTACTTTGTTAGGTAATATTGTATGTGATTATTTAAGATATAATGGTATATGAGTATTTTCAAATTATGACTCAGTATAGGTCAACCTCAGTAAATGGTCTGCATTAATGACTCCTGCATTGACTAGTATAAAATAAGATCATAAAATCTAATCATCAGAAAGAAATTAAAGAACTCATCTAGTCTTAGTCTTATCTGGTGAATGTATTCTGTCACCATAGCTTTTGTCTTAAATGATACTAGTAGAATGGTTTACTTAGTGATTAAAATCACATAGTCACTCAAAATGGTAGCTAAGTATCTTGATTGAATGTGAAGGCAAATTCACGTTCTTTTTGAATGCCTTTGGTTCCAGAGACTTTAGTACATAAGGCAGCTCATTTGTTTGCTTGTTTGATTGTTTTCGTTTGAGTCGAGTCTGGCTCTGTGGCACAGGTTGGAGTGCAGTGGTGTGACCTCAGCTACTGCAACCTCAGCCTCTTGGGCTGAAGAGCTCCTACTACCCCAGCCTCCTGAGTAGCTGGAACTGCGGGTCTGAGCCATCATGCCTGGAGAATTTTTGTATTTTTTTTGTAGAGAGGGGGTTTTGCCATGTTGCCCAGGCTGATCTCAAACTCCTGGGCTCAAGAAATCTGCCCTCTTTGGGCCGGGCGTGGTGGCTCATGCCTGTAATCCCAGCACTTTGGGAGGCTGAGGCAGGTGGATCACGAGGTCAAGGGATAGAGACTATCCTGGCCAACATGGTGAAACCCCGTTTCTACTAAAAAATGCAAAAATTAGCTGGGCTTGGTGGTGCGCACCTGTTATTCCAGCTACTCGGGAGGCTGAGGCAGGAGAATTGCTTGAACCTGGGGTGCGGGGAAGGTTGTAGTGAGCCGAGAACGCGCCACTGCACTCCAGCCTAGCGCCTGGCGACTGAGTGAGGCTCTATCTCAAAAAAAAAGAAAAGAAAAGAAAAGAAATCTGTCCACCTTGACCTCTCAAAGTGCTGGGATTACGGGTGTGAGCCACCATGCCCAGCAGCAAGGGCAGCTCATTTCTGCTGAAGTCTGTCTCCTTTTTCCTCTGTTTTTTTCCAGTGAGACAGTCTTTCCTGCCTTTGAAGACTGGTATCATGAGTTCTTTTCACATTTCCACATTAAATATCCCCTGTTCTCTCAGTCGTATTTAGCTTTTTTATTGTTCTTCTGTAGACATAAGTGGGTTATTTTTTTCATTTAAACTTTGCTGTCAAAAAGGAAAATATTATTGTTATTATCCAGACACCAAGGAGTAGTATAGGATAATCATTTCCATTGTTGAGATAATTTCATCCAGATTCTTGTAATTTAAATCCACATTATCCCATTGAGAGCTAATTGAATTCCTCTTAGTGACCATTAAGGCTTTGAAGAGAAAGGAAGTCAGGGAAAGTGTGACTGCTGATATTATCTTGGTTAAAACTATAACTATCAATTGTTGTAAGAAGACTTGCTTCTACTTGGATGGAACTGAAGGCCATTATCCTAAGTGAAGTAACTCAGAAATGGAAAACCAAATACCACGTTTTCTTTCGTAAGTGGGAGCTAAATTATGGGTACACAGAAGCATGCGGAGTGGTATAATGAACTTTGGAGACTGACAAAGAAGGAGAGAGGGAGGGGAGTAAGGGATAAAGGAATCACCTGTTGGGTACAATGTCACTATTCAAGGGAGAGGTACACTAATAGCTCAGACTTCATCGCTATGTAATTCATCCATGTAACCAAAATCACTTGTATCCCTAAAGTTATTGAAATTTCTTTTTTAAAAAAGAGACAGTAAAATAAAAAATAGAACATCTGGGCTTTGAATCCAGAAAAAAAGAATCTTCCTTCTAATTTACTTTACCTTGGAGTACTCAATTACAACAATTTTCCTGAATGAATATACCATTAGTGCTTAGAAAATAAAAATTATCTACATTAAATAATATTTCTGAATATAAAATTAAGGTACATTTATTAAATATTTTCTTATAATACAGGAAAATGTAAGACAAAATAATGTCACAAATCAGTCATAAACTTAACTGTGAAAACTGACCATTGTTAACACACACAAAGAGGAACATGCACGGATGTGCACACACCTTGTCTATTGTATGAAAGAAAGTACACCTTAGACTACTTATTCTCTAGCCTTGTTGCAATACTGCAGGGTTTCTCCAACTTCTTATAATAGAGTTAAAATTCCTATATATTGTAATTTGAATATGAATTCATTTTATAAAGCCCAGGCAGTCTCTCACTTGCTGCCAAATATCACTTGGAAACAGAAAAAAAAACCAAAAACGACTAGAAAATGGATCTTTGTGATATGTGTTGCACTGTATTTATTTAAATGGGGATTATGTTCCTGATTGGGAACTCAGCATTAAATCCATCATCGATAACAGAACCTCATATACTAAAGCACAAAAAATTTTATAATATTTATCTTCACTGGCATTTGAACTCCAAGATTTAAGACTTAAAAGAAGCTTAAAGGAACAGTATATATATTTACATATGACAGTTGGAAACTGGTCTTAAATTATGAATGAAGGATGTAGAATTTGCCTGAGATTTTTTTATAAACTTGTCATCATGTTTGTAGGAGACACTATTTATATAAATATTAATACCTTAGAATAATAGCACATTTTTTGCCAATTATTTAAATAACCTGTAACTCTTAAAATGAGATATATTGAAAATTTGAAGTAATACCACTTTTTCTCTATTATTTCTTTTAGCAATCAGAGATAATTAAAAAAAAATTTTTTTAGCCTTAAAGCTTCCTGCAGAATTACTTAAAATATGGAAACATCTCAGACTTCACTGGAAATTTGTGATAACAATTGCTTGATCATCTGCTCGAACGTTTCACTAGAAGCGTTAGTTAGTGATAGGGAAAATGCTTGGAGCTTACACTGATTTTACTGACTCAGCTTCTGCGTGACCTTGAGCAATTTACTGAAACTTCTGAGATTTCCTTTACCATTGTTTGTAAAAGGTAGTCAGTCTGAGTCTCCGCTATACAGTTTTAGACAATTCACAAACTCTGTGGATCTACAAAGTAGAGAAAAAAACTTTAAAGGGGCCGGGCGCGGTGGCTCACGCCTGTAATCCCAGCACTTTGGGAGGCCGAGGTGGGTGGATCATGAGGTCAGAGATCGAGACCATCCTGGTCAACATGGTGAAACCCCGTCTCCACTAAAAATACAAAAAATTAGCTGGGCATGGTGGCGCACACCTGTAATCCCAGCTACTTGGGAGGCTGAGGCAGGAGAATTGCCTGAACCCAGGAGGCGGAGGTTGCGGTGAGTCGAGCTCGCGCCATTGCACTCCAGCCTGGGTAAGAAGAGAGAAACTCTGTCCCCCCAAAATTAAAAAAAAAAAACTTTAAAGGTAGCACAATATACTCTCCTATCCACATGCTCAAATTTATATTCTAACTTGAAGGGTTTAGAAAAGTTTGAGAATATACAATGTTTGGTTTCTTTGCAAAAGCAAAATGCCTAATGAGAAACTGATATTGTTTAGAGTTGCTATACATGTTGTTGATTTTGGGGGGAACTAGTACCGTCTATAAAAGCAAACTGACATGATCGACTCTATCAGATATAATATATAGCCCTCAAATTAAGAATATTTTTAACTTACAAAATACTGCATTTCATTTTCATGTAATGTCTGTTCTTGATTATAAATCCTATTAATACTTACTAAAGCATAATGACACAATATCTTCTTTTTATAACATATTTTTTACTCAAACGAAGCTCCTGTTGTATGTATTTGGAGAGTAATTTTAAATGAGAAAAATAATATCAGTAAATCCCATTGAGGTGAAGACACTCTTACACAGCTGATAGCCAAACCCACACACTCTCATTAGTGATCTAGTTTCAATTTGTATCTTTTGAGATCTACTATACAAGTTAAAGAAGCCAACATTTTAATGGTGGTTTTATTAAACCATATATCACAAACATTTTTAAATTTAATTTAAAATCATGGTGCAGTAATGTAAAAATTATTCCTAGTATTGCATTTTAGAGAGTTAGTATTTGGTTCAATAGCAGGGTTTATTCATGCTTACTTATAATAGAAACCTAGATGATTTTCCATTTGTAGTTTCTGAAGTGTGAACACAAACTGGTATCTGGCAATTGTTTTAAGCTTAATAAAATCACTCTAAAAAAGTATTTTAAAAGATGTGCAGTATTAACCATATATTTACTAGGATTGTACTTTAATGTGTTTCATACAATCAATATGCATTACTCTGAGACTGATTTTACAGAATTTTGAAGTTGAAACCTGGGAAAAACATAGACATATTTCATTCTGTACACACGTGGCCAATTGTACTGCTGGCAACGTTCTTAACAAACAATACCATGAATACAGTGTCTCTCATCTATTGACTTAACTCAGCAAGCAGCTATATTAAGACAGATGTGTGAACCCATCAAACTATGAACCTCAAAAGTAGGTGTGACTTTTATTTGCAATAGCTCTTTTATCAGAGACCTATTTAGTTTGGACTATTTGTCAAATAATAAAGAAAAAGTGAGAAAAGGCCAGAGTTCTCAAATTGATGATCTGTGAGCTGATTCTGTCCATAGATGTGTTTTTTTGCCTGCATGATTTATCCAGAAAGTGATCTTTCAAAAATTTCCTGGTGAAATGTTACCCATAAATCATCAGCAGCCTGCAGACAGCAGTCTTGACAGGCTGAGGTTCGTACATGCAAACAATTCCCTGTAATTGACAGCAATTGCTTCCCTTGGAACTGACATGCTTTCTAGACCACCCTACTTAGCCTGATCCACCCAGTTATATTATAACACTTTCTGGTCCATGGAGGCATCAGCATCTTTTACTCCCTGGGTAGCAGTTTGTTCTACCTCTGTTACTGCTTTTTAAAATTCCTTACTAACTTGATGATCACCTAGTTGTTGGTCTGATTGCCAAATCACCAGGGGCAGAGCATTGCTTATCTCAGATTTTTCTTCTCATTCAAGGCCTGATCTTTTGGTTTTTCTTTTTCTCAGTTCTTTGCATGTGCTCCCAAGATAAAATTATATCTACTTTTCACCAACCTTTTGTTGTTATCCCCAAACTTTGAGAATGGAGAAAAAAACATACCCCATTCTCACAGGGATATCTGTCTGGAGGAGAAAAATCATGGTAGTGAAATAAAAGAATAGGAAAGAGTGAAGAGGCAAATGGAAACCTTAAACTTCCTCCCCAGCTAACATATAAAAGATGCTGCTCAGTTTCCTAATGGGGAAGAACAACCAGGGAAACTAGAACTAGAAACTGAGTTTAAAGAGCCTGTGACAAATATGTCACAAATGCTCCGTCTACATATCTCTAAGAAGTTTACAAAGACAACAAAAAAGGTGCAATAACAGAACTCAAATTTAATCATCCTTCCCCTACTTCTCCATTAAAATAATATAAAAATTCACTACTGTGTAGATATATGAGTGATTTATCTTTTTATGTAAAGACAGCTTAATATCAGAAACACTGAGCAAATAATCACACATTCATTTTCATTCTGCATATGTAATATGAATATATTATTGTTGAGTTCGGTTCTTTTACATACAAAGTTTCAGTTATAAACATCATTACCGACCTTCCAAAACTTTAGATTTAAAAATCTGTATCACTTAAAATTAGCGATTTTAGTTGCAGGGTGTTCCACTTGGAGGTAAGAGTGATACACTACAGAGAGATATTAAAATTAGCTTCAGGTTTCTTTATTTACCATTATCTGAATAACAAATTATTTTTTTCTAGAAAAGTTAGTTTTCCGATCACAAGACTTACTTCACAGTCTTATGTATACTGAAATCTGAATTTAACTGGCTAGGCACTGTAGAATTGTTTTAAAATATGCTTAGTTTGGATTTGGAGGACTGGTATAATAATTGAATTAGAATCAATTTTATAACTGAACAAAAAAATTACAAATTTGAAAAATTCCATCAAATTAAGCTGTTTCATACATTGAATTTAAGCCAAATAAGTTTGGAAATGACTAACAAATAGTGCTTTCATTTTCCTGAATGAATCACCAATAAAAACAATTATTTTGAAAAATGTAGCTCCTCTGTTGTTCAAAAAGAGCATATTCAATGTGTTCTAAGGATTTTTAAGCAATAGGTACATAATTTCTCCTCTGAAAACAGTGAAGTTAGGGTAATTTACAGGTTTAAAATTACTTCCCTTTTACTCTATAACCATCCTGTATTGATATAAAATTGTACATATTTTCCATTTGACCTAATTGTGTCATTTTGTAAATATATTTTTTCTCTACATGGAACAAGCCACATGAGAAATCATGGCAGATGATTTCTCAAGCATATTATGCATCTTGAGCATATTTTAAGAACAACACCTTACTCTTCTTTGTCTTAAATTTTACAGTATCGTCACCTCTGTATGATTTCATACAACTGGAACAAATAACATTGTGCTGTTAATTTCTATCAGTGTCAATCACCACACAAAAGCCAAGGTTTTTCAGCTATTTCCCTTGTTCTAATCTATTGCTTCTAAAATTTGATTATGTATAAGCATCACCTGTAGACTTGTTTAAACAGTTACTCTTGAGATCATCTGAGGGATCTGTGGGGATCACTCCTGTGTGAGGCCCCTGGGAAATGGGCCTCGCCATACTGTGAGCTTGAGCCTGGACACAGATCCCCGGTTGGGGGAGTCGAGTTGAGGGAAAGCAGGAACGGAGAGAGGGACTATGCTATTCAAAATAATTAACAGACATTACTTTATGGATATGAGGACTTGGGAGGCAATGTGTCCCTTTTTGGCTCCTTATGGTTTATTGTTTGATTGTGTTCATTTTGGACCTTTGTTACCTTCACTGTAAAATATTAACTTAAGTATTTACACTTGGTAACTTACTTACCATAACTTACTGGGTGTAACTGTAACACACTTACCATAGCTTACAGGGCGTAACTGTAACTTACTTCCCATAGCTTACTGGGCGTGACTGTAACTTACTTACATTGATCTATTGGGCGTAACCTAATTACTGAAAGTAACCTACTTATTGGGCGTAACTTACTTAGTGGGCGTAACTTAGTGGGCGTAACTTGCTTACTGTAACTTAAGTATGTTGATCTGGTGTAAACAACATTAACTTCAGAAAAGTATATAATGGAACGTATTGCAAAAATAAAATTGCTGCTTGGACATAGCCTAAGCCAGCCCTCCAGACTCCACTTTTCTCTTTTCTTTCACTTCTGTGCACTCTCCCTCAGGTTGAACGAGACATCTACGCCGGCGGTCTTGGGGACTCCCACAGGTCGGTAGCCCCCCCACCCCCCAGGGGCAGACATGCTGGACCCCAACAATCATCCCTCAGAATTCCTGATTCAGGAGATAATGCTGAGGCTTCCAGTCGTGGGCTCTGCTTTGAGATTGCTATACTCCCTTAGACCTTTGTATATGACCTATATGACCCCGTTTTACACCCTTTCTCAAACTCTGCTTCCCTTTCACTGTGCCCTTTGAAACTCATGCTCTGTCAACAAAATCTCTAACGTTTTCAACTTCTTTGAATATTTCTTCTATCTTCTTGCTCTGATAACCATTAAATATTTACTTGTCAGTATATTCAGAAAAGTGTTGTGCTTTTTCAATATGTACCTTTTCAATTTTTTTTGGCTTTGTTTTAGTAAAGTTTTCCTGAAGTAAACAAGTTAATATTTCTTTGGTTATCTTGCTTTCGTTTTTCTTTTTTCTCATAGATTGATATTATGTGTATCTTGAAACTTCAATTGTTAGTCATTTAAAAAAAATCTTCTGGTCTGTTTTTCCTTTTCTTTTATTTTCAAAAACCAGCTTTGTTGAGAAATAATTTGTCTATCGCACATTTCACCTATTTAAAATATGCAAACTAACAGATTGTGGCATATTTACGGATATGCAAAACTGTCACTATAGTCCATTTTAGAATATTTTAATCTTCTTAAGAGGAAACCCTGTACCCTTGAAATATCACTCTCCTGTTGTCTACCCTTGGTCCTAAGCAAATGCCAATCTACCTTCTACCCCTAAAGATTCACTTATTCTGGATGTTAATATGAGTGAATTATATACATGTGGTCTTTTATGACTAGCTTATCTGACTTAGCAAACGTCTTCAAGGTTCATCCACGTTACGGCATGAACAAGTACTCCACTCCCATGGCAAATACTACTGCATTGTGTAGATATACCGGATTTACTTTATCCATTCATCACTTGAAGAATATTTAGGTTTGCTCTACCTTTTGAATATTTTAAGTAGTTGTGCTATGAACATTGGTACAGGCTTTTGTCTGGGTGTTGATTTTTCTTACTATCTTTCTGGATTTTTAAAACTTTCATCTATTTTATCTTTTATTTCCCTTAAGATGTTATTTCGTTTTTACTCTTGTGTTTCTTCTAGTTTTGATTTCATTTCTAAAATGAGTTTTTGTTCTACTTTCAATTCTTTCTTGAGTTCTGTCACTTAATTTTTTCCAAGTCTGAATGTTTTCATTTTTTCTTCTGTTTTTAGATGTCATTTAATGTGTTTAAAATGGTTAATTATACTTTTGATATGATTTGCAGGTTCTCATATTTCACTGTATGCTTTTACTGTATGTAGGGGTATTATTTTCTCTTTTATTCCTAAGTAATCTAACCTTTAGAATATTAAAAGTATTTTAGATTTAAGTTCATATTTTTATTTTAAGTTTCAGGATACATGTGCAGGATGTTCTATTTTTAATTGTTCTGTAAAGTTCATTTTTCTAAACTTTTAGAAGAAATAGAGTTCATGCTAACTTTTCCAACTTCACAGAACTCTCTCTTTTTTCATTTCATATACTGCTCAAAAATAAGGTAAATTACTCTCTGAATTTTCTGGCTCTATTCCCATTCCTCATCTTTATATGAACCTTTCCTTCCTTTTGTCTATTGGCCCTGTCTTGATCAATTTTATCCCATGCCCAGCAGTTTCCTGTTGGTTCGAGCCCCTGTCTGGGAAGGATTTTTAGGAGTTTAAGGGAACTGCACTGCTCCAGTCTTTTCAAACTTAACCATCAGCTATTCACCCAACTCTTACTAGATTTGGGGCTAGAGAGGTGCTGTTATTTCCAGCTACCATTCTTCTGTTGTGTGCCATGTTTCAGTGAAAATCTTTGGCTCTTGGGGGGATCTCTTATTTCCACTTCTGGCAGATGTTCCATTGTGTTCTCAGCTTCCTCTTAAACAGATAACAAAACTGTGCTTGTCTTGGAGTAGTGGTATTTGTTCCCATTTGCTTATATTTTAGGATCCATAGTTATACTTTATGGCCAACTTTTGTTGTAGATGTTGGCTACTAATTTTTGGTATCTGGTTTCTCTCGCTGTTGTTTTGTTTTATTATTGTTTGTTTTCTGTGGATTATGAAATATTAAATAACTATGATTTCATAGACTCATTACATAATCCAGTTGTTAATTTTTGATGTAGGGGCAAGAATAGCACTTTAAAATTACAAGGCAAAGACTTGAATGAGTTGTAGAGACAATTATAGATAATTATAGTTGTAAAGTTAACAACTTCTCAATATAAGAAAAAATACAATCATGTTTTATCAGAATTTTGATTAATTTTGAACTTTGAAACATTTTTCTGTTTTATCTTTTGCTTATAATTAATCTAATTCATCAGATTCCATTATATTATGTATTTCTTTGCTATTCTTTATGGTCAGTCTTAGCAAAACTAAACTAATTCTACATTGTAATGAATTAATTTGTTTCAACATTAGCCATTTCTGATTTAGAGTTTAGCACAAGTAATTCTCTTTCTTTTTGTTACATGAAGCTACATTTTTATACTTTATAAACATTTATTTAAAATTTTATTCTCAGTACTTCTAAAGTGAAACATTTAAGCTAGATTCCTTAGCATCCTTTATTTATTAAATGATGCTAAAATTCTGCAGTTCTCAACATTTCTTCCCAAATACCACATAAGAAGAATAAACTTCCCATGAAAGACACAGTCCTTCTCTAGATGGTGTTTGAGATGTAGGTGAAAGTAATGTTATTTACGGGGATAACCTTGACCAGACTGTAATTCATAACATGTGAATCATTTCCAGACTGCAGTACCTTAAATATTGTTTATAACAAATTACCTGTAACACATTCTCATGACTGATTACAACACACCGATTTGTCACTGCATTGTAGCTGAATACCACTGGATTACAAGTTGACCTTTTCAATGGCTTTTCTAAAGGATTTGTGCAAATCTTACATTTTAAAGGAAGCTCCTTCTCTGTGTTATAAAATGTCATCATAATTTGTCTTCACTGCTGTAGGTATTTTTATTTACTCAAGAGGATCACATTGCCTCAGGAAGAAGATATTTCTTCCTGGCATTTCTTAATATCACCAGAGAATATATTTTTACAGAGCCATTATTTACTTCATAAACATAAACTTATTAACATACAGTTCTCCTTTGGTACTGGAGCAATCTCATATAACTGATGAGCAATGAGGTTCTGTTGTGTGAGAAATAATCATATTATAAAATAGTCGATATTTTCAGATACTCATATACCCTGACCTCTCTAGACCTTTTAAAAATGCATTGAGATACATTTAGGACCTCACTCTATCCGTTATTTATTACAGAAAGGTATAGTTCTAAGGTAAAAATAATTTTAAAATAAATTTGAAATGCAGAAAGTCTTATTTCCTGCTGCTACAGAGTTTGCCATGGGGAAAGGAGAGAATCTAGCGGAATGTACTCTTTTTAAAAAATGTACTAATTGCATGGCCTCAGCTGCCAAAAATGTCATTTTCATTCGTGAGGAACCATTTTTCTTTTGCTGATGATTACCTGTCCATTCTCCATTAAAGTGCTTTTCTTCATATGTGATCAAGTGTCTTCTTTATATTTCTTTGTAAAACATTGTACCATCCCAAGTAGGCTTTTATAAATACATACAACATAGCTACACATAAATGGAAAAATGTCTTTTATGTTACACAGTGAAAACATTGCTATTACAATTATTTGGATTTTATATTAGAAATAGCTGCCTGGTCTTTTTAAGTTATTTTATTTATTTATTTATTTATTTATTTATTTATTTTTTGAGTGGAGTTTCGCTCTTGCTACCCAGGCTGGAGTGCAATGGCACAATCTCAGCTCACCACAACCTCCGCCTCCTGGGTTCAGGCAATTCTCCTGCCTCAGCCTCCCGAGTAGCTGGGATTACAGGCACGCGCCAACATGCCCAGCTAATTTTTTGTATTTTTAGTAGAGACGGGGTTTCACCATGTTGACCAGGATGGTCTCGATCTCTTGACCTAGTGATCCACCCGCCTCGGCCTCCCAAAGTGCTGGGATTACAGACTTGAGCCACCGCGCCCGGCCCTGGTCTTTTTAAGTTAATGAAGAAAATAAGGACATGCAAGACCAAATCCCCAGGTAATAGTGAAGCTTCATTTTATCTACAGTGGTGATTTCTTTTTATTACCAAACCTATAACGGAACTTCCAGTCAGCAGTCGTATTACGTTTATCGTCAATTTTTATTGAGTTTGATGAAGGGATAGAGCAGGTAAAAATAATCCAGCATGTAATGCCGTAAAAAATAAAAGCAAATTGTCTTGAGTTATAATATTAACATTTATTTCCCAAATAATTTTTTACATTAAAAACATTAGCATTTATGAGTCACCTTTATCCCATGACCCATGGTTCCAACTTGCAAACTACAGAGATGACTTTGGCTATATTTACCAAAAAATGAATTTATCAAAAGGATATTAGGTAGCTCAATTAATTAGTAAGATTTAAAGAAACTAAAGCAGCCTGACTATGTCCCAAACTATACTGCAGAACCTATTTATTAAGGGCAGCCTTGAGTCTCGGTACCAGGCGCCCAAGCTCGAAGTACCTCGACCATGACATTTTACCCTGGGTGCTCTGACAGCAGAGTGACCAGTGCTTCCTTTGTGAACATTTCGCTGCCTTCACCTCCCTGACATCTAGGAAGTATTCATCATCTTTCCTAATTCATAGATGGGGTGGGCATTTGGGTATTATTGGTAAGATCTGGGCCATACAAGCATATGCAATTCATGAAAGATACTGGGAAAGTGAATATTCGGAATTTTCCATCTCTACCATTGATGTAAGTTTGTCTCCCATGCAGACTTGTCAAGTCTCCAAAATATAGACAGGAGCTTGAGTTGCTGGTTTACCTACAAAGGAAAAATCTCTACAAAATCTTTCGTTTCTTCTGCATTGAGATACATCTAAAAGATGATTATTTTAAACTGTGCTTGTTTTATTTTTTTGTGTGTTTCATTAGTGTGGATTCTGCAAATACTAATGAAACTAAACAAGATCCACCATTCATTGGTTACCATTCAAAATCTAAAAAAATGTCCAAGTAATTTTCTTTAGTATTTCAAACTATTTATTTGTGTATGTTTGTGTCTCTGTGTGTGTAGTCAAAAGGGAATAGTGTAATAATTTTCAGAAGTTGAATTCGACGCTCTTCTGACTTCTTTTTGGGAAATGTAGGAAGCTCTGTCCCAGGGACAGTTGTCTATTCATAAAGTAATCACTTTGATCGCCACACATTAATCAATCAATGAGCCTTTAACAATCGTGAAGAAAATGCATTAACCTTTTCAAGCTTCAATCCCGAGCTTGGCCTGAAGGCTCAAGTGATTTAGTGACTTATTTTGTTTTCTTTTTCTGAAGTTAAAAAAAACACAAAATTTCTTTGATTTTTGTCTTTTATATTCTCTATGTTGCTTCCTGGACTCCGATTTCTGACAAAATGTCAAACAACTGAGGGAGAAGGCTAATTAAATTTTGCCTTTATGCCCTGCCACCTGGAGGTGATTCTGGTTCTGGTTCAAATCCAGACTTATGCCAGGATTTGGAAAAGCTCCTGTTTGGCCTTGGGTCATACTCAAGCTGTGTATACTCAAAAGCCTCAGGAAGTTTTGAAAATGGAATAGAAGATTCAATCAGCGATAATGGCCCTCAGTGTGTTTTATTGTTGTCTGAGAGAACCGACTGTAACGATCTTAGTTCACTACCAAATATTTTAATATAAAAGATACATACCAAACAGAAATGTGTTCACTTCTCCATAAAATATATTCCTAAGAATGTTCATAAGGACACTATTCACGACATCCAGAACTGGAGAAAACCCAGATGTCCATCAGCAGTGTAATGGATAAATAAATTAGGTCATAGTTAGTAAAATAAAACACTAAATTGCAATGAGAATGAATGACTGATTGCTATAACAGGAATATTGAAGAATAACACAAAAATTGTATTAAGAGGTAAGACATAAAGAATATTATTTTTTCAATATGCAAAATCATCACTAATAGAATTGATGATATTGGTTATTACTACATGAGGAATAGTGATTGGAAGTTAATTCAAGGGAGATTTAGTTACCTGTCATGTTACATTTCTTGATATGGGTGCTATTTTCACAGGTGTGGTCACTTAGTACAAAGTGGTTGAGTTGAGCACATACTTTTGTACTTTTCTGGTTGTATGCTGTAAGAGTTAAATATATAATTCACTAAACTCGAAATCATCCACATTGATAAATTTAAATATTGATTTTACTCTCAGAGATGTTACTACTTTCTAAATCAGAGTAACTTAAAAGTTTCTGGTTTTTTATTGAAGAGACTGAATATTGATTTTGATTCCCCTGACTGAGCACCATTCCCCTGCTCTATTTATGAGAAATTCACTTCACTCTCTTGCTGGATAGGTATCTAGTAATGAACTGTGAATTAATCATCTGTAAATGGCATTATTTTAAAATGAAATAATATACTACAAATAATCAGTTTTATTTTGATCTCATGGAAAAAATGAAACACATGCCGTTTGAGAAACATTGTAACAGTATGATAATGCAAATGTGCATGTCTACTGCAATTGCTCTTAATTCAAATGTTCTATGTTTACTCATGTAAATGTCTAATGTTATCATCTGCCTGCATAAATAGCCCTTGCTTATATTTTATTTGAATATGAAGAGATACTGAACTCCTAATATATGTGCTCTTACAACATTCAGCACCTCCCCAATTACATTCCTTTCATAATTCACTGCACTTCGTTAACTGGTAGCCTTCTCAGCTGGAAGATAAGCTCCATAAGGGGCTGTGCAATGCCTATCTTGTCCACTCTTTCATCTCCAATATTATTCTTACTGAATGACACATATTAGATACTTAAATAATATCCATAGATGAATGAATGTATTAATCCAACCAGAATGTTCATGAGGAAACATATTCCTCCTGGCTTTTCTTCAAAAATTTATATGTTCTTCTAAATTCCAAATCTTGATTACAAACAGTTGACAAATTGAGAAAATAAGAAAAATTATTAATAATTCTCATGTAAGAACTAAAGCATAAATATAGATGTAGAAACTTGACTGAATCGAGGGAATTAGCTAATAGCAAGTGAAAATCAAGAGTGGAAAATATTGACATCCATTGAAGATGAAAGTCTGTAATCCCAGCACTTTGGGAGGCAGAGGCGGGTGGATCACGAGGTCAAGAGATTGAGACCATCCTGGTCAACATGGTGAAACCCCGTCTCTACTAAAAATACAAAAAATTTGCTGGGCATGGTGGTGCGTGACTGTAGTCCCAGCTACTCAGGAGGCTGAGGCAGGAGAATTGCCTGAGCCCAGGAGGCGGAGGTTGCGGTGAGCCAAGATCGCACCATTGCACTCCAGCCTGGGTAACAAGAGCGAGACTCCGTCTCAAAAAACAAAAACAAAAACAACAAAAAAAAGAAAGTCAAGATTTCCTGGACCTGGAGCAGAAACATGCAGCAAAGGCTCCGTCATGGTCTAACTTACTTGTAGCTGTTACCATGATATACGTGTACATTTGTGAGATTCTCCGCTGCTAATGATAAGTCATTTTCAAATTGTACACTCCCGTCTGCCCCTATCTATCTATAATGCACACACATATTGCATGTGTATAAATCATGAGAATGATATTCCAAGTAATAAAAAGGTCAGGTTGCCAAATAAGTACTTAAATCTGCAATTTTGGGGCATGATTTTGTGTCTTGCTGTTCGTTAGTTTGCTCGGAGAACGGAACTTTATGTTATTCAAAGACTTCCCAGGAATGTTCACTGATAGTTTCCCATATTTGAATTTTTCCAGAAGTTATAATTGTTAGTGAATACAATTAAATCCTATTAAAATAGTAAGAAATAATACTACTATAAATATTACTGACACACTAAGTACTATTGTTCTATTTATAAATACTGCAAAAATGCAGAAAAAAATTCAAGATTCCCATTTCTATTCCTAAATCCTGAAGTTTAATATCTGTTGGATATTTGGAAATAGTGCGTTCAACTAAGTTCTTCATCTTAGATGCTTTATCTACTGGAACAAAAACTATTTATGAAATATGGAATATCTACAAAACAGAATACACTAAGTGTCTCTGGAGGTAGAAAATTGACTACAGTTATTAGCGGAAGATTTCAGAGGAAAGGAAGGTTGGTGAAGAACAAGATGGTAATGGACATACGGAAGAAGAGATATTCGGGATTTCAGTTCAGAGTTGCACTGAAATAAATGAGCAAGCTAAAATAAGGGGAAAAATTTTAGACAAGGAGCATGAAATGATCAATGTATATCAGAAAACTTTTATGGCTAAATCATAGAATAAGTTTTTATTTTTTTCAAAGAATGAGAGTCTATATTATATAAAAATTAAATTTGAAAAGCTTAATAAAATAGGGGGAAGTGAGTTGTGTTAGTACTAAAATAGTTGCACATAGTGTCTGATACGTTACAATTTATCATAATGGTTTGCATAAGCTTATATACTTGCTGCCTTGACACGCATTTTAGCCTAGCCATAAGCTGTTTGAAACAGCGTTGTACCCCATTACCCTTGGCTGTGTTAAAACTTCTCCTTCCTGCGTGGTTTATGATATAGCCCACTTGTTCCTCAACTCACTGACCCAAACCAACACACCTCACAGCTACTGACCACAATAAAGCCTAGTGCTTAACACAGAAGCCTTGTAAAAAAGTAATTCCCCCCACCACCTCTTTTAAACTAGCCCATCTACAGCCCCCTTCATAAAGCCTTGCGGATAATGCCCATGTACTCACAGCTACACTGTATCTCACTCTCCACACTGGCTGAGCTCCTTGCTGCCTCCAAATTTTCTGTCAGTCTCCTGTCTGCACCTCGAACGTCTCTGGACCTGTGAATATTAAATTACTTTTGTTTCATCCATTTTGATTTTCTTTCCTCATTTTGTCACACATTGTACACATACCTGAATTTAAGTTTCCCCTCGGTCACTGTTCTAGAAAGTGGCCATTTTGGAAAAGAGAGACCTCAAAGCCAAATTAGAAGAAAGAAATCACACAGGTATTAGAGTTTTTATCAAGATATGGGAAGATTATGTGTCTAAGGCATTGATGGAAACTGTGTGAATTGAGACCAATATTGACATTAATTTAAAAGTAGTTTAGATCCCTATTTTGTTATGTATTACATAATGTTGAAGATGGTAAGTGGAATGAGAAAGATAGTGATAGAGTTTTTTTAAAAAACAAAATTATTATTAATTTTAAAGTTAATATTACATTTTTCTTATGTTCCATCTTTTACAAATGAAGTTTATATATTCCTGTTATATGACTATTATGTCATATCTCTTAATGATATACTTAAATTTATTATCAAGTGAAGTCATGTGTATTAGTGATAAGAACTAAAATTTAAACTTTCTAAACATTTTCTATGACTATGAGCATTCAATAATAGAAAAGAAAGCATAAGGGGAATTAAATTTTTTTATCTCTATAAATATTAAACACATATCATGCTTACGTGAGTCTTGGAAACGTTACATAGAAATATTCAATCTCATTGAACAAATAATCCTTGGCAGTTATTTCGCAAGGGCCCCTGGAATTTCTGCTGAAAATCTTGTCTGATTGTCACTTACAACTTCTGTGCTTAGCTTTCAGTTTTATTTATCATCCGATTATGGAATTACCAAATGCAAACCCAGAATTTAGCTGTCTGACCTTAAGAAGACCAGATAAACAAAATTGAAATATTATTAGTTTGAATTAAACATATCTGTCCTGAGAAGGACTTTTTATCCCCAATAAACATAATGATTTCCTGGGCTGAAGAAGATTACGTAACTCATGGATGTGAGTTCATGTAACATAGTGCATAGTAGTTAAGGAGATGGAGCAGAATATTACAGACAAGGAATTCAAGTAACTTAAGTAATTCCCTAATTTTAGATTATTGTGAGAAGTTTGTTATAGATTCTTATCATGACAAAATTGCATTACAATGAAATACAGATAGCCTGGAAATTTAGGAATGAAATACCAGTATCTGAGTCACTATTAGAGGCTGTGTTGGTAACCCTCACATTGAGAATATGGCTTCTTATAGCCTTGACCTCAGAAAAGAATGAAATTCTGGATGATCGGCTTGAGGAAATGATTTCTGAGATTTTGACAAACATGCATCTGCACTCCATTCTCCTAAAGGAGATAATACAATGTTAAAGCATAAGTAGGATAGCTATGAACATATGAACATGCATCTGCTGATACGTATGAGATTTAGTAAGAAAACAGGATGGAAGTGGAGAATAAAGCCCTAAGCGCTCCCAGGTATTAGACAAACTATATTCTCTTGTTATTTCAACATGCTTTATGAATAGTCCGTGGAGACCTAAGCACGATTTTCACTTCATTGGTCCTCTAGAACTTCACCATTGGATCATGAACGAGGATTTAGCTCGAACCTAGTACTAGATCATTCCATGTTGTCACAAACATTTGCTCTGGCACGTTTTGACTATAATTCCAATCATATAGCACAAGTTTCTGCTTTACATTACTGGGTTTTGCCCAAGATAGAGTTCTAGATTCAGCTGTTTCTCAGACAGCCATACTTCCTCCAGTGACACCTGCCATGGCTCCTTCAGGAAACAAATCCATCCAGCGTCTTGGTATGATTTTTTGCATTTTGAGCGTCTTCACTAATGCTTATCTTGAAACTATCTAAGCAGTGACAGTTACCTTGAAATATTAAAAATAAAGGACTCGCCGGAGGACTCAAGATGGCTCTGTGAGAACAACCCAGGATTGGAGCTCTTCTCATTGAATCTGCAAACGGTGAGTCAGTGCTGCATTTCCAGACTGATCTTTGTTACCCACAGAACGGGGAAACTCCCAAGTATAAAAAAGACACGGGACGCCAGGCAGTAGGTCTGCCTGGCAAAGCCGGCAGCCGGGGCGGCGGCGGCCGGCCCTACCCAGCAATCCCCACAGGGCGCGCTTGTCCGGGTGCCCTGTTGAACCAGCAACCTGAGACTTGAGAGGGCTGGACTTGAGACTGAACGAGACTTGCACAATAGCCCAGCCCAGGGGATTGCAAGGATTGGGATACCCAGTGGGACGAACAAAACCACGATTTCAAACTATCCCGAGTAGACGGTCCGAGACGCTCTGTGGGGGAGGGGCGTCCACCACTACCTAGGCAACCCGCCCCAACTGAGATACACGCCCACTGCTGAGGCAGCCAGCCGTTGCCGAGGCAACCCGCCCCAACTGAGATACACGCCCACTGCTGACGCAGCCAGCCATTGCCGAGGCAACCCGCCCCAACTGAGATACACGCCCACTGCTGAGGCAGCCAGCCGTTGCCGAGGCAACCCGCCCCAACGGATATACACGCCCATTGCTGACTCAGCCAGCCGTTGCCGAGGCAACCCGTCCCTACTGAGATACACGCCCATTGCTGACGCAGCCTGCCGTTGCCGAGGCAACCCGTCCCTACTGAGATACATGCCCATTGCTGACTCAGCCAGCCGTTGCCGAGGCAACCCGCCCCAACTGAGATACATGCCCATTGCTGACTCAGCCAGCCCTTGCCGAGGCAACCCGCCCCAACTGAGATACACGCCCACTGCTGACGCAGCCTGCCGTTGCTGAGGCAACACGCTACAACAAAGAGACTCCGCCGCAGGGCGTGGCGGAGACCACAGCAGAGCCAGCAGGAACAGCACGAATCACACAACAGCAGGGCGGAGCCTCGGCAGCCAAACAGTGGCTAGTCTGCCTTCTAGCTGGGCAGGACACCTGATCGGACATCCAAAAATAAAGCCCAAACCCCTCAACATAGAGCATTTGAGAAAAAAAAAAAAAAAAAAAAGGGGTTTTTTTAATGAGCTCAGTTGCAGCAGAATCAAACATAGCAGCCTAACAGCCCTGAATGAACAACAGAGTGCACAGCTCAGCAATTAAACCCCTATAAAGTACAAACTGTCTCCTCAAGCAGCTCCCTGACCCCTCTATATCCAAAAGACTGACATTAGGCAGGCATCATCCTGGGACAAAGATAGCAGAAAAAGAAACTGGTAGCATCCCTCGCTGTGCCACGGCTACTAGAGGTGCACCCCAGACAAGCAGGGTCTGGAGCGGACCTCAGCAGTCATACAGCGAAGGGGCTAGACATGTAGAAGGAAAACAAAGCAACAGAAATACTTCATCATCAACATTCTGGGTGTCCACTCAGAGACCCAAACAAAAAGTCAGCAACTACGCAGACGACCAGCGGACAAATCCACAAAGATGGGAAGAAACCAGTGCAAAAAGGAGGAAAACACCCGAAACCAGAACACCTCGCCTCCTAGAAAGGACCAAAACTCCTCACCAGCAAGGGAGCAAAGCTGGACGGAGAATGACTGTGACGAAATGACGGAATTAGACTTCAGAAGATGGATAATGAGAAACTTTTGTGAGCTAAAAGATCATGTATTAAATCAATGCAAAGAAACTAAGAACCTTGAAAAAAGATTTGAAAAACGATTCGAGGAAATGATAACAAGAATGGATACCTTAGAGAGGAATATGAATGAATTAAAGGAGCTGAAAAACACAATACGAGAACTTCACGAAGCAAACACAAGTTTCAATAGCCGAATTGACCAAACAGAAGAAAGAATATCTGAAGTCGAAGACCAAATCAATGAAATAAAACGAGAAACCAAGATCAGAGAAAAAAGCGCAAAAAGGAATGAACAAAGTCTCCAAGAAATGTGGGACTATGTGAAAAGACCTAACCTACGTTTGATAGGTGTACCAGAAGGGGACGAAGAGAATGAATCCAAGCTGGAAAATACTCTTCAGGACATCATCCAGGAAAATTTCCCCCACCTAGCAAGACAAGCCAACACTCAATTGCAGGAAATACAGAGAACACCACAAAGATTTTCCACAAGAAGAGCAACCCCAAGGCACATAATCGTCAGATTCAACAGGGTTGAAATAAAGGAGAGAATACTAAGGGCAGCCAGAGAGAAATGTCAGGTCACCCACAAAGGGAAGCCCATCAGACTCACAGCAGATCTCTCGGCAGAAACACTACAAGCCAGAAGAGAGTGGGGGCCAATATTCAACATTCTTAAAGAAAAGAACTTTCAACCCAGAATTTCATATCCAGCCAAACTGAGCTTCAGAAGTGAAGGAAGAATAAAATCCTTTGCGAACAAGCAAGTACTCAGAGATTTTGTCACCACCAGGCCTGCTTTACAAGAGCTCCTAAAAGAGGCACTACACATAGAAAGGATCAACCAGTACCAGCCATTCCAAAATCACACTGAATGCTAAAGAGCTTCAACATAATGAAGAATCTACAACAACTAACAGGCAAAACAGCCACTTAGCATCAAAGTGGCAGTATCAAATTCACACATAACAATATTAACCCTAAATGTAAATGGACTAAATGCACCAATCAAAAGACACAGACTGGCAAATTGGATAAAAATCCAAAACCCATCAGTGTGCTGTATCCAGGAAACCCATCTCACATGCAAGGATACACAAAGGCTCAAAATAAAGGGATGGAGGAAGATTTACCAAGCTAATGGAAAGCAAAAAAAAGCAGGAGTTGCAATTCTCATCTCTGATAAAATAGACTTTAAAGTAACAAAGATCAAAAGAGACAAAGAAGGCCATTACATAATGGTGAAAGGATCGATACAACAAGAAGAGCTAACGATCCTAAACATATATGGACCCAACGCAGGAGCACCCAGATACATAAGGCAAGTTCTTAATGACTTACAAAAGGACTTAGACTCCCACACAATAATAGTGGGAGACTTTAACACTCCACTGTCAATACTAGACAGATCAACCAGACAGAAAATCAACAAGGATACCCAGGGCTTGAACTCAGACCTGGAGCAAGCAAACCTGGTGGACATTTACAGAACTCTCCACCCCAAATCCACAGAATACACATTCTTCTCAGCACCACATCACACCTACTCTAAAATTGATCACATAATTGGAAGTAAAGCACTGCTCAACAAATGCAAAACAACAGAAATCATAACAAACAGCCTCTCAGACCATAGTGCAATCAAGTTAGAACTCAGAATTCAGAAACCGACCCAGAAACGCACAGCTTCATGGAAACTGAACAACTGGCTCTTGAATGTTGACTGGGTAAACAACGAAATGAAGGCAGAAATAAAGAAGTTCTTCAAAACCAATGAGAACGAAGACACAATGTGCCAGAACCTCTGGGACACATTTAAAGCAGTCTCTAGAGGAAAGTATATAGCAATAAGTGCCCATATGAGGAGAATGGAGAGATCCAAAATTGACACCCTATCGTCAAAATTGAAAGAACTAGAGGAGCAAGATCAAAAAAACTCAAAACCCAGCAGAAGACAAGAAATAACTAAGATCAGAGCTGAGCTGAAGGAGATTGAGACACGAAAAACCCTTCAAAAAATCAATAAATCCAAGAGCTGGTTTTTTGAAAAGATCAACAAAATAGACAGACCACTAGCCAGATTGATTAAAAAGAAAAGAGAGAACAACCAAATAGATGCAATAAAAAATGATAAAGGGGAAATCACCACAGATTCCACAGAAATTCAAACCATCATCAGAGAATATTACAAACAACTCTATGCACATAAACTAGTAAACCTGGAAGAAATGGATAAATTCCTGGACTCCTGTGTCCTCCCAAGCCTAAACCAGGAGGAAGCTGAAACTATGAATAGACCAATAACAAGGTCTGAAGTTGAGGCAGCAATTAAGAGCCTACCACACAAAAAAAGCCCAGGTCCAGACGGGTTCACAGCCGAATTCTACCAGACACACAAGGAGGAGCTGGTACCATTCCTTCTAAAACTATTTCAAACAATCCAAAAAGAGGGAATCCTTCCCAAATCATTTTATGAGACCAATATCATCCTGATACCAAAACCCGGCAGAGACCCAACGAGAAAAGAAAACTTCAGGCCAATATCCATGATGAACATAGATGCAAAAATCTTCAATAAAATATTGGCAAGCCGATTGCAACAGCAAATCAAAAAACTTATTCATCATGATCAAGTAGGATTCATCCCGGGGATGCAAGGCTGGTTCAACATACGCAAGTCTATCAACGTAATTCACCACATAAACAGAACCAAAAACAAAAACCACATGATTATCTCAATTGACGCAGAGAAGGCATTTGACAAAATTCAACAGCCCTTTATGCTAAAAACCCTCAATAAACTCGGTATCGATGGAACGTATCTCAAAGTAATAAAAGCTATTTATGACAAACCAACAGCCAATATCATACTGAATGGGCAAAAACTGGAAGCATTCCCGTTGAAATCTGGCACTAGACAAGGATGCCCTCTCTCACCACTCCTATTCAATATAGTACTGGAAGTTCTAGCCAGAGCTATCAGGCAAGAAAAAGAAATAAAGGGTATTCAAATAGGAAAGGTGGAAGCCAAATTGTCTCTATTTGCAGACGACATGATAGTATACCTAGAAGACCCCATCACCTCAGCCCAAAAACTCCTGAAACTGATAAACAACTTCAGCAAAGTCTCAGGATATAAAATCAATGTGCAAAAATCACAAGCATTCGTCTACACCAATAACAGACTTAAAGAAAGCCAAATCAAGAGCGAACTGCCATTCGCAATTGCTACAAAAAGAATAAAATACCTTGGAATACAACTCACAAGGAACGTAAGGGACCTCTTCAAGGAGAACTACAAACCACTGCTCAACGAAATCAGAGAGGACACAAACAGATGGAGAAACATTCCATGTTCATGGTTAGGAAGAATTAATATCGTGAAAATGGCTATACTGCCCAAAGTAATTTACAGAGTCACTGCTATCCCCATCAAGCTACCATTGACTTTCTTCACAGAACTGGAAAAAACCACCATGAACTTCATATGGAACCAAAAGAGAGCCCGCATAGCCAAGTCAATTCTAAGCAAAAAGAACACAGCGGGGGGCATCACACTACCGGATTTCAAACTATACTACAAGGCTACAGTAATCAAAACAGCATGGTACTGGTACCAAAACAGAGATATAGACCAATGGAACAAAACAGAGGCACCGGAGGCAACACAACATACATACAACTATACAATCTTTGATAAACCTGACAAAAACAAGCAATGGGGCAAGGATTCCATGTTTAACAAATGGTGTTGGGAAAACTGGCTAGCCATGTGCAGAAAGCAGAAACTGGACCCCTTCCTGACACCTTACACTAAAATTAACTCTAGATGGATTAAAGACTTAAACATAAGACCTGGCACCATAAAAACCCTAGAAGGAAATCTAGGCAAAACTATCCAGGACATAGGAGTAGGCAAGGACTTCATAAACAAGACACCAAAAGCATTGGCAACAAAAGCCAAAATAGACAAATGGGACCTAATGAAACTCCACAGCTTCTGTACGGCAAAAGAAACAGTCACTAGAGTGGATCGGCAACCAACAGAATGGGAAAAAATTTTCGCAGTCTACCCATCTGACAAAGGGCTGATATCCAGAATTTACGAAGAACTCAAACAGATTTACAGGAAAAAAACAAACAAGCCCATTCAAAAGTGGGCAAAGGATATGAACAGATACTTTACGAAAGAAGACATATATGAGGCCAACAATCATATGAAAAAATGCTCATCGTCACTGGTCATCAGAGAGATGCAAATCAAAACCACATTGAGATACCATCTCACGCCAGTTAGAATGGCGATCATTAAAAAATCTGGAGACAACAGATGCTGGAGAGGATGTGGAGAAAAAGGAACACTTTTACACTGTTGGTGGGAGTGTAAATTAGTTCAACCATTGTGGAAGACGGTGTGGCGATTCCTCAAGGCCTTAGAAATAGAAATTCCATTTGACCCAGCAATCCCATTACTGGGTATATATCCAAAAGACTATAAATCGTTCTACTATAAGGACACATGTACACGAATGTTCATTGCAGCACTGTTTACAATAGCAAAGACCTGGAATCAACCCAAATGCCCATTGATAATAGACTGGATTGGAAAAATGTGGCACATATACACCATGGAATATTATGCAGCAATCAGAAATGATGAGTTCGTGTCGTTTGTAGGGACATGGATGAATCTGGAGAACAACATCCTCAGCAAACTGACACAAGAACAGAAAATGAAACACTGCATATTCTCACTCATAGGTGGGTGATGAAAAATGAGAACACATGGACACAGAAAGGGGAGTACTAAACACTGGGGTCTATTGGGGGGAAAAGGGGAGGGCCAGTGGGAGGGGGAGGTGGGGAGGGATAGCCTGGGGAGAAATGCCAAATGTGGGTGAAGGGGAGAAGAAAAGCAAAGCACACTGCCATGTGTGTACCTACGCAACTGTCTTGCATGCTCTGCTCATGTACCCCAAAACCTATAATCCAATAAAAAATTAAAAAAAGAAAAATAAAGGACTCTTTTTTTTGGTCTTAAAATCACTCTGATGATAACACTCAGATTTTCCATGCTATTTTTGCTAAAAGAATAATCAAAATGTTGGAAACACAGAAAATCCTTGATGTGGCTCCGTCATAAACTGGATCCTTAATTTAATTATAATTTTCTCCAGATTTTGTTCCTTTTTTCTCAAAAAAGTAAACATTTAAAAATGTATAATCATGTCTAATAATATAAATATTCATGTTCATGTGGATAATAGGACAAACAATGCACAGCAATATATGTGTTTCTATTTTTCATGTTTCAAAGATATTTTAAATTTAGGTCAAGGATATAATAACACATTCTAGGCAAGAGAATGTCCACAAAAGTAATATAGACCACTTCAAAGCCTAGACCATACAAATCCTGTGTGTAAACTTCCACTTTCTCTTTCCATTGCATGCCACTTGGGGAGACAATATCTGGAAAACTGTAGTGTAAGTGGTAAAAACACCATGGCCCCTAAGCTGCTATCCCTAAATCAATGACTCTTTTGGGAAGTTGCTGTATCAGGAAAGTCAACATCTGGACCCAACAGATATGACTAAATAACACAACATCTGAGATTTATCTTCTTTCAGCTGGATGCAAACACGAGATGAAGTTTGGTGCTGTCTCACTTGGAGAGGACATTCTATATATGGAAATAAAGTTGCAGAAGAAAGGTCTGAGCAATAAGTAAATCATTGATGAGTCAAGTCACAGAGATTTTTTGGGTTTCTTGTTATAATAGCATATCCTTAAAAACTACTAAAATTAGAATTTTGAAGTCAGATATCACTGTAAAGTAAATAAAATATAGAGTATTGACACAATTGTCTAAAGGTAAGCCACAAACACAGATATTGGAGAGTGGAGATATGGTGGTACATGTTAAATAATATCAGAACCCTTGGTAAAAATGTTGCTTACATTAACTCTGAACTTTTATACCTATTGAGACAGTATCTAAGAGAAGTTTGCTGGAAAAGAAAGTGTTAGCATATATTGATATTGACTATATCTAACACAGTATTTCAACAAAGGATGAAGAGGAAGGCAATTAGGAATTAAATAGTGTGAAAGTATAAATAAAAGGAAATAGAATTCATGGCCTAATGGTTTGAAAACTCACCTGCTTCTATAGACCACAGAGTAGGAATTAGGAAAAATTACTGTCTTTGACACTGAAGGTCCATTAAGACTCAGCCTTGGGCCAAAGATCAGATAAAAGATGGCTTTCTCTTGTTCACACCTGAAAACCACATGGCTGCGTCCAGTAAGATAAGACGGAGAAGCATGGAGGCCAGGACGCAAATATGAAGATTTGACACTTTTGTCTAAAAAGAACTTTGGGTATATTATTGGTCACCAAATGGCCAGAAAAAAGTAACTCAAAAATATACAAACATTTGAATAAACAATATTAAACAGGAATCTCTGATATCAGATTTAACATGCCTTTAAATATTATAGCTATAAAAGAACTTTCAGACTTACTCCAGCAGAAGTTGGTTATAAAAATTTGTACAGGTCCTCAAACAAGGTATGCTCTTCAGTCCACTTTTCAAATATGTTTAAGGCTATCTTATTCCTGACTGATCCTAACTTTTTAGTGTGGGTCTGAGGAGTGTCAATAGATAACTAATGTTTCAGGTCGTAAGTTGCTGGAGTAAGAGGAGCCACATCTGATCTCCAACAAATATGACAGCGGCATGACATCTAAAATTTCTGGTCTTTCAGCTGATGCAAAGATGAGATTAAATTTGAAGTTGTCTCCTTTATGAGGAGAAAGACAGTGTAATATGTGCAGAAATAAAGAAGGAAAAACATGTAGTGATCAGAGTGGCAGAACGCAGCAGAGAAAGCTAATGCTTGCTATTATTTTCCCTCTCCTTCTAAGACTTGTAAGGACACTTCCTGGCTTTCCTTCAGTTAGGCTGGAGCAATAGGGCTGAGTTCTGGTCAATGGAATATGGAGAGAAGTGAGGTGTACTGTGTCCAAGCATGACACATACAAATAGGCCAGATATGGTTTCCTGTGGATTTCCGAAGTTGGAGGTCCAGGTTTGGAGTTGAGAAGGTGGTACCAGAAGATGGAATAAACTTGAGCAGAGCACTCTTCTTTTTTCCTCTTCTTCTCTGCTCAACTCAGATTGGAATGTGCCATGAAAACAAATAAACCTTTGTTTTGTGAAGCCATTGATATTTGAAAGTTGTTTTTTATTTGGTTAAAAAATTCTGCTAAAGACCACACACACAGACACACACACACAGATACACACACACACACAAACACACACACACACACACAGAGACAGAGAGAGAGAGAGAGAGACAGAGAGAGAGAGAGAGAGAGAGAGAGAGAGAGAGAAATAGCATATTGAAATTGGGACAGCCTTAAACATTTGGGACACAAAGTTATAGAATTATGTGAAATTATGTGAAGATTTGCTCCAAGAAATGGGTTAGAAAGCCCATATTATATTTGTCAGCTGGAAAAGTAAAGAGACCAAACCTAGTGGAGATAAATTTACTGGGAATAAATGTATTAGGATATAGAAGAAAACTTAAAATATCCCCACTCCTCCATTACTAAATCCTAGTCTAATTATGAAAATAAAAGAAAAAACAAAACTCAGAAAACTTCTAGGCTGAATTTTTGAAATTCTTGGGGTGATCTGTCATGTTCAGTGAGGAATTAGACTTCAGTTAGAGTACTTTGTAGAAAGGAATACTTACCTTGGTAAAAGGAGCATGAAGGCAATGTATATTATGTATGCCAAATCTATTATGTGGCTATTGTTGAAATCAGGATTTCTCTAAAATGCTAGTGCCCAGAAATCCTAGGTTCTTCAGAAACAAGGGCAAAACTGGCCACAAGGTAGCATAGTGAGCCCTAGGAAAATGTGGATGGCTACAACTCAGTAGGGTTGTGGAAATGCCTGAAACCTGGGAATAGCCCATATCTGCACCCAAACAATGATAGTATATGATACAATTTGGCTCTGTGTCCCCACTCAAATCTCACCTTGAATTGTAATAATGCCTACGTGTCCTGCAAGAAACAGGGTGGGAGGTAATCAAATCATAGGGGCAGGTTTTCCCATGAATAAGTGAATAAGTCTCATGAGATGTGATGGTTTTATAAAGGAGAGTTCCCTTGCCCATGTTCTCTTGCCAGCTGCCATATAAGATGTGACTTTTCTCCTCATTTCACCTTCTGAAATGACTGTGAGTACTGCCCAGCCATGTGAAACTGTGAGCCACTAAACCTCTTTTCTTTATAAATTACTCAGTCTCGGGTATGTCTTTATTAGCAACTATCTAAATTTGTTTCTGTGTGTGATCCTCAGAACAGCTACAGATATAAGCATGTTTAGATGACCATATACATTAGTATATAGTCTGTTCCGTGACCAATACATTAGTATATAGAGCACTAAACATTCTTGAAATCCCTGTAAAAAATGTTATAGGATATTTGGAACATATTAATAATTTTATGTAAAGTTTGAGTTTGCTTCTAGGAATCCATTACATTTTAGCTTGTGAGTGAGGTTAAAAGAAAATCAAATTGAGGTGTTGCTGAATAATGAATCTACTCTTGTGTAATCTGGCCAGAAACCAATCCATATCTGTGACTTCTGCACAGTGAAATAACAAATCATGCCAGGGCCTGGCATGGTGGTTTACATGTGTAATCCCAGCACTTTGGAAGGGCGAGGCAGGAGGATTAGAACAGACTAATATAGTACACATGATAGATTGAAAGATAGAAATGTCGGGTCAGGAGGTAGCAGAGCATGAGGACACCTAAGAGTTTCTTAGGGGGCTACTGAAGTGGAGTCAAGAATAAGGGCTTACATATAGATTGTTGTTTTGGTTGGTCACAACATTTCCTTCATTGTTGCTCTTCCTATGAAAAATAAATTGGACAGAGACTGTTACCTCTGTCACCTAGAATAGTGTTTGCCATGTGGAAGACACTCAAAAAAGTATATATTCAAAAACTAATAAATATTTCCTGTTGATAGATATGGCTTAGCATCAAAAAACATTTGTATTTTCTTTGAGGTACAGGGCAGAAGTGTCTAAATCTTACAAAACAACAGAAATATATTTTTTTTAGCGTTAGAATCTGACACAATCTATGCAGAACTACAGTTATATTATTATAATTATGAAAAGCCAAAAACAACTCTAATTTCCTTTTCTCTTTCGTCACAGCATGTAAGTAAGAAATTAAGTCAATAAGCTTATTTCAGAATTACATTTAGCAAGTTTTATTGCTCTATACATCTCTAAAGAATTTATGTTTTTACTTTAGTTTGAGTCCTAAAAGTAACAATTTATTGAGCCTTTCTCTACTGTTTTGTCTTTGGTAATTTTTTTTTAAAGTTCCTTACTACCAGAGCCCTCTGGAACTTTTTCTCTCCCACCCCTTTCACCCATGTTTGTATTTCTCCTTTCTTAAAATAAAAAAAAATGATCAAAAGGGTAACTACAGTCACAACTATTTGAATGTCAGAGCACTTGATGAGTCAAGACATTGTGGACGTGGCAATATATCTGCCATTGTCTTTCATTTTATAAATGGGATTCTAATTAGACCAATCATTTTTAATTAGTATGCTGTCATGCAGCAATCTAATAAAATACTGTGATGAGGAAAATTGATCTGGCCTTGATGGTAATTACTCTTCCAGGCGCTAAGCATTGTAAAACTAGGAAGTGATTGCTTCCAGGCCAGCCATGTCCTGTCTTTTTTTCTTCTTTTTTTTTTTTTTTTTTTAACGTACACTCTTCTACTTACCTTTTCTCCTTACTTTGTATCATGTCCTCATCTTTAATTCATATTGTGTCCTCATTCCCAATTTTAACCACACCTGGGTCTTTGGTGTAACCTGAAAATGTAGGGTCTTATCAGTTGTCAGATAAAATATTCCTTAGCTAAATGTTTCCTCTAAGAAGTTGATATGGTTAGGCTTTGTGTCCCCACCCAGATCTCATCTTCAATTGTAATCTCCATAATCCCTACATGGCAAGGGAAACAGCAGGTGAAGGTAATTGGATCATGGGGAAGTTTCCTCCATACTGCTCTCAAGACACTGAGTTCTTCTTATGAGAGCTGATGGCTGTAGAAGGGGCCCTTTTCCTCTTTACTGGTGCTTCTCCTTCCTGCTGCCTTTGTAAACAAGATTCCTTACATCCCCTTCACCTTCCTCCATGAGTGTACGCTTCCTGAGGCTTCCTCAGCCATGGTGAACTGTGAGTTGATTCAACCTTTCCTTCACGAATTGCCCAGTCTCAGCAGTTCTTTACAGCAGCATGAAAAAGCACTGATACAGAAGTGTTCCAGATCACAGTCCCATAATCCTAAAGTCTGGCTCAGAGCTAAGGCTGATAGGGTTAGACCCGGCTCAGCCTCCACATAATCAACGTCTGAGGGAGCCGACGCTGTGGCTGGAATTGAGATTTAGAAAGACAGTAACAAAAGAAAACTGAACAATATTCACGTGGGTTTGTTTATCTGTTTTCTCAAAACAGCATGGCAAGTTTAAGGATAAATAAATATTTCCAAGAATTAGGTAACTGATTGGTGTTTCCTTTGCTGCTATTTAAATGTTTTTTAAAGGCAGAATAATTTGAGTAATGAATACTATTTTTTAGTCATAAGATACTTGAAATATAAATTTGGATTTCTGACTCAATTTTTTGATTGATTTTTACACCGTTAACTTCATATCTAGGCTTTTAATGAAATTGTTATTGGAAACAAATATTTACACATATCTTCCTGTGTAAAACTAAATTTACTTGCACATTTTTCTTCTTTCCTTTAAATTTACTTTATTGTACTAAAGGCAGGTTGGAATTAATTCAAAGCAAGAGATGTCTTGATCTCTATAAAAGTTTATTTTTATTGTATTAGCTTAACCATTCCTTGAGACATTC
Organism: Callithrix jacchus; assembly: GCF_049354715.1. Classification (NCBI taxonomy): domain Eukaryota; kingdom Metazoa; phylum Chordata; class Mammalia; order Primates; family Cebidae; genus Callithrix; species Callithrix jacchus. The sequence continues at coordinate 4,486,477 of NC_133522.1, read as the reverse complement.
ATTAACTACCTAAATTTGTTTCTGTGTGTGATCCTCAGAACAGCTACAGATATAGGCATGTTTAGAGGACGCAGTTGTTGTGACCATATACATTAGTATATAGAGCACTAAACATTCTTGAAATCCCTGTGAAAAATGTTATAGGATATTTGGAACATATTAATAATTTTATGTAAATTTTGAGTTTGCTTCTAGGAATCCATTACATTTTACCTTGTGAGTAAGGTTAAAAGAAAATCTGAATCTACTTTTTAGACCAGTGCTTCTCATGTGTAATCTGGCCAGAAACCAATCCATATCTGTGACTTCTGCACAGTGAAATAACAAATCATGCCAGGGTCTGGCACGGTGGTTTACATGTGTAATCCCAGCACTTTGGAAGGGCAAGGCAGGACGATTACTTCAGGCCAGGTGTTTGAGACCAGATTAGCCAACATAGGGAGACCGAGGCTGGTCTCAAACTCCTGATCTCAAAAATCACGTTAGTGTGGCGGCATGTGCCTGTAGTTCCAGCTACTCAGGAGGCTGAGGCAGGAGGATCACTTGAGCCCTGGAGATTTAGGATGCAGTGAGCTGTGATCACGCCACTGCATTCGAGCCTGGGTGACAAAGTGAAACCTTCTCTCACAGAAAAGCAACTCATGCCAGTATGAATATCGTGTAAGCTGTTAAGCACTCTGTTTAGGTTGGCTTATATTTGTTTTTAATAACAAGACTTTTTCAATAAATAGAGCAGAAAATTGAATTCTATTCTGGCACAAACTCCTTATTTTATTACACATTGTCACCTTGAGTAGTCTTAGTACTGAAGCTGGTTCTATTAAAAAAATATAAAAAAATTCTTAGATGGTAAATATTTTAACAGATATCAGAATAATGTAAAGGTGAGCTTAAACTCTCCTATGTTTATGTATGTATAAGTCAGGGTTCTCTAGAGGGACAGAACTAATAGGCTCTCTTTCTCTCTTTCTCTTTCGTTCTCTCTCTCTCTCTCCATACATACATACATACACACACACACACATATATATATGGGAGTTTATATATATAGTCTATTAGCTCCCATATATATATATATATATATATATATATATATATACACACACATATGGGAGTTTATTAACTATTAACACACAATCCCAAGGCCCCACAATAGGCCATCTGCAAGCTGAGGAGCAAGGAAAGCCAGTCTGAGTACCGAAACTGAAGAACATGGAGTCCAATGTTTGAGGGCAGTAAGGGTCCAGCATAGGAGAAAGATGTACACTGGAAAGCTAGGCCCATCTAGTCTTTTCATGTTTTTCTGCCTGCCTTATGTTCTTGCTGTGCTGGCAGCTGATTAGATGGTGCCCACTCAGATGAAGTCTGGGTCTGCCTTTCCCAACCCACTGACTCAAGTGTTGTTCTCCTTTGGCAACACCCTCACAGACACACCCAGGATAAATACTTTGTATCATTTAATCCAATCAAGTTGACACTCGGTATTAACCATCACAAGTCCACTCTTTGTCAACTTGGACTTACACACATCTCCTGAGATCATATGTAATCTTCAAATAAAGACAATAGTAAGGACATAATTACACCTAACATAGTACAACTATTCTTTGTACAACAGGAAGCACACCAATCCCAAACCCAAATACTAATACATCAAGCTGACAATACATATAAGCTGACATGAAGTCAATAAACCTTATGTCACATGATAAAGGAAAAAGGAAATAAAATGTATTTTCTTAGTGCAAACATGTCACCCATAAGTCCAGTGTGTTTACTTCTTGCTCACTGGATTCATTCAGCACAATGTAATCAATGTAATGAACTGGCGTGATATCTTGTGGAAGCAAAAAGCAATCAAGTTCTCTTGGAAAAAGATTATGACGCAAAGCTGGAGGGTTGATAAACCCCTGAAGTAGGTTAGTAAAGGTTTATTGCTGGCATTGTCAGCCGAAGGCAAATTACCCCTGGTGGGTCGTGTGGACAGGAATGGAGGAAAGGCATCTGCCGAGTCAGTGGCTGCACACCATGTACAGGGAGATGCATTGATTTGCTCAAGCAATGAAGCCACACCTGGGACAGCAGCTGCAATTAGAGTCCCCACTTCTGTAAGCGTGCGATGACCCAGTCATTCTCCAAGATCCATCTGCCTTCTGCACAAGCCAAATGGGAGAGCTGAAATGAGAGGTGGTAGGAATCACCACCCCTGCACCTTTCAACTCCTTGATGATGGCACTAATCTCCATAATCTCACAGGGATGCAATATTGTTTATGATTTACTATTTTCCTTGGTAAAGGTAGCTCTAATGGCTTTGATCTGCCTTCCCCACCATAATATCCCTCACCCTTACAGTCAGGGAGCCAATGTGAGGATTCTGCCAGCTGCTAAATATGTCTACACCAATTATATATTTTGTCACTGGGTAAATGACCATAGGATGAGCCCAGGGACTCACTGTAACTTGGACATGAGCTTAAACTCAACTGATTACCTGACCCTCGTAAGCCCCAGCCGCTAAATGTCTACACCAATTATATATTTTGTCACTGGGTAAATGACCATAGGATGAGCCCAGGGACTCACTGGACCCACTGTAACTTGGACATGAGCTTAAACTCCACTGATTACCTGACCCTCGTAAGCCCCCACATTAACTGGAGGGCCACAGTGACACTCTGGGTTTCCTAGAATCAAGATCAGCTCAGCACCAGCGTCCAGCAGTCATCAAAATGTCTGATTATTTCCCTTTCCCTAGTGCAGTTACCTTGGTAAAACATCAGAGTTCTTCCTGGGGAAAAATGTGAGAAACATTAATAGCATATACTGTTGGTAGCATAGTGAGATCCTTCCTCAAGGGACCTGGCCTCTTCTTCATTCAAGGGCCTCTTCTTCATTGTAAACTAGATCAAGTCTGGAAATTGGTTGAGGGGTCACGATTCTCTGTTTTTATAATTCCAATTTGTCTTTTGTAAATTCAACCTACAAGTTTGCTGCCTACATAAGATAAGTCAGAATGCAGTAGGCTTCCTAGTAATTCCACTTCCAGAACACTGTGATTAATTAGCCAATACCAGAACTCTACATGAGTCAGACTATTCTGACTGCTGCCTTGCCTCTGCTGGCCATCACAGTAGCTACCCCCACCTTGCCTTTGATGGCGGAGTCCCACTACTTAGCCCCTGTCACCTCAGGATGCAATTGTTACCAATGTATTTAAATTATGTAGTTGAGTGACTGTGGTTCCTACTGTTAGATCTGACATACAGAGAGGAGCAATTACAGGGTACTGCAAAGATGCAGGTGCTGCCCTCACAAGTCTATTTCCAACGACAAGGCATTGGTCAAGGATATGTCTCCTGGACTGTCCCAGGTGTGATAAATAGCTGTAAAGTTACTAATCCATTCCCCCATCCCAATCTCCCTAAGCCTTTGGATCCCTTCCTCTACATTAAACCAAGAGAGATCAGGCAATTCCATTTTGCTCACAGTGAGCCATCTTTTGATCTATAGTTTTGCTAAAAAAGCAAATAAGCTATTGGAATCTTGTTTAACTCCCTAAGCTGCAACATTAAATGCAGAGTCTCTAGTGAGCCCAAATCAATAAATTCAGCCTAATTCAATTCTCTGTTCCTTCCACCATTATCCCTCACCCTTAATATCTATTCCCATGCCTGTTCTCCAGATTTCTGTTTATATAAATTAGAAAACTCAAGCAATTCTTTTCAAGTGTAGTGCACCTCCTCATGGATCACACTCTGAACTTCAGCTCTAGGGGTATCCCTAGACTTTAACCTAGTTATAGATCTAGAAGCAAACAGGGATGTTGAGGGTGGCTCCTGAGGAGAATCAACATTATCTTGCCTAGCAGCTGCCTCAGGGGAGGCCATCACTGTTGCTTCAGGAAGCACACAGTTTATCTCCTCAGACAAAGGTAAAAAGGCTGATGACAGCATGGGTTGGGGAGGGAGTGTTGCCACTACTGGGGATGGGGAAGCTGTTTCTTCTGGCAAAAAAGGATCATAAGAATTTAGAGCTCAGTGTCCCCCGCTTCATCAGGGTAGTCCCACACATCCCCAGTCCGAGCTGCAGGGTCCTATTTTTCATCCAATGCCCTCATGTTAACAGGACACACCTGGCAAGCCTGCGCATGCACCTTTTGCTGCAGGTCAGCCACTCACATGGTAAGTGCTTGTCTCTGTTTTTCCCCAAGTACAGCTCTTTCCCTGCAGGACATAAGGCTCTCACTCAGGGTGATGAGCAGATGTGAGCCTCAGTATCTGCTAATGACACAAGGAGTTAGAATCCCTGAGTTCATCGTTTCACTTCATCACGTTGTTCACTGAACTTAGGCTCAACCAACCAGCTTCATTATGTTCCTCAGTTTTCTACATGTGGTCAAAGGTATTAGTATTTATGAATACCTGTATTAGTACCTTAGGTATTTATGAATACCTGTATTAGTATATTAGGTATTTATGAATACCTGTATTAGTATATTAGATATATGTATAGAGTCACGAATCTCCTTGCTTCTCATAAGCAGTGAATCAGAAGTGTCAAATGCATTTATTTTGCATAATTCTCGAAACAGTTCCCACCAAGGACTACCAGTATTCCTGTGCTATTTGAAGTACAGTCCTTATCATTTTGGGGTCTAATCATATTAAGCAGACAACTCCAGAAATCCCAAAACCAACAAAAGAACTCCATCCTTAGTATTCTGTTTCTCTAGAACAATTCCTGGTACTAAAATCTGTATTAGGGTTCTCTAAAGGGACAGAACTAATAAGATGTATATGTGTGTGTGTGTGTTTGTGTGTATACATATATGTATACACATAATAGGATGGATAGAACTAATATGATATAGATATAGATATATACATATATAGATACATGGATTTTAGTCAGGGTTTTCTAGAGGAAAAGAACTAATAGAATATGTGTGTGTATATATGTATGTATATATATATACACACACACATAGGTTGAATAGAACTAACGTATGTGTGTATATACATATGTCCATATATATAATATATGCATATATTTTATATATATATAGTAGTTTATGAAGTATTGTCATATCATCACAAAATTTTACAATAGGCCATCTGAACACTGAGAAATGAAGAAAGCCAGTTTGAATTCCAAAACTGAAGAACTTGGAGTCTACGTTGGAGGGCAAGAGGGGTTCAGCATGGGAGAAAGATGGAGGCTAAGAGTATAGGCTAGTCTAGTCTTTTCAGATTTTTCTGCCTGCTTTATAGTGCAGCCCTACTGGCAGCTGATTAGATGGCGCCCCCTCAGATTAAGGGTGGGTCTACCTTTCTCAGCCCCCAGCCTCAAATGTTAATCTCCTTTGGCAACACCCTCACAAACACACCCACACAGGATCAATACTTTATGCCATTTGATCTAATCAACTTGACAGCATTAACCATCACAATGTGGAAGTTTCACTATGTTTAACGTCTATCACTGTGTATATTCTTATCAACCTTTCTGAAATTTCACTATGAAAATGCAAAAGAAGCATTATGAGAAAATAAACTGTTTATTCCATTCTATTCCAGCAAAAATAATTGATAGTTTGAAAATAATAAAAAGTTTGAAGGACTATGACATTTTAATGATAAAGTCTGCAAATGAGTATAAAGAAAATTCTAACCTGTTAGAAATATAAACCAATATTTGATAGAATATTATGAAAATGTAGGCAAAGCATGTGTAAAATTCTGTAGTCAGAGCATCAAGGGGGAGTTTTAAGAGAGACACCAGGCACTCAGACATGAGACGTCAACTCCAGACTCTTGGAGGATAAGGCCTCTGTCTCATCCGCAGATGAATTCCCTGTGTTATATCGTCTGATTCTGTTTGCCCTTATTTCTCATGCAAGCATAGTGGTAGGAGCTGAAAAGCGATCCCGCTGGAGAACTTGACCTATAACTCTTGGAGACTTTGTAGGTCAAAAACGGGTCTGAAACCTACATTTGGAAAAGCATAAAGGTGAAAAGTGGCAACTAACTGACAGTTTAGGGGATGGATCATTGAAAGAGAACAATGTTTTGAATGCTCTGCCCTCTCAGAATTTTTTTATGGAAGTGAAAGTGCTTCTTATAGTTGAGATATGGGTAATTTGGGAAAATAATCAGCTTTGAGCTTTGACCAATGAGAAGAGCAATGGAATCCCAACAGAGTGCGTGGCCCGGTGCAGAAACCCGGGGCCTCGGAAGGTATTGCACGTTTTTAGTCAAAGTAGATGTCTGAATGAAGGGATTGTAGGGAACAGATCCCTGGGGAGCAGAAGAGCATATTCTCTGCAATCATGAAAGCAGATGACCAGCTGTGAATGTCCAGAAAGCTCAGGGGGAATTGGGTGTAAACAATAGCCTGGCCAGAGAAAATTTAGTATCGAATAAATATGATTTCTATTAACACTCACATTTTTCTTTCTTATACGACTTTTCTCCAACTAGATAATAAAAAAGATAGCCTACTAGTTATGAACTAAAGGACAGAGAGGAAGCTGCAGGTGAATCCTACAGCCCATCAAGTTCCTCTTCCTACTCAGACTTCCAAGCCTGATGCCGTCAAGAACCGAGGAAAGAAAGAATGTTAAACATTGTGTATATTTTAAAATATGACATCCGATTGCATTTTTTCATTGCTAAAATGAGACTACATGGCTCAAAGTTACCAGAGAACATTTTATTATCTAATAGTGACTGAGAAATGATATAAAATGTACCTCAGATTTCAAAAAGAGATAGAAAAATCGCTATTTTCACAGAATGGATTAGGGGAGATAAATAAACGTTCAATTTCACAATCTGTGAATTCTGTTTATTCAAAATACCAGTTGTACAGTTGGTCAGGATATTTACTTTCATTTCCAGGGAGCAACTCATGCCAAACTAATCCCAACTGCATTCATGCAAAAACGATTGTAGATTCTGCCCCTTTACGGATGTGAAGGATAAAGAGGGAAAAATGTCTAACTTTCATGAAGTTTATTGACTTAGTTTGAGACTGGGTGCCATATAAACAAAAGAATCATTTTTCTCACAGCCTTATAGGAGAGAGGTCCGGGTCAGGGTGCCAGAACGGCTGGGTTCTGGTGAAGGCTTCTTCTAGGTTGCAAATCACTGACTTCTTGCCCCCTCAAACGGCAGAAAAAAAGTGAGCTACCTTTAGTAGCCTCTTCGTAGAAGGGTACCGGTTCTGTTATTCACAATCGGGCACGTTAGTGGCCGCTTCTTATAAGGGCTCTAATCCCATTATTCATGATGGTTCCGTTCCCATGACCTAATTATTTCCCAAAGGCTCCTCTTTCAGATAATTCACTGATGTGTGATGGATATGTAGCATTAAGAGGAAAGACGTTTTTAAATCACTAAAATGTTTAGTTTGGGTCTGTTTGTTTATTACTGAGTGACTGTTTTTGGAATATAAACAAACCTGATGACTGCACTCCCAGATTGTACAAAGGGACTGTCTTTAATCCTTACAGGTGAGAATCCTCTGGAAGGATTTTAAGGTGAAAATAAATAGTTTAAAATTATAAAAATGTATTTTTGGCTATTGTGTGGAAGGTAGATTGTAAAAGAAAAGCAAACAGAAGTATAAAAAATAATTAGAAATATAGGACGCTAATCAGTAACTTGGAAAATAGATACTGTTGTTGATGTCAAAATGAAAGTGTAAGATAATAGCAGTGAAGAGAAGTAGAAACAAATGGAGAACATTGTAGATATTCATAATATATTATAGAGATAAAACTAACAGATTATTGGAGTGTAAGAAAAAAGACAGTTGGCCGGGTGCGGTGGCTCAAGCCTGTAATCCCAGCACTTTGGGAGGCTGAGGCGGGTGGATCACGAGGTCAAGAGATCGAGACCATCCTGGTCAACATGGTGAAACACCGTCTCTACTAAAAATACAAAAAATTAGCCGGGCATGGTGGCGCGTGTCTGTAATCCCAGCTACTCAGGAGGCTGAGGCAGGAGAATTGCCTGAACCCAGGAGGCGGAGGTTGCGGTGAGCCGAGATCGCGCCATTGCACTCCAGCCTGGGTAACAACAGTGAAACTCCGTCTCAAAAAAAAAAAAAAAAAAAAAAAAAAAAAAAGTTATTTGCAATTGCAAATGGCAGAGCACGTTAATAAGAAAGAACAGGTAAGAGACTGCATCTCTCCTTTGCTAGCTTGTTTGATGTTAGACTCTGCCAACAGCAGATTCTAGAGGTACACTGCAAAGTGTGAAGGGAAGGATGGGTTGTTCCTGTCTTCAGTACAGCAGCAGGGGGGTTTATAATGCAGAGGTCCTCACAGCCTCACCGCAGTGGTGGCTGCTCTTGAGGCTCAGCTACAGGTCCTCACACAGTTTTGTCATCTCCACATTGGCAGAGGCTGTCAGCTCCCACGAGTCAAATAAATACCCAAAACACTATATGGAACTTCTTTGTTGCCAAAGTAATAGGCAAGGTGTTCCCCATGAAACACTTAATTTGATATGAAAATGATATGTCAAGTACAGTGTTTGTTTTGGAATATGGAGATGAGTCATGATTGAAAGAATAAATAGAGAATTGTAAGACCATGGATAAAATTTATAGCTTTGGGACTTTAAGAGCACCAATGGGAGGCCACAGATAGAGTTAGGACAAGTTTCTGGCTAAAATTTAGAAGTCAAATGGAAAAAAAATAGTAGGTAATTAGGAAACTGAAAAAAAAGTAGTCAGAGAAGTAGGAAACAAACAAAAAACTATATGAGCATTTTATGGAAATTAAAATTAAAAAGCTTTTCAAGGAGGAAATGTCCAACTGTGGTGAAAGCAGATGAGAGTGAAACACGCAGCCTGGAAAATTGTATTCGTATTTGGCAAAACCCTTGGTCTACAATCAATTGATTCTTATCATTACTATAATTTTTCATCATAGTTATAAGATAATCTAATACAGCAATCTCTAACTTATTTTAGACATGTGTAGAATAATCATGAAATAGGTAATATCACATACATATTTTTTTAATTTTCCCAAAGGCTTCTCTTTTTAAATTATTTGATGAATAATCTTTTTCTTAAAAATTTAGTTTTGTCAATTTTCTCACTGAAAATGGCTAGGTTCTAGTTTTCAAAATATTATATAAAATATATCTTGCATCTTTGCTAAGAATTGCAATTTTTATACCAATATATTTGCATATATTGTCAAATATAAGCAAAAAAATATAATAAAACATACCAGGAAAAGATTTTGACACTTTTAGGTAGAACAAGGTAAAATAACATAAACAAGAGTTTTTAACTAAAGACTCGTTTCACTTCCATAAGTAATAATATAACTTAGAGAACTTAGAAAATTTGTATAAAACACTCTCTTTACCAATTATTCCATAAGATAATATTTGACTTGCTTACTAATTATTTCATTAAATAATATTTGGGTCTTGGCTCTACCTTTTAAGATGGACATTACTGATACACTAAAAGGATTCAGATTTTGATAAACAAAAGTCCAAAGAAATGCAAAATGAGAATCAGTGAAAGAAATTGAATATATTTAGCTACTAGCAAAAGGAGACTTGAAGGGGCAACATACTTGAAAAGTTAATAAAGAAATTAGACTAGTCAGATGCTAATCTCTATCAAGCAGAAATAAGATTAGATTAAGCTATGAAATTGCAGAAGCCAGAGGACAAAGAGAATGAACCATGATGTATTCATGTTCCAGTCCAAGGTTTTTCTAGTATGTTGTCCCATAGTGAAGATTCTGGAAAGCTAAAACTTACCTTTTTTAGATCCTCTTCCAGATATAGCTCTGAATACAAATTAGATTCAATCAAATAATGTTGTACTTGTAAAATTTTCAAGGCAGATTTGAGGTGACAGCCAACTTTTTCTGGAGATAATTGGATTTTTGTTGTTTATTCCTCAAAGTTACAAGTGCCTAGAAACTGATGGGTTGCCAGTGGCAGTCAGACTAATGTCTGTGTCCAATCAAGAGGCCCGTGGCAGCTAAAGGGCAGCTGCAGAGGAAGCAGGAGCAGCTTCCCAACACTTGTGTCGCAGTTCTGTTACTCATTAGTACGGCACACAACATTTTGGACATTCTCTTTTTTTTTTTTTGAGACGGAGTTTCACTCTTGTTAGCCAGGCTGGAGTGCAATGGCGTGACCTTGGCTCACCGCAACCTCTGCCTCCTGGGTTCAGGCAATTCTCCTGCCTCAGCCTCCTGAGTAGCTGGGATTACAGGCACGCACCACCACGCCCAGCTAATTTTTTGTATTTTTAGTAGAGACGGGGTTTCACCATGTTGACCAGGATGGTCTCAATCTGTTGACCTCATGATACACCCGCCTCGGCCTCCCAAAGTGCTGGGATTACAGGCGTGAGCCACCCCGCCCGACCCCATTTTGGACATTCTAAGCAAGTGTTAAGACTGCATTTCTTCAACTTCTTGAAATAGGTGGGAACATGGTTGCTTTGACCAATAGAATGTGAAGAAAGTTGTATGTATCACTTCCAAGTACAAGCAGCTAAGTGATGATGACATGTAATTCTTTAACTTTTCTCTTCCCTTAGCCACAGGTCAAGTGGAATTAAGTACTGAAAAGAAGTTACAATGCTGAACCGTCACATGCGTGACAACTACTCCAGGGAGTCTTCCAGATACACAATAGATCTTGTGTGAGGAAAATATGCTCCATAATTCTGTCGTTTTACATTTTGCTTTAAGTCAGCAAGATGCAGAGATTGTTACTTTAGCATGACCTAGAGTAATCTCAGTACCACAAACACTGATGACAGATTAGGAATGTTGCAATAGCAAAGCCTAAAATATGTGGCATTGGCTTTGGCAGAAGTGATACAAAAACTAATATTTGAGTCTGAAAAGTAATAGTCCTTACTATTTATTACAAAACAATTTATAAAACGACTTCTAAGAGAACATGGGAGGCTGATCATAGACTTAATGAATTTGTAAAGACAGAGGAAAATTATAGCAAAATGAACAGGAGTAGTGGCCATCGATTACTGTTCACTATGTTTGGAAGACATTATGCGAAAGAAATGAGTTAAAAAAAGAATTGGGCAGTTAAAGGAAAGAAATGAAAAGAAAGAGAAATAATACAGAGACCTGGAGATTTCTGGGACTGGAAAAATTGATACTTTTCAGTCTTTCTCTAGACATTGAAAAACTAAGAAAGGTTGTGAGTGACAAGAATCAAATTAAGGGAATGACCATCTCAATTGTCATTATAATCTCTGAATGGATTAAACTGTCTCGGATTTAAGATCCAGTTATGAGTGTGGCCCAATAGAGTAAATCTTTTAATTAGTTAAACTGTCTCATAGAAAAGGGATTAAAATATATCTCAATTACAGAGCTACCATAATACATAGAATGACAACTAAGTCAAAAGAGAGATGGGAGTTAAAGAGACACTAAGCGATTCCTATAAATTTTCAATGTCCTGAGAGGAACTGTGGCTTTGGCTATTGACATGTTATTCACTGAAATCAAATAAATAGTCTACCAAATTATTGAAGAGGTTTTCTACCACAAGATTCAAACAGTAAAATAAAAGTTATATTCAACCGAGGACTTGAAGTGATTCACAGACTTGTATGAGCAGGAATTGGGCTAAGAAAGCTGCCAGCCTCATAGGGAGTGTATTTCTCTAATTCCCAGTTCTGATGTCACCAAGGAAAAAAGTGTCAAAGGAGGAATTTCCCAGGAACCCTGGAGTCAGAGAGGAGTTACACCTCACAGGCAGTAAAAGGGCATTAGGAAAGAATATTCTCCACCCCCAGTAGAAAGTTCACTGCGAATTCTGAATTGCGGCAGGCCAGTGTCTACTGTGCGTCTCCCATTCTCCTCTTCTCTTAAATTAAAGTGTCTGCTCCACTTCTATAAACCGGATATCAGACACACAATCTTTTTAGTTTATGAATCCCTGGACCCAAAGTCACCGCATCTGGACCTGATACAAACACTCTCATGTGCCTGAAACTTTACACGTCAGCTCTTCCAATAATTGGTAAGTACCCACTACTCTGTATTAAATCTTTTTATTTAAAATACTTAGAGTGTATTCTGTTTCCTGAAACCGTAAGCTGATGAATATGCCTCCACAGCAGAATGCTACAAATCCAGGGCTAAAATAGTTCAATACTTGATACAAAATCTGATAGATCAGTGGGTGGCAGAAGCCAAAAATTAAAAACTTAGAGATCCAGTCATAAATATTATATGAATAGATGAGCGTCCTGAATTATGGAATGAAAATCTAAAACTATTTGAATCTATTCCAAAATGATGTGCTTTGGACTTTTACATTATTTCAGTACAAGCCTATGTGGGTTTGTTGAATTAATTAAAGGAAACTACGGTGGTGGTAGATGTAATTTTGGAGGGTCCAATGGTTGGGAGTAGCCTTGGGATTAAATTGCTATACTTGATACATAAAACTTGCTTAAACTCTATAATGTCCAACATTTCCTGACTTCCCCGTGAGGCAATAGGAGTATCCAAGTATTCTGTACGTGATATTGGTAAGGGATATTCCTGAAGGAATGGCTACATCATAAAGTGGTTACACTCAAAAGCTGGTTAATGAACACTTTCAGCGTGTTGAATTTGTAATAAACAAATAAGTTTAAAACGCATGCTTATATGCATATATATCTACATACATAATTATGTTATGCTTTAGAAATCAATAAGGCTATTAGATTGATTGTATTGAACCTCATGTAGCTTAGGGAACTTTTGCTGTTGGATGACTCTAAAGAAGATGAGCTTTCAAGGTCTTGGATGATTTCCAGAGGTTAGGAATTTAGAGGATGAGCTGGATAATGATATAAGATCCTTTAATTCCAAGATTGTATAAACAATAGAAATAATTAGACTGAAAAGGAAACTATGTGATTAGTAAGAAACTATGTTTACTCTTATGAGTCTATGGAGAATTAAGTAATATATGGAAAACACCTGTCTTCTAGAAGTAACTACTAAGAAAATAGGAAAAGCAGTATGTTCCTCTGGTTAGAACTAATGTTTGCTTTGCTTTTGCAGGTTAAACTAATTCGATGCTGAGAAAGCATCTTATTTTAGATGATTGGGAGTTGAAAAAAAAGTATTTAGAAACTAATTTCTACTAAAACAATTATAAGAAACATAACGCTGAAACCCAAGAGGTTTGTAACATATTAGGAAGAAAATAATAAATGTAGATGATATTAGCAACAGGATGCCAACTAGCCAGTTTGAGAACACAAACTATAAAATGTGTGATTTTCCCTTAGGTATTGTAAATTGACCACATAACAACATCAGAAATTTCACTTGTGAGAAAAATGACATAACACATACCTGCTAATTGCTCAGAAGAGAAACAGTAAAACAAAGTAAAGTGTGCTATTTAAAATTTATGTTACGATACTTGACAGTTGTTTTATTTTGAAGTCCTACATTTGCTTTTAAAAGGCCTGTGATGGAAATTAGGTCAACTGCACAAGTCCAGTTGCAGCCGTAAATTATTTGAAAAGTATTTTGAATATCCAGTAACCTATTCCTTTCCTCTTTGTCTTATGTATTAGTCAAAGTTCTTCAGAGAGACAGCACTGATAGAATGCATGTGTGTGTGTGTGTGTATGTGTGTGTGTGTATGTGTGTGTATGTGTGTATGTGTGTGTGGGTGTGTGTACGTGTGTGTGTGGGTGTGTGTATGTGTGTGTATGTGTGTGTGTGGGTGTGTATGTGTGTGGGTGTGTGTATGTGTGTGGGTGTGTGTATGTGTGTGTGTATGTGTGTGTATGTGTGTGTGTATGTGTGTGTATGTGTGTGTGTATGTGTGTGGGTGTGTGTGTACATGTGTGTATGTGTGTGTGTGTATGTGTGTGTGTGGGTGTATGTGTGTATGTGTGTGTGTGTGTGTGTGTGCATGGTAGTGAAAGTGGATAAGAGATGGTGTATTTGAAAATATATACTTGGAAGAAAATTAATAGAAAATTTGACTAAATATAGAGATATTGGGATACAAATATTAACCCTGGGTTTTTCATAATTTCAAATGCCATAATTCTATTTATTTTAGTTGAAGAATTTTTTTTTTGTTGTTTGCCAATCAGTGTGAGCTTGTAAGGTTGCTCAGGTTAGCCTTGAACTCATGACCTCGCCTTCGCAAGTGCCACGACATCCGGCCAGAGCCACTTTGGACCCCTTTAGTTGAAGAATTTTTGAAAGTTATTGGATATATCGTTACAGAGAGAGAATGAGAGAAATAGACATAGAGACAGAGAGACTTACTTTAAGTAACTGGCTTATGGGATTATGGATCCTAGAAAGGCCCAAATCTGCAGGGTGGGGCAGTGGGCTGGAAACTCAGGGAAGAGTTGATGTCACAGTTGGAGTCTGAAGCCAGTCAGGAGACAGAATTACCTCTTCTTTAGGGGACCTCAGCCTTTTTTCTCTTAAATCCTTCAACTAATTGATTGAGTTGTACCCACATTATGGAGGGTAATCTGCTTTCTCAGTCTACTGATTTAAATGTTCAGCCATCTAAAATATACCTTCATAAAAACATCCAGACTGGTGTTTGACCAAATATCTTGGTACTGTGGCCTTGCCAAGTTAACACACCAAATTAACCACCACAACTTGTGAAGGAGTCTAGAACCCTCTCAATCTTGTTTCTTGTCTTTCACCTTAAAACTGCTCCCAGGTCAATGACTCTGAGGACTAAACTTCTATTAACAGTTTGACTCTACTTTCAGAGACATTTGTAATTAAATGAGAAAAAAAATTCTTAACCTAAAATGATTAAACACTCAACATACACTTTCAATTTCATTTTATTAACAGGGAATGATTATTTTGAGTAATAACCTTTCTCTCAGTTCATATGTTCAGCACATAGTCTGTTTTCTGTTCTGTGCAGACACAAAATTTGTCCTGATTATAAGCACCCAGACATTGCTGCTACTTCATGCAGTAGATTTAATTCAATAACATTGATTAAGTGCCCACGTGTGCCAGGACTGTGCAAATATTCTTAACATAAAAGAAGATAATCTCATAAAAGACTTCACAGTCTAGACAGGGAGACACACACACACACACACACACACACACATAAATGAAACACAACGGACAAGTACAAACCTAAATGTATAAACAAACTCTTAGGAGTAGCAGAAAGAGAATCATGATTTTTATCTTGTGTTGTCAAAGAGATTTTCAAAAATATAAAATAATTTGCATTTCTCTAAAAATTAGTGGTGATTATTAGTTTTTTATATATTTGTTGGCTGGATTTATGTCTCCTTTTGAGAAGTGTCTGTTCATGTGTTTGCCTGTTTTCTAATGGAATTCTTTAGTTTTTTCGTGAATTGTTTAATTTCTTTATGGATTCTAAATATTGGACCTTTGTCAGATGCATAGCTCGTAAATATTTTCTCTCATTCTGTAGGTTGTTTGTTTACACTGTTCATAGTTTATTTTACTGTGTGGGAGTTGTTTAGTTTAATTAGATACCCATGTCAATTTTTGTGCTTGTTGTAATTGCTTTTGGGGAAGTGCACATCAAAACCACACTGATACCATCTCATGTCAGTTAGATTGGCTGTTATTGAAAAGTCAAAAAACAACAGATGTTGGTGAGGTTACAGATAAAAGGGAAAACTGATACATGCTGATGGGAATGTTAATTAGTTCACCCACTGTGGAAAGCAGCATGGAGATTCCTCAAAAGACTTCAAACAGAGCTACATTTAACCCAGCAATCCACTACTGAGTATAAACCCAAAGGAAAATAAATTATTCTACCAAAAAGGCACACGCATTTGTATGTTCATAGCAGCACTGTCCACAATAGCAAAGACAGGAATCAACCTAGATGCCAATCAAGATTGGACTCAATAAAAAAATCATGTGGTACATATACACCATGGAAGAACTGCAGCCATCAAACGAAAACAAAGTGAGACAAAAGTATGTCTTTTGCAGCAACGTGGACACAATGGGACGTCATTTTTCTAAGCAAATTAAAGCAGAAACAGAAAATCAAATGCCTCATGTTCTCACTTATGAGCAAGAGCTAAGCATGGAATACACGTGGACACAAAGATGGGAACGATAGAAAGTGGGGACTACTTTAAAAGGGTGGGGTGCAAGGTGGGTGTAGGATGAAAACCTACCTATCAAGTACTCTGCTTACGTACGAACTGGGTGACAAGATCACTGGAACACCAGACCTAAGTGACACACAATTACCCCTGGAACAAACCTGCACATGTACCCCACAAACCTAAAATAAAAGTTGAGGAAAAAATAAATGGTCAGGAGAGAATTTTATGGCAGAGTAATATTTAAACAAAGAAATAAATGGAGTGAGAGAACATTCCACACAGGGAACAAATGCAGAATCCTTGAAGTTGGAGCATGTTTGGAGTTGTGAGGAAAAGAACAAGATCAGTGTAGGCCGGGCGTGGTGGCTCAAGCCTGTAATCCCAGCACTTTGGGAGGCTGAGGCCAGTGGATCATGAGGTCAAGAGATTGAGACCATCCCAGTCAATATGGTGAAATCCCGTCTCTACTAAAAATACAAAAAATTAGCTGGGCATGGTGGCGCGTGCCTGTAATCCCAGCTACTCAGGACGCTGAGGCAGGAGAATTGCCTGAACCCAGGGGGCGGAGGTTGTGGTGAGCCGAGATCACGCCATTGCGCTCCAGCCTGGGTAACAAGAGCAAAACTCCATCTCAAAAAAAAAAAAAAAAAAAAAAAGAAAAAAGAAAAAAAAAAAAAAAAAAAAAAAAACAAGATCAGTGTGAATGGAGTGGAGTAAAAGACTAGAGAAGTGACAAGAGATGATGTGTGTCCACTAAAGTCCGAGTGAAAGAACGGTATCAACCATTTCGGAGCATTCATAGAAAAAAAGGCTATTTTTTAAGCTTCTCAGTACGCTTTTAAACAACGTGAAAGTTGGTAGTATACAAAGAAATAAAAAGTTTTAATTTGACTCAAAAATAAACACAAAAATAATTTGTTAAGAAAAATACGTATAAAGGGACATTTAGCTGTGTGTTGAAAGGTGACTCTAGATGAATTACAGACGGTAAGTAAGGAGTGGAATTGAGCAGAGCAGAGCATGAAGGTGTGCTTGAGAACTGAAGCTGGCAGGAGCAGGGCCTGTCAGTAGGTTAGCAGGCAGCCAAGCCGAGAGCTGGATTCCACCAGGTGGAGAACACAGTACTGGGAAGACTGGACTTGACCCTTTAGACAATGCAGAGCCACTTAGAAAGCAGCATGATCAGATTTTTGCTTTGGAAATTTAAATCCGATAAAGAAGAAGAGGATAAGTTTGAGTCAGAAGGAGACTCGAGTCTTAGAAAACAAGTAGGAAACAGTTATCTCTGTTCCAACAAGAGAGAATCTAGAATATGGTGGTTGAAGTGGGGAAGAGAAGACTAATTTGAAAATATATATATTCGGAAAGACATAGACAAGGCATTGACTAAATAAATGTGGAGGACTTACATTAACTAAATAAATGTAGAGTTAAGGATTCAACATTGTCTTACAATTTCATAATTTTAATGAAAATCTTTCAAAAGTTAGATAATTTATCTTTTCAAAAGAGGCTACTGACATTATTTAGCTTTATAATAGATTCACCAATATGAACACTATTTGACTTACTATAATATATGGAATAGTTTTATTTACATTTCTGATACTTGTATTAACTTACTTATTTTTCTCTTTTTAGTCTACTCTTCTGTGGCTAGTGTAAGAGGACTATGTATTAAAGACGTTTCAAATATTCTAGTTTGCTCCCGGCAATAGAGAATAGATTGAGAAATCAGAGAACAAAATCTCAAAGGAGGTATACTAGTGGGTGAAAAACTTACAAGGAAGGGTCAAGGAGTGTTTTCTATAGAGTAAAGAGAAGGCTGTAGTTTTGAGGTTTTGTGACACGTTTCAAGTGCATGTCTATGCACACTCAGGGACTTTATTCACGAACTTTATTTCCTGAGTGTATACCAGGGAGCTTAGATTGACTGTGACCTAATCCAGATTAGCAATATTTTATTATAAATACGTAAGTTTTCTGTGTTGTAAATAAATTTAAAAAATAATTATTAGTCAATTCATTGTCTCTGACTCCATTGTTAATAGTAGAATTGCACTCATCTTGGTCTATCAGACACTGGCAAACTGCGGCCTAATTTGTTCTACTGCCTCTTTTTATACCCTGAGAGCTAAAGAGAGTTTTTATATTGTTAGGAAGTTACAAAAAAGAGAGAAAATAGAGAATGAGAAAGAGCATCTGGGGTCTACCGTGGTTTGAACATTTGTCCGCCTCCAAAAGTCATGTTGAAATTTAATCCACACTGTGACAGTATTGAGAGGTTGGACTTTTAAGGGGTAATTTTAACAGGAGGGCTTTGCCACCAGGAATTGATTAATCCAATCATAGGTTGATTGATTACTGGGTTAATTAATTAATGGGTTATCATGGGAGGAGAATCAATGGTTTTATGAGAGAGAAGGAGAGACCTGAGCTGGCATGTTAACATGCAACCCCTCTTCTCGCACTCCACAATGTGCTGCCTTGTTCCATCTTTAAGCTTTGCAGAGTCCCTACCAGCAAGAAGACCCTCACCAGATGTGGCCCGTTGACCTTGGACTTAACATCTGTAATGATGAGGAAAAATAAAAATTTAGAATAGACATTACTTTAAAGTAAAACAAAATGAAATAAAATAAAAATAGTTATAAAGAGCAGAGAAGCAATTAAACCCCCCTTCCCATTCTACATTGCCTGCAGTTAGCTAAAGCAGACCCGGCATTGCCTCCTCCTTCTGAGATAAGGCACCCAAGCATATCTTTGTACCTGGAGGTCACAGGCATATTACTGTAAAGAGACATGTTCTCTTCCCCAGCTGCCAGTTGCTGGAGGGAGATACCGCGTAGAAATTATATGAATTCTCAAGGTTGCACACTTACCACAAGTCAGTGACTACTGTCTTTGTTCAAACCTGTTTCTTTTCCCTCTGCCTTGTCTTTCTATGCCAAAACTTACATAAGCAAGGGATTTTCCTTTGTGTGGAGCTGGCAGCCAGCACAGGCAGTAAGGCCACCATCAGCCACAGCTCAAGAAAGAAACTTTCTTGTGTCTCTTGGTCTCTCTGTTCTTTTTGGCTTGAATTTCCACGACAGCAACTGTAAGTAATCAATTTCTTTTCTTTATTAATTACCCAGTTTCAGGTATTCTGTTATAAGAAGTAGAAAATTGACTAAGATAGGGCCAATAAACCCTAAAATGTTTAGTAGCTAGACCTTTAACAGAACAAGTGTGAAGACCTCACCTATGAAGAGAGTCTGGCTTTTCATACGTGCCTTTGTGGTCACTTCCTTCTGATGTGTGCATTGCCTTGGTAGACGAATAATAAACTCATCAGGAAGCAGACACAGGTCTCTCTGTCTTCCTCAGTGTTGGCACAGGGCATCACAAACATATACCTGTGAATTTGTGACTATGAAAGTGAGTACACATCACAAAGCTTCCTAAAATTTGTAAGATCCAGTGAAGAAAAGAGGGGGAATGGCACATTCTGCAGACAAGATAAAAAAGTCATTCTGAAAATATACCAGTTTAAGATGTCAAGAACCCTCTCAGGTTCATGTCTTATTAATTTCTTTTTATCCTCGTAGAAATACAAATTAAATAGATTTTTATAAATTACTACCTTGGAGATAGGCAGGCAGTTTAACAATACATATGACCATCTGAGTTGTTTGACTAACATAATATGACTAATGCTTTTAAAAATAAGAATGAATTTATAAGGAGCAAAATGGAAGACTTATTGATCCTCTAAGGAAGAAGTCCTGCATTCTAAAAGGATTTATTAATCTTTTGACCATATAAGTTTAACTCATCTGCTTTCAATGTAAATATGTAATAACAGATATGACATTGTTATGAAAGATCCATATTGGTTTTAACCATGTTTTTCTATGACACACTTTCCTATTCAATGAAGAAAGTAAGTCAGTGAGAAAGCATACAGGTGACAGGTAATGCCTAAGTGTGCACTTTCCGTCCTGCTGTTGCGTTAGTCTGAATGTTATTTTCCCCTGGCTGTCACTGCAATATGTAAACCACTTTTGCTTCAGTTTTCTCATCTATAAAACAGTTTTAAGCCTGGGCAACAAAAAGAGATCCCAGCTCTATAAAACATAAAATAAAGAAGAGCTGGGCACGGTGAGTGTGTGACTGTAGTCCCGCTACAAGGTAAGCTGAGGCAGGGGGACAGCTGGAGCCTAGGAGTTCAAGGCTGCAGTTAGCTACATCATGCCACTGCACTCCAACCTAGGCAACAGACCCAGACTTCCTCTCTAAAAACATGATAATAAAATAAAATGGATACAATACTAGGGCCAGCTTTATACAGTTTATGTGTGGATTTAAAAGAAAATATGTAGACACATACAGCAGTGCTGAAACATGGTAACTAGCAACAGTAGAAATGACTGACAAATTTTTATTCTTCATTCTGGTAGAAAATATTGACCTTACTTCTGTTGACCTGCTTACTTCTTACTTTTCTATCTAGGAAGCAAACACTCTACCAATTCTAGTCATAAAGATAGTCTGCTTACAGTTCTCTAACAAGACAGGAACGTACATTGGACCAGCTGAAAGCATCTCTTGGAAGAACTTCATATTAAATGTTTCTAATATTTTCTAATAAAAAACTATAATTTTCAAGTTGAAAATAACACTTTCAATTAAGTGTTATTTTCTACACCTGCTGGTTTGGGTATTCAAATCTGCTCATATTTTTCTTATTTTTATTCTCTCTCTCTCTTTTCCTTTCCTTGATTTTTCACCATATGTGTGCCAAGTAGTGGTTGGCTTTATTCATTGTAGGTATATAATTTATAAGACTTTTCTGTTCAAAAGAGCTTTCATTTTAGTCTCAAATACCCATAAGGGAAAAACAGTTTTAGAAATGGGATTGAAGAAGAAAAATGTATATATACATATGTATACACACACATATATACACACACATATATACACATGTGTATATATGTGTGTGTATATATGTGTGTGTATACATATGTATATATGTGTGTGTATATATATGTGTATATATGTATATATGTGTGTGTATATATATGTGTATATATGTGTGTGTATATATGTGTGTATATATATGTATATATGTGTGTGTATATATATGTGTATATATGTATATATGTGTGTGTATATATATGTGTATATATGTGTGTGTATATATGTGTGTATATATATGTATATATGTGTGTGTATATATGTGTGTATATATATGTATATATGTGTGTGTATATATGTGTGTATATATATGTATATATGTGTGTGTATATATGTGTGTATATATATGTATATATGTGTGTGTATATATGTGTGTATATATGTGTGTATATATGTGTATATATATGTATATATATGTATATATTCATTCCACTTAACAGGAATATAAATTAGTGCTCATAATACTTTTTTATTCTGTAGAATAAAATACTACATTTTAAAATATTACACTGTATTTTAAAAATAATAATTGAATATATCATAACTTTATGATTCCACATTTAATAGAGCAAAACAGAATTAAACTTTTTGGATCATCAGAGAAGATTTTTTCTTCGGAATGTGAACAACAGAGCATAACATGAAAGCAGTAATTCATGTGTGTAGCCATTGAAGTTATGGTCTTATATCACTATCATAGTCAAAAATCAGGAGACAAAGAAGTACTTTGAACAATTCTAAGAAAAAAGTAAACTTTAACAAAACCAAACATGACAATAACTAGATACTGTATTCCACCATAGACAGCAACATCAAGAAAGAAGATCACACACAATGTAGTTTACATATTAGTGACATTTTGCTTCAGGCTGCATATAAATTCAATAGAAAAGAATGTATTTCACAGACGGCAGGTACTTAAAAAAAATTAAAAGCAACCTGTGGTGGCTTAAATATAAACCCCCACGACACAAGTTTACCTATAAGGCAAACTTGCACATGTACCCTTGAACTTACATAAATAAATAAATAAAGCATAAAATATAAATGCATAGATCTTTTTAGTTTGCATGATCAGATCAATCAACTTGGAGCCTCCATGTACATATCTGGTTGCTTAATAATTAGCTGTTAGCAATTTGCTGTGTAGGAGGAGCCTTCTCCACCTCTCTAATATTATACAAGTGTCTTGGCGATTTTGGTTAGACCAAAACATGCAGATACTTCCGACTTTCTAATCTAGTTAGGAAACTGTTGCTACTGCTGGAAGCTGAAGAGCAGCTTTCTCTTTCCATGCTAAGGCTGGGCACAGAAATGTTTCACCAATCATTTCTAGGTCAGAGCTCTTAATGTTTGGTCCATTGGCTTTGCTATGTCACACCTTCAGGGGCCCTTTCTACCTTAGAAAATCACTCCTGAGAAATGGGAGCCATTCTTTAGAGTGAGACTCTATTTTAGCTACCCAAAAAGCACCCGGTATAGCCACCAGATCATCCACCATGGTCCAGGTCAGGACACTCTCATTACTCCTCCACAACAAGCACTAATTTCTGCTCTCCCTTTTCCCTTCTGCTCAGCCCTAGCTTAATTCTCCTAAAAGTGAATATTCCCCTGAAGAAGGAGGAGTAAAATAAGGACAAAAAATGTACACTAGAATAGAAAAGGCATACCTTAATGTAAACTGAAATGGAAATAAACTCTTATTCGACCATGCTGATAGAACTTCATGTTATTTCTTACCACTGCTGTCATTATGCTTCAGGATCACACCTATGGAAGTAGTTTCTTAATTTTATTATAAATTATAATAAATAATTTATTTTATTATAAATTATTATAATTTTATAATAAATTATTATAATTTTATAATTACTTATTATAAAGCATGTGCTTTCTGAGATACCTGATTTTCTATTTTAAGAAGCTCTCTGATACACAAAGCTGCCATGCAGGATCCAGCACTGAGAAGGTAGCACCAGTGTCAAAATGTTACACATGGTATGATTCCAACTCTATATGATATTCTAGAAAAGGAAAGCCTATAGATATGGTAAAAAGATCAGTAGTTGCCAGAGAGAGATGAATAGGTGGGACACAGGAGATTTTTAGGGCAGTGAAATTATTCCACATGAAACTCCAGTGGTGGACACAGGACATTACACTTTGTCAGAACCCATAGAATTGTACAACACAAAGAATGATCCCTAATGAAACTATGAGCATCAGTTAATGGCAATTTATCAATACTGATTTACCAACAGTAATGAATGTACCACACTAATGCAACATGTCAATCATAGGAGAAATTGTGCAGAGAATGGGTCAGACAAGGGGTAAATGGAAACTACTTTCTGCTCAGGTTTTCTGTCAATTTAAAACTGCTTTGAAAAATAGTCTATGCATTAAGATAAAAAGTAGCACACATGACACTTTTTTTTGTCAAATGCATTAGATGAAAACTGCTGACATGATCTTCAAGATATAAATATCACAGACATCCCAAAATCAAAGAGCTGTAAAGCTAAAAGATACTCAGTGAAAAATATCTATGGTAGTCTTAATGATTTCTGAAGAGAGAGATTCTGACAATTTCCTGAGTACCCTATTCTAGGATTTAGTTTCTTTCCGAGTCCTGAAAATTAGCCAGTATTATTCATACTTGTCTTCTGTGCAGAGTGCTTTGATCAAAGCCTCCTGAAATAATCATTCTCTACTAGAATTAATTAATCAGTAAATCACTGATTTGCTTTTTTGGGTTCTGATTAAATTGCTTTAATACAAGCTACAATGAATCAATAGTCAGTGATGCACAAAAATAGTTCATCCTTAGGACGATTACCATTTAAAATTTACATTCTCAATGTAGGAGGTGTCAAACTCGAGAAAGTTATGAAACTCTACGCTATAGAACACACAGGTAAAGTTCGTTTCTTGTGTAGACCCTTGCAGCTTTGTACCAACAAGGGTTTATGTTCATTTTTAATGCCATAGGCAAAATTCTTAACTATGCTAGAAACAATTTTACTAAACTTGTGTTCAAAACCCAATTTAATTCATATTTTTGATAATGTCAACATTCAGAGCTATAATTTTTCAAGAAAGCTCTCTTTATTGGAATATTAAAATTTCAAATGCCCATTCTCAAGAGGAGTTAAAGTCATAAAAGACAGTTAGATATTTTATAGTTGCTCAAGGGAAGGGATAATAGAGAATCCATATTGTGTATAGCTTATTTCTGAAATAAATCTGCAAATGAATTATAATGTTAATGTTTGAACCTATTTAACTGCCAATTGTTCATGAAATGATAAATACCACTGAAGACATCATAATAAAATGCTCAACAAAATTATAAAGGGCATTATTTCTGTGAGCATGTGCTGGAAAGAACACAATAAATTATCATAATTATGGGAGGATAAAGAGATTATATTTTCCTTTTCTATGAAGAATAAGCACTTTGTCAGAGTGTATTTCAAAGGAATCTTGCATTCTCAAATACTCTGAGTTAAGAACTCTTTCACTATATTAGAAAAATAATTTTTAAAATTAATTTGTATTTCAATTAATTGGAAATTACAAATTCCCATTTGAAACCATTCATTCAGTTGAGCTAAGAGCAGAATATATTTCTTTTTATTTCTGTCATTGTTGGGCTTCCAAATTTGTACATCTCTCGATTTGTAGGCATTAATTATAAACATTTTTTCCTTTTCTAAAAATCTATTTTACTAGAAGATAGCTGTTGACACAAGGTGAGGCAATTATGGCATTTCCACTAGGCAAGTTGGAAACAGCCCTGCTATTCAGTCATGATTCTTCCTTTTGATATTTTTTATTCCCTGTTGACAATATTGTAATCTATCATGATACCAATGAATATATCCTACTTTATCATACCTTTTATTGATATGTGTGTGTTTGTGTGTCTATACACTCACAAATATCATTTCTAGGTTAAAATTAGATAATTGTATGTTTAAATTGCCATTTACACATTCACATTTGGAATTGTTTAATATAGCTTTTTTACATTTAAAAAATCAAGTTGTAAAATATAAATTAGTATAATCTTCTGGAAAGTCTTTCTTTAATCAAATAAGATGACGTATGGAGTTTGGCTGGCTGACACAGGCCGTGTTCTCTGGAAAGCTAATGATATGATGGCAGGTGGGTGGAAGGTTTACAGGTAACATCCATGGAAAGAGAGGGGTGGAAGTGGAATTGGTTAGGAGGAGTTGTCAGACCTTGATGCTGACTCTATAAAGTCTTTTTGACTTTGAGTGACAGCGTAGAGATGGCCCATTAGAAGAGTCCTGTGTGGGGAGAGATACTTAAGTTCCTACACACCACCTTGCAACACCATTGGTCAAGAGCTGCCCTGGAAAGGAAGGGACTATGCCTCGGAATCTAGGGTGGCTCTTAATGAGTGAGCAGCTAGCCTGTCAGCTAGTCACACGCATCACAAGTGGGCACCAAGTCCTCTCTTGAGAGGGGATCAGAGAGGCTCATCTCTGTGTCTGCCACAGTCTACCCCTTCGGGCCACACAGTTTCCCTTCATCTCACAGGTTCTGAGAGAAAAGCTTCTTCAAGCATTGATGGCGATTCTCTTTCTGAGGGGAAACTTAGAAGAGAGAGATTACAGTCCTCACTGCCGCTGGTTTTGGGGCCCAAGTGGTACACAGTGCTTGTTCTCAACAAATGTATGTTAACTTCATGTATCATCTCTGCTGACCTGGATTACTTATCTCATGATATGGACCCACACCCTAATTCCTTAAGATTCAAGATTCCGAGTGCTTGGTAACCATAACTATTTCAGATCAGAGTTGCCACACTTGTTGTTAATTTATAATTGTTTACCTAATTCACTCAGGATTAATTCTGACAAGATGCTTCGGCTATACTTACGTCACATATTTCTATGGCCCTATCAATAAAGCTTCCATCACGGTGGTAAATATAAACTTAGTCATGGACACCTATACACTTACCTGTCCTTTACTTAAAGTACGTTCTTTGCAAATTTATGGTGAAACATCCATTTATACCAGGGTCCTACAGCATGCCAGGTGCTGTTTTTAAAACATATGAGATTTTGTGTTAGAGATAACATGGCCTTACTCCAGAAACCCAGGGGCCTGTTTTGTGATTTCCATACTGGTGCTTGTCATAAAGGCCACATTGCATCTTTTTCCACACTGAAATCATCAACACAGTATCGACTGCCGAATCATGGGGCCCGAGTGGCAGAGCTGCTCATATTGCTGGTGAAGACTTTTCTTGCTCCAGGTCTCACTCACACAGGCAGCATCTCTAGCACTCTGGGTATGAGCCAGAATCATATCCCTAGGTGGGGAATATGCTGCCTATAGAATGTATGAGGTCTTCCTAATACCGAACTTTCTCTTTGGTAGTAGCAGATGAAACCTAAAGCAATTTGTGCTTTGCTTTTGAGGGGAAGCCTTGGCATAGCCCTGGCCATTGGAACCCTAACACTTATGACCAAAGCAGGAGATTTCTAAATCTTCTTGGGGTTAACGCCCACTCTCTGCAACATATTTAAGAGGATTATCTAGGTATCTCTTGTTCATCTTGCCTAATCAGCATGATGCCATTATTATAATTAATCAATGTGATATTCTGTAAAAAGTTGTTTGGAATATATACAGACAGAGAATAGTATGGTCATATAGCTGTGGGGAAAAAGTAATAAATTTTTGGTTTATTCAGTGTGGATGTGACTAGTTTTTATTTACTTTCCTGATTGGGATGGCAAAAATTTGGCTACCTATTATGTACCTGAGGCTATATTAGTCTGCTGTATTTATATTTCTGTGTCAGGAATGACAACTGGATTTGGACCTACCACTTACTTGTCCTTGTAGTAGTATAAACTGATTCTCCTTGTCTATTCTACTGTGGCATGAGGCCGGTCTAGTAAATTAAATAGAAGCAGAATAAAATTCATGTTCTTGAGATCTTAAGGAGTGACATTCGTCTCTACTTTTCTCCCGCCTCCAAGAGTCAATACCATTCTGTCCTGACTAGGTGGGTGGGGCCTGAAACGATGAAACTTCAGAAGCTTCCACTGGGCCTTCCTCATAAAGATGACTCTGGCCCTGTTGCCCAAGGATCCAATGTGAAACTGAATACAATCGCCAAATCTGTCAGTCCAAGAAATGCATGTGGGGACCACACAAATGACCAATGCTTTGACGTACAGATGTAAAGTCCCCACAGTGAGTTAAAGTTTGCCTTAGGCTTCATTTAACTCACATGTGCCTACCTAAGAGGGGACCTTGATAATGCTTGAGGTTTACAGGTTTGCGTGAATCAATCTCAACTAAGCCTCATGTCCAATGGTCTTTGAGAAGTCTGTATATTTTCCTTAACCTAATGTGTAATCATTCAAGTAGGGAGCCATCTGAGGAAGGCTTGGGCAAATCAGCACAGTATTTACTGGCTACGCTATTTCAACCTTCTTATTCCTGAAGACAAAATCATCTGTTTAGTCACAAAGTTCTGGCTCGGTTTTGAAAACTGACTGAAACTCGAAAACTTGGAGAGGTATTATAATATTCACTAGGGACACTGCTCTCAGCTTTATATCCATCACACACACACACACACACACACACACACACACACACACACACTTTACAGGCACCTTTTTGATTGTCCATCTATTTTACTCTTACAGATATCGTGGTCTTTGAAACATTTCTATGACTCTGTGTCTACGTGTCGGGTCAAGAGGGCCACGCCAAATTTGCCTGTCATTTACCATAATTACAACTCCCAGCTTCTGTGGTTAAACACAGCCATCCGGCTCCTGTTACTTTGGGGCCGTATTACTGTTCTCATTTCTTTAGTGTGCTAAGTTCTGTCACATCCTCCCTTCCATCAGCCCTGGATTTCAGAGGAGAGCCGCAAGTGACATTCCTAACAGTGCTTACTGCTAAGCACTTTTCCCACCAGCATATTTCCGACTGCCTTGGTAAATGGTGTGTCTTATCACTCATGGGACGTCGTTCTCTGAATTTTCTCATGATTCTCTGAATGACAGCACATAGTCTTTGGGCCCCACTTAAGATATCCATTCCAGTATTGTCACTTTCTTTCATGATTAATCCCTCTACTATTATGGTAATTTGGGCATTTTAATCTCACTCGCCATGGGCTGTCATTTTTTTTAAGTGTCTAGATCCAGTCCTAGCAGCACGTTTGTATCATTTCCTGGGGACCTTGCCGGGATGTTACATCCTGTATTCCAAAAGAGTGCACTATGTCTAAATACTGCTCTTTAACTAGGCTTCTGGGTTGGTTTTTTGGTTTTTTTTTTTTTTTTTTTTTGATCAAGCATCCTCAGATTCCCGTCTCTCTGTTCCTAAATACTTCCTTATTCCAGCAGTTATTTGGGTGATGATCTCTTTGCTCTCCTGTTAGTTTCAATATGGCATGCCTAGATTATGCAGCAGGCCCAGAAAGAAGGTGGAAACAGTTCCTGACGGTAGTTACCATAGCCTTGTGAGGAAAGGTCTGTGTATTTTTTTCTTTGGCGGGGGGCTTTAGGGGGTTTTTAATTCTTAAAGAGAGTTGGAAAAGATGGAATACATCCTTAAGCCTAGGTGGTTCAGACAAATCTGAGGCATCAAGATCTTCAGAAACGTACTAACGTTATGTATCCAAATCATACATTCAGGTATCAGGTTTTCCCAACTAGGATCTTGAGTTTGGCATGATAGACCTGCCTCAGTGGGACATTAAATGATCTTTGAAGTTCAGCTCCTTTGATGATTAAATGTTTTGCTGATTTTCCATATTTTTTCTGCTTAACTACTGCATGAGATGAGTCCTTGTTTCCAGAGACTCAGATTCTGACATTAAGTTTCTAATTCTTAATTGCTGTAATCTTTATAGTATCCACTTGAAAGGTAGAGAGTAACAACATCTAATTCCTCTGTCCGTGTCTCTTCTTTTTGCCTTGTATATTTCAAACATCTGAATCATGGCCCTGACAAGTGTAGTCCTCCCCTCCTCCATCAGGCCATCCCAGCACACAACCAGTGAATATCTTAACAGCTCAACTGCCACCTGTGCCAAGGGACATCCCTTACTATTCTACCTCAAGTTGTATTTGAGTGGTCCATCTTCCTCTCTGTCACAACAGAGTTTTAGGACAAAATGTCTGAATTAGTGGTTTCTTTCTTATCTGTTTCTACAAAATATACAACATGAGATTAAAAAAAAGAAGATGAAGTTAGAGAACTTTTTTTTATTTCAAAGCTCAGCTCCCATGGCAATATGTCTGCAGCCAGGGGCTTATAAAATAAATATTATATTAGTTTTTCACTGTTGCTCTAACAAATTACCACAAACTTTGCAACTTACAATAACATCAGCTGATCATCCTACAGTTCTAAAGATCAGAAGTCCTGAAATCAAAGTGTCAGCAGGGCTGCCTGCCTTCTAGAAATTCTGGGGGAGAATCCATTCCCCTGCCTTTCTTCACTCCCAGGGACCATGCAGATTCTTTGGTTTATGGCTCCATCTTACATTTTCAAAGTCAGCAGAAAAGTGTCTTTCGATTGCTCTCTGCTTCTGTCGTTACATCATCTTTTGCGGCACTGATCCCCTTGCCTTTCTCTAACCAGAACTTTGTGACTACATTGAGTCCACTGAGATAATCTGGGATAATCTCACCATCTTGAGATCCTTTACATGTGTAACAAAAAACATTTTGAAATAATCCTGCAAGTATATTACTGACAACCTTTTTATGACCAGTTCCTTTCAGGTCTCAATGAGGTAGCCATGATATTCTCTTACAGATAGGGTAATGAAATAGTTAGATGTTAACACTTTGGGTTTCAGTTTCAATAAATGTTCTTGAACATGCTTTGAGTAAGGGCAATAAGGTGTTTGAGAAAGAAAGCTTTTTTTCTTGTTATTATTTATAAAATGTTCACTTTTAATTTCAGGAACTAAATTGAAAGTACTGAAAAGATGAAAAGTGATAATAGTAGTTGAAGAATATAAAATGTCACAAGAAAAGTTGTTCCTACTTTTTAATGTAAATATTATCCAATATGTTATGAGAGAATAAAAGATTATAGAAGCATGATAAATGTTCAATCTAGTCTTTCAAGAAGAAATATAACACTTAATGCTCTGATCCGTGTCTGGGATTATAGTCAGGTCTCAGGAAGTCATCAGATAATAAAATTTAAAACAAGTAAGTTGGAAAAAACATGAGAGTAGATGGAATATTTTGTGCACTGAAGGGCTGTAGCAAGGTGTGATTCTAAGCCTTGTAAATTTCTCCAGGTGTATCATTATAGATGAGTCCCTGTGCAGTCATGACTAAGGGAGCTGGACAAGTGAGCCAGAGATGGAATTGTGTTTGTGGTTGTATCTAACAAGAACTGGACAACAACAGCTGGATAACAACCAGACAACAGCTGGACAAACAGCCGGACAACAGCTGGACAAAAGAAACAACAAAGGATGGAAGTGCACTACTGAACTCAGAGGTAGCTCATATTCTGGAAAAGGAAGACAGAAGACTGACTTGCAGGCACGTAATGTGTACAAAGGACATGCCAGTGCCCCATCATGGATCTGTGCACGATAGGTTTGCGCAGAAAAATAAGTGGAGATTTTATTTTATTTATTTTTATTATTATTATTATTTTTCATTGTACTTTAGGTTCTGGGGAACATATGCAGATCATGCAGGATTGTTGCATAGGTACATACATGGCAAGGTGGTTTGCTGCCTTCATCCCCCCCATCACCTGTATCTGGTATTTCTCCCCTCATTATCCCTCCCCACCCTCCCCAGCCCCCACTGTCCCTCCCCTACTGCCCCCAACTGACCGCAGTGTGTGATGCTCCCCTCCCTGTGTCCACATGTTCTAATTGTTCAGCACCTGCATATGAGTGATACCATGTGGTGTCTGATTTTCTGATCTTATGTCAGTTTGCTGAGAATGATGGTTTCCAGATTTGTGTCCTTCATGGGGACATGGATGATTCTGGAAATTTTAAATATTAGTAAAGCCCACAGTGAATGAGTATTGGAAACTCAGACACAGCTTTCTGATTCCAGAGCTACATGTAAGATATTGGAGTTTTGATTCGTATCTGGGATAATATAAGGATAAAAAGGGCCAGAGAGAAAGATTTCTGAAATTGTGGAAATTTTATACAAGACAAATAAGACAGTTTTTTAATGATAAATATTAAAACCACTGAGTAAAATGAGAACAGAGAGCTTAACATTTCTATAAAATTACACAGAAATTTATTTATTTATTGCCAAACCTAGGTTCATTTTCTAGTCCTGTAACACTTTAATACATTTAAAAATGCTATAAAGTAGATATAATTTTTATTTCAGTTGCGATTTCCAGTGAAACTTAGAGAACAAATCAGCTAGTAAATGATGCTGGGAACAAAATGTCTTCTGAATTTCTTCACGTCCAGTGTAGAGACATCGATAATTTTTGCTCAGATGAACTATGCAAGGATACTGGTATCACAAACAGCCTTGGAAAATAAAAAATGCCATCTTCTTTCAAGACAGAGGACAGGTTTATTTTCAGACTAGAGTAATAAGGATAATGTCTCTCTACAGGGCAAAAGTTTGGCATGTTTAGCACAGCCCTTCAACAATACGGGGCTAGCTAAGGTCAGGGCTCCTCGACTGCACCACAAACCTGCTACACCTGCTGCATCCACAGAGCCTCTATGCCCAGCACCCATGCGACTTGAGGTCGAGAGGAACTGACAAAAACACGAAGCTTATGATGCCTTCTCTGCCATCCTTAATAATCCTGTTTCTGACTCACAAATTTTTGGTAACATCCAGGACACTGATAGGCCAACTTGTTAGCTTGCATATAGTGTAAACTTTTATATCCTTCATTATTTTTAAAAATGGAGGAAGTAATATTAGTTAGGACACTCTGATTCAGTAGCTCTCGTTTGAAACCAAAATCTGAATATTAAACAAAGCCTACACAGGGAGTCAGCTAAAAATAAACTAGGACAAATATAATGAGGAACCTTGCTGCTTCCCTTAGTAAGATCAAACTCTTGTCTTCCCAAATTGACAGCAAGATAATTTCTTCCTCTTTTAAGCCACATTATCAATATCTTTGTTTTTTAAAGTATAACTGGCAATATACTATTTTAGAAGAATGTGCCTCAGTAAATCATGGCCAAATAAGTTGTGGGGAAAACAACTGTGATACAACTTGTCCTGCTTGGAAATACTCAATACATTGGCATTTAAACTCTCTGAGAAATCCTCCAGTAAAGAAACACATTCAACTT
The DNA here is from genome assembly GCF_049354715.1 of Callithrix jacchus. Lineage (NCBI taxonomy): Eukaryota > Metazoa > Chordata > Mammalia > Primates > Cebidae > Callithrix > Callithrix jacchus. The sequence goes on along the minus strand of NC_133522.1, from coordinate 4,454,035 downwards.
ACCCCTGGATTCTCTAGGGTAACTTAATTACAAAACTTGTACTAGCATCCTATGGATCTAATGTCCCACTGGACGCATTTTGAGACTACTGTCTGAGATGGATGTGTAGGGAAGTTTCAATTCCCCTGTGAAGGTTCAGTAATGTCTATCCAAAAACCAAAACAACAATAGAGAGATTAACAAAAGAAAAAGTATAAACGTTTAATAATATGAAAGCTCACTCACATGATACAAAGTATAAAACGCAGAGAAGGGGCAGATGATTGAAGCTTAAATATCCCTTCATAAGGGGGTGGGAAATGGGAGACACAGGCAATTTTTGAGGAAGAATAAATAATTTTTAGGAGAAATAAATGGACTCAAAAAACCCACAGTAGCCTGGGACAATATTCCTCTGGTCTCTGAGTGAGGTAGCAACACATTGGGTAAAGTGAGAAGCAAAATGTCCTGGTTATATTGTTGTTTCATTATAAAATATCTCTCAGGTAAAGACCACAAAATAATGGATGAAAAGTCTGCCCAGGTGGGCGTGGTAACCACCCTTTGTTTCTTCTTTGATGATTATTCTCCATAGTTAATAAGACTTTAGACAGGTGATGGAAGGTAATGAGTTCCTTTTGGAAAAACTTTCCTCATTCAAATAAGGGAACTTCCAAAGAGTCCCTCCCTATGCTTGGGACGAGGAAGAAACAAGGGAAGATGAGAGATCTTTATTTTGAGACAGCTTCCAAGGCCTTTGGACTTTATTTTGTTCCATTGGTCTATGTGTCTAGTTTTATATCAGCACCACAGTGTTTTGGTGACTATTGTCTTATAGTACAGTTTAAAATCAGGTAGTGTGATGCCTTCGGATTTGTTCTTTTGCTTGGTCTTGCTTTGGTTATGCAAGCTCTTTTTTGGTTCTATATGAAATTTAGGACTGTTTTCTCTAATTCTGTGAAGAATGATGATGCAATTTTGATGGGGATTGCATTGAATTTGCAGATTGCTTTTGGCAATATGGTCATTTTTACAATACTGATTCTCCTCGCCAATGAGCATGGGATGTGTTTTGATTTGTTTGTATCATCTATGATTTCTTTCAACAGTGTTTTGTAGTTTTCTTTGTACAGGTCTTTTGCCTCATTGGATAGGTATATTCCCAAGTATTTTATTTTATTTTATTTTCACAGCTATTATAAAAGGGGTTGAGTTCTTGATTTGGTTATCTGCTTGGTCACTGTTGATTTATAGAAGAGCTACTGATTTGTGTACATTAATCGTGTATCTGGAAACTTCGATGAATTATTTTTATCAGTTCTAGGAGATGTCTGGAGGAATCTTTAGGGTTTTCAAAATAAATGGTGATATTGTCAGCAAACAGTGACAGTTTGTCTTCCTCTTTGTGGATTTCGATGCTCTTTCTTTCTCTTGTCTGATTGCTCAGGCTAGGACTTCCAGTACTATGTTGAAGAGGAGTGTGAGAGTGGGCATCCTTGTCTTATTTCAGTTCTCAAAGGAAATGCTTTCAACTTTTCCCCATTCAGTCTTATTTTAGCTGTGGGTTTGTCATAGATGGCTTTTATTATATTGAAGTATGTCTCTTGTATGCTGATTTTTCTGAGCGTTTTAATCATAAAGAAGTGCTGGATTTTGTTGAATGCTTTTTCTGCAGCTATTGAGATAATCATACAATTTTTCTTTTTTATTCTGTTTATGTGGTGTATCACATTTATTGACTTGTGCCTGTTAAACCATCCCTGCTTCCCTGGTGTAAAAGCCACTTGATCATAGTAGATTATCTTTTTGATATGTTGTTGAATTCAGTTAGATAGTATTTTGTCAAGGATTTTAGCATTTATATCCATCAAAGATATTGGTCTTTAGTTTTCCTTTTTGGTTGTGTCCTTTCCTGGTTTTGGTATTATGGCAACGCTGGCTTCACAGAATGAATTAGGGAGAGTTCCCTCGTTCTCTATCTTCCGGAATAGTGTAAAAAGTATTGGTACCTATTCTTTGAATGGTAGAATTCTGCTTTGAATCTGTCTAGTCCTGGACTTTTTTTGTTGTTAGTAATTTTTTAATTTCCGTTTTTATCTCACTGTTTTTTATTGTTCTGTTCAGGGTGTCTAATTCTTCCTAATTAAAGCTAGGAGCGTTCTATTTTTTCTGAGACTTTATTAAGCTCTTCTAGGTTTTCTAATTTATTAGAATAAAGCTGTTCATAGTAGTCTTGAATAGTCTTTTGTATTTCAGTGAGTTGTAATATCTCCTGTTTCATTTCTTAATGAGTTATTTGGGTATTCTCTCTTTTTTTCTTGGTTAATCTTGCTAATATTCTATCAATTTTATTTATTTTTATGAAAAACCAGCTTTTTGTGTGTCATCTATCTTGTGTGTGTGTGTGTATGTGTGTGTGTGTATGTGTATGTGTGTGTGTATGTGTGTGTATGTGTGTGTGTGTATGTGTGTGTGTGTGTGTGTGGCAATTTCATTTAGTTGTGCTGTGATCTTGGTTATTTCCTTTCTTCTGCTGGGTTTTGGTTTGGTTTGTTCTTGTTTCTCTAATACCTTGAGGTGTGACCTCAGTTTGTGCTCTTTTAGTCTTTTTTATGTAGGTGTTATGAACTTTCCTATCAGCACTGCCTTTGCTGTATCCCAGAGGTTTTGAGAGGTTGTGTCATTACTGTCCTTTAGTTCAAAGAATTTTTTGATATCCATCTTTATTTCGTGTTTGACCCAATGCACATTCAGCAGAGGTTTATTAATTTTCATGAATTTGCATGGTTTTGAGGGTTCCATTTAGAGTTGATTTCCACTTTTATTCCACCATGATCTGAGAGATTTGATATAATTTCAGTTTTCTTAAATTTACTGAGGCTTGCTTTATGGCCTATCATATTATCTATCTTGGAGAAAGTTCCATATGCTGTTGAATACCATGTATATTCTGCTGTTGTTGGATGAAATGTTCTGCATATGTCTGTTAAGTCAATTTGTCACAGAGTATAGTTTAAGTCCATTGTTTCTTTGCAGCCTTTCTGTCTTGTTGACCTGTCCACTGCTGTCAATGGAATATTGAAGTCCCTATTAATTTTGTGTTGCTGTCTATCTCATTTCTTAGGTCTATTAGTAATTGCTCTAGATATTTGGGAGCTCCAGTGTTAGGTGCATATATGTTTAGAATTGTGATGTTTTCCTGCTGCACAGGCCTTTTACCATTATACAATGTTCTTCTTTGTCTCTTTTAACTGTTATTGCTTTAAGGTCTGTTTGGTCTGTTTATTCTGTCATAAGAATAACTACCCCTGCTTGCTTTTGGTGTCCATTTGCATCAAATGCTCATTTCCACCCCCTTACTTTAAGTTTATGTGAGTCCTCACGTGTTAGGTGAGTCTCCTGAAGGCAGCAGAGAGTTGGTTGGTAAGTTATTGTCCATTCTGAAGTTCTGTAGCTAATATTCAGTCATTGCATTGAACCAATCTGAGAAGCTAGGATGCAAATTAGAAAAAAAAATATTCCATTTATAAACTTTATTTATTCTTATTTTTACTAATCTTCAACAATTTTTATGTATTTATATTTTAGTTACTTATTTTTCTTTTCTTTTTTTTAAATTTTACTTTCAGTTCTTGGGTACATGTGCTGTGCAGAACTTACAGGTTTGCTACATAGGTATATATGTGCCTTGGTGGTTTGCTGCATCCATCCTGCCATCATATACATTAGATATTTCTCCTGTTACCTATATTTAGCTTGCAAAATATTTAGCTTGCAAAATATTTTCCCCATTCTGTTGGTTGCAGTTCACTCTAATGATAGTTTCTTTTGCTGTGCAGAAGCTCTTAAGTTTAATTAGATTCCATTGTCTATTTTGGCTTTTGTTACCATTGCTCTTGGTGTTTTAGTCATGAAGTCCTTGCCTATGCCTATGTCCTGAATGATATTGCCTAGGTTTTCTTCCAATATTTTTATGGTTTTAGATCTTCTGTTTAAATCTTTAATCCATCTAGAATCAATTTTTGTATGTCTTGCAAAGAAGGGGTCCAGTTTCTGCTTTCTGCACATGGCTAGCCAGTTTTTCCAACACCGTTTATTAAACAGGGAATTCTTTCCCAATTGTTTGTTTTTGTAAGGTTTGTCAAAGATCAGATGGTTGTAAATGTGTGGCATTGACTCCAAGACCTCTGTCCTGTTCCATTGCTCTATATCTCTGTTTTGGTACCGGTACTACGATGTTTTGTTTACTGTGGCATTGTAGTATAGTTTGAAGTCAAGTAGCATGATGCCTCCAGCTTTGTTGTTTTCTTGTTGTTGTTGTTGTTTTGTTTTTTTTTTCCCCTGGGATTTTCTTGGCTATGTTGACTCTTTTTTAGTTCCATATGAAGTTTAAGATGGTTTTTTTCCAATTCTGTGAAGAAAGTCAATGGCAGCTTGATGGGGATAGCATTGAGTGTATACATTACTTTGGGCGGTATGGCCATTTTCATAACATTGATTATTCCTAACCATGAGCATGGAATGTTTTTCCACCTGTTTGTCACCCCTCTTATTTCCTTGAGCAGGGGTTTGTAGTTCTCCTTGAAGAAGTCCTTTAACTCCTTTGTTAATTGTATTCCTAGGTATTTAATTCTCTTTGTAGCAATTGTGAATGGGAGTTCACTCATGATTTGGCTCTCTGTCTGTTATTGATATATAGAAATGCTTGTGATTTTTGCACATTGATTTTGTATCCTGAGACTTTGCTGAAGTTGCTTACCAGCTTAAGGAGATTTTGGGCTGAGATGATGGGTTCTTCTAAATGTGCAATCATGTCATCTGCAAATAGAGACAATTTGACTTCCTCTTTTCCTAATTGAATATATTTTATTTCTTTTTCTTGCCCGATTGCTCCGGCTAGAACTTCCAATACTATGCTGAATAGGAGTGGTGAGAGAGGGCATTCTTATCTAGCACCAGTTTTCAAAGGGAATGCTTCCAGTTTTTGCCCATTCAGTACGATATTGACTGTGGGTTTGTCATAAATAGCTTTCATTATTTTGACATACTTTCCATCGATATCTAGTTTATTGAGAGTTTTTAGCATAAAAGGCTGTTGAATTTTGTCGAAGGTCTTCTCTGCATCTATTGAGACAAACGTGGTTTTTGTCTTTCATTCTGTTTATGTGATGGATTATGTTTATAGATTTGTGTCTATTGAACTAGTCTTGCATCCTAGGGATAAAGCCACTTGATCATGATGGATAAACTTTTTGATGTGCTGTTGGATTCAATTTGCAAGTATTTTGTTGAGGATTTTCATATCAATGTTCATCATGGATACTGGCCTAAAATTTTCTTTTTAGTTGTGTCTCTGCCTGGTGTTGGTATCAGGATGATGTTGGTCTCATAAAATGAATTAGGGAGGATTTCCCCTTTTTGTATTGTTTGGAATAGTTTCAGAAGGAATGGTACCGGCTCCTCTATGTACCTCTGGTAGAATTTAGCTGTGAACCCATCTGGTCCTGGACATTTTTTGGTTGGTAGGCTATTAATTCCTGCCTCAACTTCAGACCTTGTTATTGGTCTCTTCAGGGTTTCATGTTCTTCCTGGTTTAGTCTTGGGAGGGTGTAAGTGTCCAGGAATTTATCCATTTCTTCTAGATTTACTGATTTGTATGCATAGAGATGTTTGTAGTAATCTCTGATGGTAGTTCGTATTTCTATGGAATTGGTAGTGATATCCTCTTTATCATATTTTATTACATCTATTCAACTCTTCTCTCTTGTCTTTTTATTAGTTTGGCAAGCATTCTATTTTGTTGATCTTTTCAAAAAACTGCTCCTGGGTTTATTAATTTTTTGAAGGGTCTTTTGTATGTCTATCTCCTTCAGTTCTGCTCTGATCTTAGTTATCTCTTACCTTCTGCTAGCTTTTGATTGATCTTGCTCCTCTGGTTCTTTTAATTGTAAGATTAGGGCGTCAATTTTATATCTTTCCTCACTTTTCATGTGGGCATTTAGTGGTATAAATTTCCCTCTAGACACTGCTTTAAATGTGTCCCAGAGATTCTGGTATGTTGTGTCTTCATTCTGTATCTTTTACGTGGAGAACTTAAGCCATTTACATTCAATATAATTATTGAGATGTAAGGAAACATTGTATTCTTCATGCTAGTCCTTGCCTGTGTACCTTGGTTTTCTTGTTTGTTTGTTTGTTTGTTTTGTTTTTGCTTTTTAACTTGTATTTTTGTTTTATAGGTCCTGTGTGATTTATGCTTTAAAGAGATTCTGTTTTGATGAGTTTCCAGTATTTGTTTCAAGATTTAGAGTATTTTTGTCTTTTTTTAAGCAACTCTTATGGTGGTGGCTTGGTAGTGGCAAATTTTCTCAGCATTTGCTTGTTTGAAAAAGACTTATCTTTCTTTCATATATAATGCTTAGTTTCACTGGACTCAAAATTCTTGGCTAATAATAGTTTTGTTTGAGGAGGCTGAAGATTTCTCACCTGGTTTATGTTGAGAAATCTGATGTTAATCTGATAGAATTTCCTTTACAGATTACCTGGTGCTTTTTTCCTCATAGCTCTTAAGATTCTTTCCTTCATCTTAACTTTTGATAAACTTATGACAATGTGGCTAGACAATGATCTATTTTTGATGAATTTTCCTGGTGTTCTTTGTGCTTCTTGCATGTAGGTGTCTAGGCCAAGCAACTTTTCCTCAATTATTTCCCCAAACATGCTTCCCAAACCCTTAGATTTCTCTTCTTCCTCAGGAACACCATTACTTTTTGCATTGGTTGTTTAACATAAACCCAGAGTTCTTGAAGGCTTTATTCATATTTCTTTGTCTTTGTTGACTTGGGTTGATTCAAAGACCTTGTCTTTGAGTTTGAAGTTCTTTTTTCTACTTGTTCATTTTTATTACTGGGACTTTGCAGAGCATTTTGTATTTCTATAAGTGCGTCTATTGTAACCTGAAGTTTTGATTGTTTTTTATTTATGCTATTTCCTTGAATATGTCTCCCTTCGCTTTTTGTATTATTATTACTATTACTTGCATTGGGTTCCACCCTTCTGTAGCACCTCCCTGATTAGCTTAATTACTAATCTCCTGAATTCTTTTTCAGGTAATCCAGGGATTTCTTCTTGGTTTGGATCCATTGCTGGTGAAAGAGAGATTTTTGAGGGTGTTAAGGAGCCTTGTTTTGTGATATTACCTTGGTTGGTTTTCTGGCTCCTTATCATCTGAATAAACTCTGTCAGATGGAAGGTCTAGGGCTGAAGGTTGTTCGGATTATTTTGCCTCATGGGGTACTTCCCTGAGGTAGCACTCTCCCCCTTTTCCTATGGATATGGCTTCCTGTGACCCGAGCTGCATTGATTGTTGTCTCTCTTCTGATTCTAGCCACCCAGCAAATCTACTAGGCTCTGGGATGGTACTGGAATTGTTTGCATAGAGTCCTGTGATGTGAATTGTCTATGGGTCTCTTGGCCATGGATGCCAGCACCCGTTCTGGCAGAGGGAGGAGGGAAATGAATGAACTCTGTGATGGTTCTTAGCTTTGGTGGTTTAATGCTCCATTTTTGTGCTGGCTCACCTCCTGCTGAGAGGTGGCACTTTTCAGAAAGCATTAGCTGTGTTAGTATGGAGAGGAACCAGTGGTGGGCAGGGCCCTAAAACTCCCAAGATTATATGCCCTGTCTTCAGTTACCAGGGTGAATAGGGAAGTCCCATCAGGTGGGGGCAGGGCTATGCATGTCTGAGCTCAGACTCTCCTTGGGCAGGTCTTGCTGTGGCTACCTAGGAGTATTACGGCTACTTCTGCTGAGTCATGCAGGTTGTCAGGAAAGTTGGGGAAAGCGAGCAGTCACAGGCCTCCCCCAGCCCCCTCATAAATTGAAGGGCTGGTCTCACTCCCATTTTGCCCCACTAACAGCCCCAAGTCTGTTTCCAGGCAGTGGGTGAGCAGGGCTTGAGAACTTGCCTCAGGCTACCTGCTTCCCATCTGTGAAATAAAAGTGCTTGGTTCTTCCCCCACCTGTGGAGTCTGTAAACCAGATTTATGGCTTCCCTTGAGTTCTGGCCAGGAGGTTTCTTGCACTGTTCAAATTGTTACTAAGTTCAGCTGGAGACTTCCTTCTCCTTGTGGCATTTTCCCCTGCTCCTCTGGCTGCCCTCCCAATGCATCCCTGTGGTGCCAGGCAGGAATGGTCTACTTGGGGTCCCAGTAAGCTCGTAGAGTCTTACCTGCTGCTTCCTCTACCCCTGTGTTTCTCTCGGCACTTAAAATTGACTCAGTTCCAGATAAGGTGGGAAACGCCTCCCAAGAGAGAAGGGTCTCCCTTCCTCACCTCTGCAGTTGGGGCACTAACAGTCTTTGGGGTGTCTCCCAGGTCCTGAAAGAGCAGTCTGCTTCCTTCAGAGGGTCTGAGGATTTTCTTGGGATTGCTGGCTTGTTCTTGCCAAAATTTGATATTTCTAACGTCCCCAGACTAACATGACATGGAGCCGGAGTTAAGTACCGCTGTGATAGAGCAGTAAGGCAGGAACTCTTTCTGGGAGAAATCATAAGGAACAGAAGTCAGGAGTCTACATTGTATTCTGACAGTTTAGTGTCTACTCATCACATGTGGCTACATAAATTTTAATTTTAATGAATGTAATTAAAGAAAATTTAAAATCATATTACTTAATCATTCCGATCACATTCCGTATACTCAGTAGGCACACGGAGCCAGTGACTAGAGTACTGAACAACTTAGATATCTCACATTTCCATCATCACAGAACAGTGAATTGGACAGTACAGATATGTTAAGTTAGAGCTCTGTCTCTGCAAGATCCAGTCAAACTGCAAGGCTTTCAGTTTGGTTTTATTAAGACAGCCAGTGGTTTTCTCCAAGGGGGATCAAAGGTGGTATAGACTTAGATATTTTTACATATAATGTATATGCGTGTGTGTGTGTATGTGTGTGTGTGAGAGAGAGAGAGAGAGACAAAATAATGGTGATACTCTCACTTCTTAGGCCCTGTGAAATGTACAATGATCTAAAATTGTGGCATATTATTATAAGGCTGATGTAACACAGAAATTGTCAGGAAGGACTTACTATCCTTAAAAGCCTACTTGTAGAAATTTTTCAAATTAATCAGAGCTTACTGTTTTTATGTTTCTTCCCAAAAGTACTTTGTCTAATGTCATTACTATTGATTTTCTCCCTGTGGGTCCCTGATTTATCTGGCTTTTGTCCTGGAATGGTTTCATAGCTACAGAAGAAATCATGATCAATGGTTTTTAAAATTATTTTCAAAGATGTCACTGTCAGTCTCAAAATCTAAACCTACAACCTAGATTTTTCTTGGGCACACTGCCAACAGAAGCCTACAAAAATATTTCAAGGAACAAACACAAATAGTCAAAAGGGACTTATTTTGTGTCATAAAAACATATTGATATTGTTACATAAGAAAAAACATTTTAAGTTTTTGCAATAGTGATTTTATTATTTAGCTAATCAGGGTAAGCTGTGAAGACAACATTTTATGGTTATCAAATATGTAATTTAATGAATGCTATGAAGCTATGAAGCATGTGAGAAAAAAATAATTTTTTAAATCATTACTCTTGTTGTTTTAAAGATTGATTCCTTTCCATGGGGTACCTCAGAAAGGGAGAATGCAAGAAAATAATTTTCTCTCTCTAACCTAGGTTTGTCAAGCACAAATTTTTATTGAATAAAAAAGATATAAAAACTTGTGGATAAAATATATTAAGGACCATTCTGAGCACCCTAATACAATGTTCATCTTGTTTTCATTTTATGGAACTAAGAAAGGAATGAAATTTCCAATTTCTTTATCATATTTGACCTGGGTGTGTTTTTGTACATAGAAATATTGCAAGGTATATGAGACAAAAAACAATATTGATTGAATTTAATAGTGGCCTCAATAAGTACAAAATCTTCCCTAAAACTGAACCTTTTTGAGTGGCAAAATAGCAATCAGAGAGAGAGAAAAAGTTTTCCTTAATGAGCAAAACGATAATAGCTCTCAGGTATACATTCACACATTAAAAATGCTTTCTCAGTGGTTTTCTGTTCAGCATGTTGGAAGCTGAGAAGTCACTACTCTGTCCTAACAAGTGAAAAACTCAACAACTAAAAATTCAACAGCTTCTCTGAACTAGAGAAGTGAAGTGGCAGGAAAAACAACGGCCTCAAAACTGAAGAGATGAGAAAATATAAAGCTCCCACAGAATACACGAGAATTGCAACAGACTGGAGAAGAAATCCACCAGCAGAAAACTTGTGAGAACCAGTACTGGAGCAGAAAAACCTGAACTGGAACTGACAAGTGGCTGAAGGCTCATTGTGGACAACTCTGAGAACCAAATGAGGGGCCCCCTACATTTGTGAGTTTTACCTCCAGAAGCTTCACCAGATTCTCACAGTAAATATTATGGAAAATTTTCCTTATGTTTCCAGTAGAGGGTGGGGAAAAAGAATCATTTTGAAATATTGCCGAACATTCTATTCTTTTTAACGAGGCCTGTCTTCGAGAGGTTTTCTTTAAGCAGAGTCTAAGACTATTGAAATTTTTGTTCCAGAGTCCAGTCAATCCGGGGGAAGAGAAATATCCTACTCCAAGTCACTCCAGCCAGTCTGCTCCACCTAAAGTGGAATGGGAGGATCAGGTAACACTTGTAAAGTACACAGCTCAGAGGTCAGATCTAATCATGGAGCCATAGAATGCTTTCCCTTTTCTTACCCTTTGCCACCACATTACTAAAGCCTATTTAATACAAATTCTCTTACTCAGTGCATAATGTTCAGCTATGAAGACAAAATTTCAAGGCATAGACACAAAAATAGAAAAAGGGCAGTGGTGGCAGCATGCACCTGTAGTCCTAGCTACTTGGCAGGCTAAGGAAGGAGTATCACTTGTGCCCAGGAGTTCGAGACTGCAGTGAACAATGATCATGCCACAGCACTCCAGCCTAGTAACTGCAAGATCCTATCAAAAAATAAATTACAAATCATACAAAGAGGCAAACAAAACAAAACAAACCACGCAGTATGGCTGGGCATGGCAGCTCACTTCATCCTAGCACTTTGAGAGGCCAAGCGGGTGGATCACCTGAGGTCAAGAATTCAAGAACAGCCTGGCCAACATCGTGAAACCCTGTCTCTACTAAAATACGAAATTAGCCAAGTACTGTGGTACATGCCTGAAATTCCAGCTACTCGGGATGCTGAGGCAGGATAATCACTTGAACCTGGGAGGTTGCAGTGAGCTGAGATCCTGCCATTGCACTCCAGTCTGGGAAAAAGAATGAAACTCCATCTCATGAAACAAAACATAACAAACAAGCAAACAAACAGAAAAATACAATTTATAGACGTGAAACAAGCATCAGAAGCAAACTCAGATCTGTCTGTGATGTTGAAATTATCAGACTATTAAAACAACTATTATTAATATGCTCAAATGCATAAAGTAGGCAGCATGTAAGAACAAATTATCAGAGAGACAGAAATTCTAAGAAGTATTGTTCAAATCCAAAGACCAAAGGCTCTATAACAAAAAAGAGAATACGTTTGATGATCAAATTAGTAGACTGGATGCAGCTGAGAAAAAAAAGAATCTGAGCTTAAGAATATCTCAATTAAAATTTCCAAATTAGAAAATTAAAGAGAAAAAAGAGTGAAAAAAAGCTCCCTACACAAGAACTGCAAGATAGTTACAAAATGTGTTATATACACACAATGGGGATAGCAAGGGGAAAAAATGGGGAAAGGAAGAAGTAATATTTGAAGTAATAATGCCTGCTAATTTCTCCAAACTGATGTCAGATACCAAAACACAGATATAGAAAGTTCAGAGAACACAAAGCAGGATACATTTTCAAAACTCCTACACCTAGACATCTTCGGTAGTCAAACTGAAGAAAATAAAAAATAAATAAAAAGTCGAGAAAATTCAGGGCACTGGGGGACCTAAAAGAGAACAGACAAGAATCACATCTTACTTCCTTCCAGCAACCATACAATAAAAAGAAAGTGGGGTGAAATATTTAAAAAGTTGTCAAAGAGAAAAGAAAAAGCAAAACAAAGAAATGCCATCAACCTGGAATTCTGTACCCTGCAAAATGACCCTTTAAAAGTAAAAGAGAAATGAAGACTTTCTCATACAAACGAACGCTGATAATTTTTTATCGATAGAACTGCCTTGCAAGAAATTTTAAAACAAGTTCTTCAAAAGAAGAAAAATTAGATAGCTGAAAACCTACCTGAAGGAAAGAAGAACATTGGAACGTAAGTAAGTGAAGTTAAAGTAAAAACATTTCTTTTCTTATTTTCAATTGATGTAACAGAAAATTTGTTCACAATGATAATAGCAAAAATATATTCATACATATGTATGCAAACATGTGTACATATAATATATGCTTATGTATATTTATATATAGGTATAATGAATAAAATAGCATTGATAAAAGAAACATTCAGAGAGAGGAAAGAGAAATAGTTTTTATTACATGATAGTCACACGACCCAGGATTTGGTATAATGTTATTAGAAAGTGGAGCTGAAAGTACAATTGGATTAATTATATATACATATTCCAACCAAAAGGCAACCATCTAAAAATGTAAAAGATGAATAAAACTAAAACTGATATGCTAACAGGAAATAAAATAATATGAAATACTCAATTAAAACCACAAAAGACAAAAACGTGGAAGATAAAATAATAGATATAGATCCAATTATGTAGATAGTCACTTTAAAACTCAATGGTCTAAATATATCAGTTGAAAGAGAGAGATTGTCAGAGTTGGTCAAACAGCAAGCCCAGACTATATGTTGTCTCTAAGAAACCCGCTTTAAATTGTGGCACGTACATATTATAGTGTATGAATAGAGAAAGATAAAGATATACCATGTAAACACCAATCCAAAGAAAGGAGAACTGCTATATCTGTTTTGTGCAGAGCTGGCATTGAAGCAAGGAAAAATCTCAGGAACAAAATGGGACATTACATGGTGGTAAATGGGCCAATTCTCCACAAATTCATAACAGTCTATAACGTGTAAATGCCTGACAATAGAGCATCAATATGTCTGCTATCAGAACACAAAGGAATAAACCAAAATGCAATTAAAGAAAGACAACTGGAGATTAAACAACACATTCTAAATAACAGTGAACATTGAACAACGCACTCCTAAATAACACATAGCTCAAAGAAAAAATCTGGAGAAAAATTTGAAATATTTTGGTAATAGTTATATTATAGCAATTTTCAAAAATGTCTCTGCAGCCAGAGTAACCAAGGCATTGTGGTACTAGCAGTACAATAAACAAGTTGATCAATGGAGCCAAGTAAAAGGACCCAAATATAGATCCACATAAATATAGTCAGCAGATGCTTGACACGAAAAGCAAAAGAAATACAACCGAATGAAGAGGTTTTCAGCAAATGCTGTAACAACTGGACGTTCACATACGACACAAATAAAGCTAGAAATACTTTATACCCTTCACCAAAATTAACTTAAAATTGAATCACAGACCTCAATGTAAAGTGCAATATTATAAAACTCTTAGATGATCGCATAAGAGAAAACCTTGATGATGTCAGTATGGTGATGACTTTTTAAATACAACACCAAACACACAATCTATGAAAGAAAAAATGGATAATCTAAACCTCATCATCAACTTCTATTCTATGAAAGATATTGTCCAGAAAACTAGAAAACAAGTTACAGACTAGGAGAAAGTATTTGTTAAATATGTAACTGATAAAAGATTATCTAGAATGTAAAAATTAGTGTTAAACTTTGACATCAAAGAAATGAAAACCCAATTCAAAAATTTAGCGTAAGACCTCACTAAAGAAGATACGTAGATGGCAAATAAGGATACGAAAAGATATGCAACAACGCATGTCATTAAATAATCGCAAATCAATACAGCAAGGAGATACGATTACACACCTATTACAATGGCCAAAATCCACAACAGTAACAACTTGACATGCTGGCTAGGAAATACAGCAACAAGATCTCTCATTCATTGCTGGTGGGAATGCAAGTTGGTACAGCTACATTAGAAGACAGTTTGATACTTTCTTACAAAACTAAACATACTCTTACCACATGACCAAGCAGTTATGCTCCTTAGTATTTACCCAAATGAGTCCAGATCTTATGCCTACACAAAATCCTGCAAACAGATGTTTGTAGCAGCTCTATTCATAATTGCCAAACCTTGGAAGCAACCCAGATGTCTTTTGCTAGGTGACTGGCTAAATAAACTGTGGTACATCCGGACAATGAAATATTATTCAGAGCTAAAATAAATGAGCTGCAAAGTTATAAAAAGACATGGAGGAACACTAACTACACATTATTTAGTGAAAAAAGCCAATCTGAATGGCTATGTACTATTTGATTCCAACTATGGAAAATTCTGGAAAAAGCAAAAGTATGAAGACAGTGTAAAGATCAGTGGTTTTGAGGCTTCAGTGGGAGGGAGGGATGAACAGATAGGGAAAAGGAGTTCTAGGGTAACAAGACTATTCTGTATGATGTTATAGTGGTGGATAAATGTCATTGTACATTTATCAAACCCCTTAAAATGCACAATGAAGAGTGAACTCTAATGTAATGTATGGGCTTCAGGTGCTAATGGTGCATTAATGTAGGGTTGTCTGTTATAACAAATGTACCACTCTGGTGAGGAATTTGGGTAGTGAAGAAAACTGTGCATGCATAGGGAAAGAGAGAATAGGAGAAATAGCTCTGTACCTTTCCCTCTAGACCTAAAACTACTCTAAAAAACAAAGTCTGCCCAAAAATGCGCTCACATAATTTTTCTGTTTTAATCTTCATATGAATCACAGAAATTCAATAAGGAAGAAATGGTTCTATTTATTTAACACAGGAAATTGAAACTCGTATTGGACCATGAAACTGGAAATTATAGTGACTAAACTATAAATGAATTTTCCAATCGTGGTTTAGGGCTCTCTTTATAGCATACTGCAGTTTCTAAAAACTGATGTGTCAACGTGTTTCTTGAAATTCGAGAAATTATTGAAACCAATTATAAAATTATACATATTACCTTAAGTGAATATGTTAATTGATTTTAAAACACTTATGATATGTATATAGTTACACATAAATGTGTGTGTATTTGTATATATATATATATATACACACATACACATTTTTCTAAATACAGAGACAACAAAATTGTGTGAATTTAGGAAGGTTGGTGCAAATGTAATTGTGGTTTTTGCATTGTTGAAATTTGCCATTTGCTACTGGAATACATTGTTAAGTAAATGTGGTTATGTTATACATAATTTGAATGCATTTCTTGCTTTTCTTAGTAACTTATTAATTTGATGTTTATTGTATATTTCTTTTAGACCATGGAAATGATGTGACACAAAAAGCAAATTCCAGAGATTTTCTGATTCAAGTTCAAAATGGGCAGTAAAGCAGCAGAGACAACTTACAACATCAACAATGCATTTGGCCCAGGAACTGCTGATGAATGTATAGTGCAGTAGTGGCTCAGGAAGTTTTGCAAAGGAGACCAGAGCCTTGAAAATGAGGAACATAGTGGCCGGCCATTGGAAGTTGACAACGACCAATTGGGAGCAACCATCAAAGCCGATTTTCCTACAACTACATGAGAACTCAACGTCAACCGTTCTAAAGGTCATTCTGCATTTGAAGCAGATTGGAGGAGTGAGAAGGCTTGATAAGTGGGTGCCTCTTATCAAGAGGCATTAGTTTGGGATAACTAGTGTAGCTGTGCCAAGCTGAGCAAAAATTTTAAAAAATCGTCATTCTGAAGTGCCATCTTCTCTTATTCTGTACAACAGCAATGGATCATTTCCAGATCTGATAGTGATGTGGGATGACAAGAGGATTTTATATGACAACTGACGATGACTAGCTCAGTGGTTGGACTGAGAAGAAGCTCCAAGGCATTTGCCAAAGCCACACTTGCACCAAAAAAAGGTCACAGTCACTGTTTGGTGTTCTGCTGCCTGTTAGATCTACTGCAGCTTTCTGAATTCTGGTGAAACCATTACAGCCAAGAAAAATGCTCAACAATTCCATGTGATGCATCAAAAACTGCAATGCCTGCAACCTACATTGGCCAGGCATTGTAGGCCAGAGAGGGCACAATTGGCCAGACAGGGCACAATTCTTCTCCATGACAGCGCTTGGCCACACATCGCACAACCAATGCTTCAAAAGTTGAATGAATTGGGCTACAAAGTTTTGCCTCATCTGCCATATTCACCTGCCATATTCACTCATCTGCCATATTCACTCATCTGCCATATTCAACTGCCATATTCACTCATCTACAATATTCACCTGCCATATTCACTCATCTGCCATATTCACTCATCTACAATATTCACCTGCCATAGTCACTCATCTGCCATATTCACTCATCTGCCATATTCACCTGCCATATTCACTCATCTGCCATATTCACCTGCCATATTCACTCATCTACAATATTCACGTGCCATATTCACTCATCTACAATATTCACCTGCCATAGTCATTCACTCATCTACAATATTCACCTGCCATATTCACTCATCTACAATATTCACCTGCCATAGTCATTCACTCATCTACAATATTCACCTGCCATATTCACTCATCTGCCATATTCACTCATCTACAATATTCACCTGCCATATTCACTCATCTGCCATATTCACCTGCCATATTCACTCATCTGCCATATTCACTCATCTGCCATATTCACCTGCCATATTCACTCATCTGCAATATTCACCTGCCATATTCACTCATCTGCCATATTCACCTGCCATATTCACTCATCTGCCATATTCACCTGCCATATTCACTCATCTGCCATATTCACTCATCTGCCATATTCACCTGCCATATTCACTCATCTGCCATATTCACCTGCCATATTCACTCATCTACAATATTCACCTGCCATATTCACTCATCTACAATATTCACCTGCCATATTCACTCATCTGCCATATTCACCTGCCATATTCACTCATCTGCCATATTCACTCATCTGCCATATTCACTCATCTGCCATATTCACCTGCCATATTCACTCATCTGCAATATTCACCTGCCATATTCACTCATCTGCCATATTCACCTGCCATATTCACTCATCTGCCATATTCACTCATCTGCCACATTCACCTGCCATATTCACTCATCTGCCATATTCACTCATCTGCCATATTCACTCATCTGCCATATTCACCTGCCATATTCACCTGCCATATTCACCTGCCATAGTCACTCATCTGCCATATTCACTCATCTACAATATTCAACTGCCATATTCACTCATCTGCCATATTCACCTGCCATATTCACTCATCTGCCATATTCACCTGCCATAGTCACTCATCTGCCGTATTCACTCATCTACAATATTCAACTGCCATATTCACTCATCTGCCATATTCACTCATCTGCCATATTCACCTGCCATATTCACTCATCTACAATATTCACCTGCCATATTCACTCTTGCCAACTGGCTACCACTTCTTCAAGGATCTCAACAACTTTTTGCAGGGAAAACGCTTCCACAACCAGCTGGAGGTAGAAAATGCTTTCCAAGAATTTCCAAGAATTCCAAAGAGTGAATTTTTATGCTACAGAAATAAACATTTCTCATTAGCAAGACTATGTTGACTGTAATTGTTCTTGTTTTAATTAATGAAGATGTGTTTGAAACTAGTTACAATGATTTAAGATTCATGGTTTGAAACAGCACTTATTTTGTACCAACTTAAGTGTTATAATGCTTTTCATTTGGAATACATACAGAAGTATGCACTTAATAGAATATAAAGAAGAATAACAGATTTACATGAAGTAAGACCACAAAACTGGCATGCAAAGCCAACAACATACTTTATTTTAACTGTTAACATAAATATTAGAATACAGCTAGGCTTGGTGGTTCATGCCTCTAATCCCAGCACTTTGCGAGGCCGAGGCAGGTAGATCACCTGAGGTCAGGAGTTCAAGACCACCCTGACCTACAAGGTCTCTACCAAAGTACAAAAATTAGCTGAGTGTGGTGGTGCACACCTGTAATCTCAGCTACTCGGGAGGCTGAGACAGGATAATCACTTGAACCCAGGAAGCAGAGGTTGCAGTGAGCCGAGATTGCACCATTGCACTCCAGCTTGGGCAACAAGAGTGAGACTCCCTCTCAAAAAAACGAACAAACAAAAATACAGTGAACAACATCCAAACGTAGTACTTTTAACAAGTTTTCAGATAGAAAGGGACACAGATTGAAACCAATGCAGTTGGATTAACCGTGTCTCTCATAAGCGCCCTTGTAGATAAACTTTCCCATGAAAATATTATTGTAAAGACCATGTAGTGAGGAGTAGCATTTTATTATATACTAAGTAATGCCAGACTTGCACTTCTAGGCCCAGCTCAGAGTAACAATAACACAGAAAAGATATTTGTATGTAAAAGGATATAACAAAGTTCTGGTAAAAATAATCCACCTGGCTGAGGCTACCATTCTTTCCAGAAAATAACTGAACTTTGTTAATCTATGTATGTACAAATATTCATCTGAAAACCCTATAGCTAAAGTTATTGAAAGGTCTTATTGTAAATATTTTTGCTCATTGTAACATTATGGATATTATTACCACTAACGAAAGTGAGAATATCTAACACTGAACAGTTTTTGACTCTGTTTTGTTTTTCTTAACCCAAGAAATGTAGTTTTAAGGATTATATTTCCTTGCTAGTTTGCATGGAACTGTGGGCACTTGTTGGGTAAACCTGCCCTTCTCTTTTATCCTCCAGTGCCCTGAAAGCCACATCACTTCTCTTATTCAGCCTCATACTCCAGCAGGTCAGGATAATCTCCAAATCCATCCTAGGCATAGCTCCTTAAATAACCTTCTTTCTCAGTCTTCAGTCTCTCCATCTACTTTACAAGCCCCCCACTGTGCCACAAGCTTCATTTTTCATAAACATAAAATTCAAAAGGGATGCCTGTCTGATTTTGCTCCTGTATCAACATTAAGCCCACACATTTTGAGTGTGGTATAAATAACTCAGACTGAATTTATTTGTGCTATTGTTCTTTCAAAATAGGTCTGTTGCTAACAGGTCTCTGGGTATGCATACGAAATTCACACAGCTATAAAGGGAAAGAAACAAATGTCAGATACACAGCACCAAGCTGAGAAACCAAATGGTAAGCAGAGACAAGGAAGGAGCTGAGCTTAGATGCTAGCATTGAAACCGGGCCCTGACTGCTATTTGGAGTATCAAGCACCCTGATGACTATGGAGCATTATATGATTCTCAGATAATGAAGTCTGGCATCATTGTGGCTACGTATGGTCAACAATTTAAGGATGAGATGAGTCTCCATCAAAGAAATAGAGAAGTAATATTTTTGCTCTTCCCCCACCCCACAAGGTTAATTAATAATATATTAAAATTAAAATTTTAAAATTGTGCAAAATAAAGTAACTGCTTAAGGTAGTTAAAAGAAAAGATAGTGTTTCTATTAAAGGTGATCTGAGTTTGCCAAAGAACCAAACACTACTGGCATTTGGTCATCCGTGTTGAAGGGTAGATATTCTGTAAAAGATTTCAGAGAAGCACTTACCCAGAACTAAAGAAATTGTTTGTCTTGCTGTGAGAAAACCCTCAAGTGCCTGCAGATGTAGTGCCAGCTGCTACATCTAAGGAACGCTGGGACTTAGGTGTGGAGCAGTGTGCTTCTAGCCTGGAGCTGGAGGCCCGGTCGTGGGAAACATCGCCTTCTGGGTGAGCTGTTGTGCACACATAGCAACGGATTATGCGCTGGTATTCTCTTCCAGTCACCAGTTTAGGGCTCATGGAGAAAGAGAACGGAAAATGTAAGGATCAGAATTCCTGCCTGTCCTCTGTCTTCAGGCCTCTGCCTCAGATACTGTATTTTATCCAAACTTTTTTTTTTTGAGACGGAGTTTCGCTCTTGTTACCCAGGCTGGAGTGCAATGGCGCAATCTCGGCTCACCGCAACCTCCGCCTCCTGGGTTCAGGCAATTCTCCTGCCTCAGCCTCCTGAGTAGCTGGGATTACAGGCACGCGGCACCATGCCCAGCTAATTTTTTGTATTTTAAGTAGAGACGGGGTTTCACCATGTTGACCAGGATGGTCTCGATCTCTTGACCTTGTGATCCATCTGCCTCGGCCTCCCAAAGTGCTGGGATTACAGGCTTGAGCCACCTCGCCCGGCCCCCAAACTTTATCTGACATTTCTCCCTTGTTTAAAATATGGTCTCCCATCCCATCCCTGTATCTCCAAAGATTTTAATAAGAATTGTAATTATTTTGCCAACCTGAAATCACTATTTTTGAAGTAGGCTCAAGGGCTTGTATAAGTCTCCCGGTAAGATTATTTGTAGTTAGACAGGAAGGATGTGTTTTGTATTTAAATACAAATGGATATTATGAAGCAGATTCATTGTGCATTGGTTATTACCTTGTCTGAGTCTGATAATGTAGCTCATACTTATACACGACATCTTAAGCTATGTGGATTTATTTACAGATAAGCAATAAGGGACAAAAGAGTCATCATATTCATTGGGAGCCAGTTCCTCAAACTCAAGAAAGCTGCCCGAGGCAGACAGTGTCCACACTGCGTGTGACTCAATTTGCACTACAACTGAGGGAGCCCCACAGGCAGCCTGCCAGGGTTATACACATCAGGGGCACTGGGACTCGCTGGCAAAGCCTTGAAGGCCCTTCCTCTTCCAGAGGAGAGGGGATCAAAGCCCAGGCGGTCACAGGCGGTCGCGCCCTAACTCGAGCTTGTGTTACATTTCCCAAGAGCAATAGGAACAATGTCCCGGCTGTTCGAGGCAGCTCCTCCCTATCTGAGGTATTGCGTTCTGAGCATATTCCGGTCATTCTTGGGAACTACAGGCAAGAAAATGGAGAGAGCTGGGTCAGTCCAAGGCCACCTGGAGAACTGCCCTGCATTTATTTAGGAACTACTGGGCTTGGCTGAGAATATGTCTTTAAGTACTGCTGATGATCAGAAAAGAGCTCTTTTAATTACTGCTGTATTATTTCATTATGCTTTATCTTTTTTTCATTCCACATAATTCTAAATAAAAATCTCTGAAAAATTAAGGGTAAGAAAAATTTCTTCGCTAATTTCCATTCAGTTTACAATTATGAAATATGTCAAAGAAATTCACCACAGACAAATTGACAGACACCAACAAAACACCCCAAACTCTGTTGTGTTAATTTTCTTAAGACACAATTGTTTATGAAGAGCTGAGCCTTTGCTACCTTTTTAAGCTCCAAATCTTGTGACTGAGCCAAAAAGTCACTTCCACAAACATTTATAAAGAACTTATTAAAATTACATCAATGGTAACTATGAGATTAAAAAATGAACAGTGAGGCATACCTTCAAGGAATATACAATCTTCAGTGTAACATAGTGCAGAGTAAGTTAGTGCAGGTAAAGCATAAACAAAATGCTCAGGAAGACCAGAGTGAGGACTGATAAGGAGAAGGAAGAGCTTGATGAAATAAATGTTAGATAATGTGAATTTGAATAACGAATTAAATGTAGGTGGACAAAGAAGAGAGGAATTTACTAGAGGCACAGGTTTAGATGGAGATTTAAAAAAAAGTAGTCCCTATGCACAAAACCAAGATTAAAACTAGCAATATGGTGACTAGGATTTTGCTTTCCAGCGTTGAGTCTAACAAGGATTAGACATTCCCATCTCTTTTCTCAGCTTTGTTTTTCTCCAGAACACATTTTATAATCTAATATATTGGATAGCTTAATGAATTCATATTTATAGCCTGACTCTCAGTGAGAGAGTGCTAGCTGTGCACACATACATTTTCTATTCTTGCTTGATTTATAACTAAATATGTTTTCCATTCTCCCTGGTAATTAGGTGTATCCATGTGAATGAGGTTTAGCCATAGTCAGCCTTGGAGTGTGTGGGGATCCCAGAAAATACATTTTAGAGGTCCTTCATCTATTTAAAACATTGGTCAGCAATGTATTACAGAAGTTACGCACTCACATGAGAAATAGTCAGTGAAACTTAGAATTATCAGTGAAAATTTGGAATAATGAATTGAGAACACATACTTGTGTATTGATTTATTATCCAATACATGAAAAGGTTCTCTATAGTAACCATTAACCATGTCTTTGTATTCAGGTCAAGGAACTTCTCTGTGTTTCTTATTATTAAACATACCATTTCTAGCTAATTTGTTATTTCCCATTGTGAGAAAAACATAGCAACGCTGTTATTATTCACAATGCCATGCATTTTTGGAACTTCTTTGTATTTAAACTATATATATCCTCTTGCCTCTGTAGGTCCCTAATAACATTTATGTAGTGCTGATTGCATCATTGCTCAAGACACGCATCATCCCTCACGTTGCCCAAGACCATCAGGTTTCAACGACTTTCTCAGAGATTCTTACTGTGCTTTACTGATGATGACCACAAATGCAAGAATTATTGGGAGTGCAGAACAGTGTGAAAGATGATTCATTTTCTGATCGTTTGAAAGTTACTATTTGGAAAGCATAATAGCATATCTTTCAATCATATCTCATCTGGAACCCTTTAGGCAAAAAATCACTGTATTTCTAGAATGTGGTATCTTTCAATGTTGATCACATAGCTGCCTTCTATACATTGCCACTATTGGACAAGATAGAGATGGGCCCTTTAGATGGACCAAAAGAGACAGTTATAGTCATACAAGAAATGACTGTCCTCTCACTTGGGTGAGCACAACACCACTGCACCTATTGGAGATAAAACGGTGTTATTCAGAGGTCCCTGTGGCATTGAGAAGCAATAATCTAAAAGTCCTTTGGAAGAGATAGGTGTAGCCACAGATGGAGGATGGCCTGACGCGTGGTTTTCTAGGAGTCTTTGACTGGAGGGCACAAACACATTTAAGATGTAGATATTTTACTCATATATAGAATATGCACATTTTTAATATTGATTCAATAAATCTTGGCCATTTGAGGGTTTTTTAAAGTTTCGTTTAGAGTCACTTCAATTTTTACATCTGTCTCAAAGACAGTAAAACACATGAACAGAAATGTCTGTAGTTGCATCTAATTCTCTAAGCCTACAGCAGGATTCTGTGTACTTTTTGCATGTAATATTACTGTTATTCATCACATTTCTGTTATAAATAAGAGAGATTATTCATTCTTTGACTTGGGAGGGCTGGTTTTACTAAGGCATTTGTTCCCCATTTGTTTCTTCAGATTTATGAGCCTGGCAAGCCTTTCTGTCTGTTGCTGAAAAGACTATTGTGCCCATGTACACACAGTCCCAGCAAATAATTTATTTCAGACCTCTGAGAACATTCTTTTTCTCACTCTCACAACAAGGATTTTTCATTTCAGTCATTGGTCCCAATCTTAGTAGTGATTCTACAAAGTCAGTATTCATTTTCAATAATAATAAAAAAAGAAAGTTATAGCTGAGAAGGTTTCGACATAGAAGAATGGGACAATGATGAAACTGGTCCTGGGTTTTGTGTTACCATCACCAAAATTTTGGTCAGGCATAAAGTCTTAATTTTTAAATACTTTATTTCCTCCTTTGTTTTCTGGTTCTTTCATCCTTACCTCAAATGTAAGAAAAATAAATCTATTTCAGTTTAGAAACAAAACATTTGATTGGGAGTTAATGATGCAGTTAGCTGGAAGAACAGATTTTGTTTTAGTTACAAGGATTTTTCTTTCTCTGGACTTGTTTGGATGATTATCTGATTAGTTTTTCTACAGGCATACTTTTATTGATGGAATTATATTATTATTTCTTCATTTGCTTTCATAATTTTAATAACTATGTCTGAAATTTTATAAGATTTATAATATCCTATGATCTATTAATTTAATTCATTACAAAATTTTTGATCTGTGTGATTATATAAACTGTTATGTCACTATGTTATAAAGCTATATGAGACTTTGGTAATTTGAGTAGCTCATTTTCTTCAGTATATAATAAATGTGGCTACAATTGTCCCTTAAAATACTCTTTTCTTGAAATTCCCTAAAGAGGAAGATAATTCTTCAACGTCTCATTCTGAAAAGAAACCTGACTTTTAAAGAAATGTCCAAAGAAATCTTCACCACAATCTATAACAACTTGACACAAGGTATACATTTATCACTTGCTTTTGAAGATCTCATACTAAACCTTGTGATGGAGTCACATATCATGGATAAACATATCATGGAGTCACTGGATATTATATTTTCTTTTCCCCTCTTCTGATCATCTTTTTGTCTACTTTAATGTAAACTATACTGGGATTAAGTGCCTAAATTGTTAAACAGGGAAGGATGAATCTCTTTTTCGCTGTTGGCAGCAGAACTATTTCTAAACCATTCCTTTTTCAACCTTTATGAAAGCCAGCTGCAGGACTTATATATGGGCAAAAATTAGCATGGATTCAGCAGGATTTGTATTCCCATTTCATCAGCAAAGAGATAACATTTGACTACAATATATAATCAAAACTGTTTAGAAACAGTTTTGCCAACATTTATAAAAATGATATATTACTCATCAAGTATTCTTTATTGGTGATATTGGGAAAATTACTCAGTCTCTCTCTTACTTGTTTTCTTTTTTTCTATCTTGAAGTTGATAATATTTACTTCTTTTAATAAAACTTACATAAAACATGTGTTGACATTAAGCTAAACACTCCATTCTGTAAAATTTTAAGAAATAATTCAACGTTTTGGAAAAAAAGAAAAATGAAAAAAAAAAAAAAAAACCTGTCAGCATGTGGTGAACCAGGGAGTAACTTACTCTGTAACATTTTCAAAAAGTCAAAGTAGCACTTTTCAGACACATTACAGAAAGTAAAGTACACCGCATCACTAGTGTTGATGAACTGAAAGATATTTTCTTTTTCTTTTCTTTTCTTTTTTTTTTTTTTGAGGCAGGGTCTTGTTCTGTCACCCAGGCTCCAGGCTGGAGTGCAGTGGTGTGATCTCAGCTCACTGCAACCTCCGCCTCCCAGGTTCAAGTGATTCTCTTGCCTCAGCCTTCAAGTAGCTGAGATTACAAGCGTGTGCCACCACACCCATCTAATTTTTTGTATTTTTAATAGAGATGGGTTTTCACCATGTTGATCAGGCTGGTCTCAAACTTCTGACCTCATGATTCAAACATGTCAGCTTTCCAAAGTGCTGGGATTACAGGTGTGAGCCACCGCGCCCTGTCTGAAACATATTTTCATAGTCCCATTTATTATTAGGGAGACACTTTTTTTCTTATTCCTTGGTTTCCTATATGAATATATATTATTTCATTTTGGCGTTAGATAACAGAACTTCTCATACACTTTTTATGAAGACAAATATTCTTTATCTTGAAACTTTGTCTTATTTGGGTATGGAGACTTTGTAGGAATGTGTCTATATGTGGTGACCAAGATTTACACTTAATGCTGAGATATGGGGTCTGAATAATAGAAAGGCATAATTAGAAATTTCAAAATAAGCTTACTCCTGAACCGAGGTTTATGGTTGCTTTAAATTAAAAGGGGTAAGCATCATCCAGATAAGTTATACAATTATGTAAATACATGACATATGTTGCATTATCAGTATGCTTATATTTGAGCATAACTAATTAAAAATTAATTTAAAAAATAACGTCTAATACTTATTTAAGTCAGCTATGTGCCTTCAGAATTAGAAGAAAGATTACAGATTACTTGTTGATCTTTTTGTCTCATAAAGACAACTTTAAGACTCAGAAAGGCAATAAAGGACTAGGACCATAATTTTTTTGATTCTATGCCTGTTCTTTCCAACAGTGGGTTCCTTTTCTTTATTTCCTCTCAACCTAAACAACATCCTTTGCATTCTTTGTTTCAAGTAGATGATTTATACCAATTATGTGTCCCTATTGCATTTATTTATTTTTATAACTGAAGTAGCTATCAGGAACTGGCAAATCCAAGGGAACTGCTTCATTAGAAGCATCCCCACTCCCTCCGACGCCCCCCGCCAGCCACTTCCAAAGTTCAAGCAAAGAGGCACAAATAGTTTCTTACTTTTCCACATAATACTGATACTCTCAGACTTTCAACATCCACTTGGTTATGTATTTTTCATGCCTACGTGGTTGGAATCTGTAGCTTCTCTCCACGCAGAAATAATTCCAGCAAAAAGACTGGCCAAAACTCCAAAAGGAGTTATTAGGGCTGGGTGTTGTGCCTCATGCTTGTAATCCCAGAATTTGGGGAGGCTGCGGTGGGAGGATCACATGAACCCAGGAGTTCAAGACCAGCGTTGGCGACAGAGTAAGACTCCAACTCTGTACTGAAAAGAAACAAAAACAAAATAAGTTACCCATAATAATATCCATGTTATGGATATTCAAGGTACCCATAATAATATACATAATATAATCCAAAAAACCATAACAATATCCATAGTAAAATTTGTTATTCTTTTTGTCTCATAAATTAAGTAATATTCTAGTTGTTCTCATCAACCTAATATTGCATTTTCTCTTATTCTATGTCTTATAAATAAAAGAATGGTGAAGGTGTTTGCAATTGAAGGTGATTTATCTCTAGGCATTAACTTAAGTCCAAGGGAGGACTTCTTGGCTTATAGATGGCTGTCTAGTCATTGTAAACTCACATGGCAGACAGCAAAGAGCTCTCTGGGATCTATTTTATAAGGGCACTTAATCTCATTTGTGAGGGCTCCATTTCCATAATATAATTACCTCCAAAGGCCTCATCTAATACCATCACATAAGGGGCTTAGGATTTCAAGATTTAGAGAGAACACACACATTCAGCCTATAAAACAGACGACTTGTTTTTTTAGCAATAGAATGTCAGAATTTGATTTGATTCAAAAACTAATAGAAAGCTAAGATAAGGGGTTATTGACACGGGGACAAGGTAGAGGATACAGGCTAGGTGGATGGGGGTAATTAATGGCAGCATTCTTAAACAGGAACATCTCTCACTGCTTTAGGCTAATGTTAAATCATAATGCTTGTTGCTTTTAAACGCTGTGCAAATTTCTCTGTGGCCAACCTGACCTGGAACAACACAGGGTAAGGAATTTTGATAATGTTATTTCTGCTTAATCAAACTGATTTAAAGCCAGCACACTCTATGTGACATGAAAAACACAGCCACACCTGTAATTAAAGTGTATTATAATCCATTCAAAACTGTAGTGAAGTCCTGCTTCCTAGTCTGCTGCTCACTGTCCCTCCACTGTAGGCTCTATCTAGAACAACTAGCATCAACTTCCAAAATAATTGCAGAAATTATGAGAGTTCTTGTAAATAAAAGTTCTTTTTATTCCTGCATTGAATATTCCATGGATATTAAAATCCAAGGTCATCATCGTATGTGAGTATATTTAGTCTGGCTCTTCACATCCTGTGTACTATTATAGAGTCCTAAGTTTCCTATACTTCTTGGAAATTTGTGTTCCTACTGTTTTTTGAACAAACTGTGCACTTTCATGATTTTACATTTATCTCTCATGCAAATCTCTGCCTAATTTTTAAAACAAGACTCGAACAACACCTTTGGTATTTCTAATCAATTCTATGGGCCTTTTAAAGTACTGGTCCTGGCTTCAATTATGGTAGTTATATTTGCTATATACTTTTTTTTTTTTTTTTTTTTTTTTTTTTTTTTTGAGACGGAGTCTCGCTCTTGTTACCCAGGCTGGAGTGCAATGGCGCCATCTCGGCTCACCACAACCTCCGCCTCCTGGGTTCAGGCAATTCTCCTGCCTCAGCCTCCTGAGTAGCTGGGATTACGGGCTCGTGCCACCATGCCCAGCTAATTTTTTGTATTTTTAGTAGCGACGGGGTTTCACCATGTCGACCAGGATGGTCTTGATCTCTGGACCTCGTGATCCACCCGCCTCGGCCTCCCAAAGTGCTGGGATTACAGGCTTGAGCCATGGCGCCCGGCCTATTTACTTTTAATATTCTTGAGAATTATATCTCCAAGACTTATTAACATTTTTCCAACCTTTACATTACTAGTTACATTTTAGAATCCTCAGCAACTGTAGTACTTACTGCTTTTATTTCTAAAAGCTTTGCAGGAAAAATTTTCTACAATGATTTGAAGAGCATATCTTACATCTTCTTTTGCTACATATGAACTCTGCCTATCGAGGTATGTTGACGTGCAGCAACGCGCATCTTCATTTTAACTTCTAGTCCCTTCTGACTGTATGAAAGTGTAAGTGTTCAACTTGTAATATCTAAGCTAAGTAATAGGCTAAAATGTATCAGTTGACTCTAATGATTTATATGTGTCTGGGTTTTAGGATACTGTGTCTAGAGGAAAAACTATCTATTTTGCTTAGCATTTGTATGGTCTATATAGAAATCAAGTAGACTCACATTTATGGTTTCAGTCATTAATTCAATACAGTTAATAATTTTGCAGCAACTATGCAAATGTTTGTCTTACAGTTCCTTAACTATTCTTTTAAATTATTATATAAATAAATAAATGACTTATATTACTATATTGAACTTATTCTACTTTGTTTGCTACTGAATAATGTTGCTATAATACTTTTTCATGAGTAATGTAATAGTTATAAATGAAAGTAATTCTAAGTTCAAAATATAATCAAATTATTTCTACAAAATATGATTATCTTTTAGACATTTTCTTTCAGTCTTCATTTCTAGAATGAAAACTAGAACCAGGGGATTTCAGTCTATAAACAACTTCAATGCCTAGGACATCTATCACCATCTAGAGAGTCAATTTGTGAAAACTTAGCATGAAAAAGAAATACTTTTTCACTACCCTTGAAAATTTATATCCAGATTATTCTGGTATACCAAATGACACCAAAATACTGGCTTATCACTTCACCTACTCTATTTATGGCAGCAATGACTATTATAATTTTTTTCCTTTAAACTGTATTAAAAGTCTGTTTTGTTACAACCACTGGCATACAAAATAAATCTAATATTTTTCCACAGAACAGCTCTGAGATTCTTTTAAGACAGCCACTTAGATCCCAAAGTATTGTCTACACAAGGACATTTAATTGTGTTAGTTGTACTGGAAAATATGTTGAGTTCCTACTCTGTGTCAGGTATTATGCTAGGCGGTTAAGATACAGTCTCAAATGCGACAGACCCTGGTCCATGCTATGAACTCACAATCTGGTGGAGGGGGCTGATCATACACAAATAAGTAACATAAGCCTCCCCATCCCGCCAAGTTTTCACTATCCTCATACCAATTCTCTAAATATATTCAGCTTTTACTATACTCCTTTTTAATTTTTTTAATTGTCGTTCTCAAACTGAATGCAATATTTGGGTCAGTAATGACTTCAGGCAATTTATTCAACCACTCATTACCTCAGTTTCCCTGTGGTAAAAAGAGCTATTGGAGTAGCTACATCCTTAATGGTGAGTTTTAAATAAAATATCACATGTAAGTAATTTAACATAGTGCTTGCAACTTGGAAAGTACTGTATAAATGTTAGCGAT
The DNA here is from genome assembly GCF_049354715.1 of Callithrix jacchus. NCBI lineage: Eukaryota > Metazoa > Chordata > Mammalia > Primates > Cebidae > Callithrix > Callithrix jacchus. The sequence goes on along the minus strand of NC_133522.1, from coordinate 4,424,413 downwards.
TATTATTGCACGCAGGAAAATCATAATTATTCATCATTTTTCTAAATGCAGTCTAAATCACATTAGTTTTTTGATGAAGGTATTGCACTACTATTGAGAATTTGCCGTTCACTCTAATTCTTAGCTATGATTGAAATGTAATGCAACTTGTTTTATTTTTCAAATATACTTTTCATTTATCTTAAGTTTTATCTTCATAGAAAGACTCACCATTTCAAACAACGTCTATATCTTAAACTGCACAGTGTATTTCCTCCTCACCAATTTTGTGCAATCTGCATTTAACTGACATATCTACTGTTCTGAACACTGGTCAGTACAATACCAAAGCCAAAATCCCGTGGGAAGTCATTGACTCGCTCAGAAGGAAGATAGTGTGCAAAGAATTACTTTTTTAAATATGTAAGCACGCCGACATTATGTATAATAATACGGGGGTAAAACTCCAAACATTTTTTTTGTACGATTAAGCACATCGTTAGTTCTTCATGGGTCTTTCGCTGATTAATTAAAGACGCTGCTTGAGATATACTAAACTTTGTTTGGCTCTGTGACTGATGACTGATATTTACCATACAAATACCAATTCAAATAAATAAGTAAATAACATCACCAATGTACAGACCAGCGGGGCAATTTCTAGGTACTCATAATAGTAATCATATCCATAATAAAAATAATATTTATGTAATTAGTTAATTGAGACTTCCCTTGATGAATACAAAAAAAAAATCAGGAAGGAAAAGCAAATGCAGACTTAAACAAAGCAGCGGATGCCTGTATTACAGCTGCCACGAGGCACAACTTGTTTTCATGCAGACTATCTGAAATTGGTTGTAAAACTTTTTGTCGGCTGAAAGCTATCCACACCTACCAGACGTGCCGTTAAGGGAGAAATGCCATCTCTTTTGCATAAACGATACAATGCCCAGAACAAATCATCTGTGGGATAATGGCATCACTCTTGATATCACTGAAAATGGTATCGAGTAAGTGGTAGACAGATTTATTTTACATGTAAATGCGTCCCTGTCTCGCACCCGCTCACACGCTGATATTTGTTTAAAGAGTGCTATCTTGTTATGCTTTCCTGAAGGCAATGCATAGGCATTGCCTACCATCTGCAGGGAGCAGACAAGACTAGAATCACCACTAATTCACATATTTTTGAATAGCTGTCCATTGAGATCCTCGGGACACTGCCTTCTTTGTATTACATTGTAAGCACTTGATTATGCTGCAAGCCACTTATAATTACAGCATCAAAATCCACTCCAATCCCAACCTCCTGTATTATGTGAATTTATTATCCATTTCAAAATATATTTATTGCAGATTTTCTGAGTAGCATCCCGTCAATTGCAACAGAACAAGGAAAAAAATAATATTATCTGGAGATTTTCAGCTATTATTAAAAGACTTATTCACTTGGTTTTAGGGCAGAACCCTGACTAAAATTTTTATTGCCATTAGTAGCAGCTACAGATTACTGATCCCAGAGGATGTCCCTTTACTGAGCAGTCAGTCAGTGAGCCAGCACACTGATGGAATGTTTCTTCAACTCCTGGCCTGTGTAGCCGCTCAGCTGATGTAACTAAATCCCCAACAACTCAGTAGTGTCTTCGGTACGTCTGTGTGTGGATGGAAGAGGAGTATTGGCCAGGGATTATACATGTTTTCTCTTAATGTTTCCAGAATTTGACACCTCTTCTTTGACCCTTATCAGTGTCTTAATTCAACTCTCCATATTTATCACCTTGATGATTGCAGCAGCCTTCCAGCTATTCTCCTTGCCTGGAGTCTGATCTAATTAGCTCAGAAGAAAACCAAGAAGATCCTGGAAGGAATACTGCCTTTGTGGCAAGGAGAGCTGATACCTGAGCAGGGCACCCAGAGTCAGAGGATATTGGATCTGAAGGGCAAAGAGCAATGAAGAATGAAGTCCAATGACAACACTAGAAAAAGGGACTTTGCAATTAGATCTAAACAGAAGTACAGAATAGCTTATGGTTAAAGCAGCTTTTTTTTTAATGTACAGAGTCTGAGCACACAAGCTTTTACTATTTAATTTTTTTTTTTTTACTCAGAAGCAAGTTATGACAGCCTTCTGTTAAATTAGACTAATTGCTTTCTCACATTTCTAGCAAATGCCTGATGACATACATTCGTGTTGAGTCCCTAGGACAGTGTCCTGCATGTAATGTGCATTAAAACCATGATTTTTAAATGACATCTGTGAGAAAATAAACAAATAAAAGACATCCTCAGTATCTTCACTTACAAAAATAAAAAGGTCAAAGTAAAAAATTTCGGAACCCCTTACACTGTAGCTGGTTAAGATTTTGTAATTCCAAAGGTAGAATAGCAAATATCAATTTAATAATTGGTTCTTGAATCAAAATTCGCCATTGTTTCTCTAGATGGTGCTGTTTCTCATTTTGGCTGGCAATATTTTTATTTTTATAAAAAAAAATCTTCCAGTTTTCTATGGCTTTTTATCATGTTCTAAAGGCTAAGAGTAGAGAAAAAATTCAAGGTTTAAGAAAATGACAACTAGAAGCTGTTTTCTTCCTTAATGGTGTTGAATGTTCCAGAAAGACAAAGAGCAGAAAGAGTGTTCTTGGGACATTACGTTTGAGACAGTTTTCAGCTGGAGTTCAAGATTTTATTGGTAACTAATAGACAGAGGTGGAACTCCATCCATCTATCCCAGATCAAAGAACTGGTAGTAGCTTAACAACTTAAAAGGTAAAGAAAAACAAAGTAGGAAATTTGTACAGTGGAATCTCTACTTTATTTTTTTTCCCCAATACTATGCATACCAAGTTTATAGGTTTACAAGGAAGGAAAGCCATACATACAAGTGGAAATAATAATTTAGCTTTCACAAGACTGTGACTTATAATTTCTAAGACTCTTGTTTCAAGACTCTGAAACATTCTAATTATATCTTGAATTATATTTCATTGAAAGATTCTATTTTTAATCTCCTTATAATTTATGATAAATATCAATGTGATATTGAGTTCAGATGCATTAGAGTAGTTGATTAAACAGCTACTGTTAATGGGAAGTTAGTGGAAAATACAAAATATGCTCCTGGGACAGGAGAAAAATAAAGCACAGTGCTGCATGAATTCAGATTGTCTAATGTACATTTTTCCCGACTACATACAGCAAAATTTTCAGTGCAATGTTCAACCATAACGAGAAGCAGACGAAGTGAAAATTTATTTTGTAAATTAAATAAACCAAAGAGGATATGTAAGTCTAAAATATTAATTACTACCTCCAATACAATTATTGCTGACAATTTTCAATAGGAGGATAAAATGCATACAATATAATTAATATTAGCATATTAATATTTGCTGTGAATTAGACCTTCTTCTGTGATGAGTGGAGGTAAACTTTTTTATGTAAAATATTACCTGAAGTTGGAGTCCACTAGCTACCTGTCAAATGCATTTTCTTGTTTGAGGCATGATTATGTTTGAAAGACATTTAGATAACATAGACTTTTAAGTAATAAGGAAGAGTCTGAAGCCAACTCAACTACTGATCAAAAGTGCTTTCTTATGAAGGTGGTGGTCCCAGAACCCTTTTCGAATATATTACTTTACATCTTGAAACTAGAAACACACGAGGAAAGGATTTACTTTATCTTCTATCCTCTGCTGTAAAACAGACTTTAAAATGTATATTTATGTTTTCAGTTACAGTGGAATACCCACTCAAGCCATGAATAAGTGTTTTATCTATTATTGCATCTCTTTATTTCCAAACATAGGCGAAAAATTCTAATTCCAGTTGTTCCGATTCATTAACACTTAGCCATTAAGTTTTTACGTTTGCTAAATGTTTTTAATGCACAAAAACTATAGTGACATTTTAAATAGTATGTTCATCTCTATATCATAGAGATTATATTTTCTTGATATCTTATGAGTCTTATTTATTAAGAAAACAAAAGAAAAATGGAAATGAAGAAATGTTTTTACTTGATTTTGGCTATTTCTATGTAATGTTATTAAAACTCACTTTAAAATGAAAAAGTTTATGTAAAATAGAACTAGATTTTGCATCCATATAATGGCAAATAGATACTCAATATTATTGAAGGCTCTGTGTATGTAATATAAAACCCATGTAAGAGTTGGGATTATGATAATTTTTAAGCCTCCTAGATAGATCATTTTGATTTGACCACTCGCAACTGTACCATTTTCTCCAATTTTCTGAAGCCATGCTAAGACAGCAAAACAAATTCAATCATGTTCTTGCTGAAAGTTATACTGACAATACTAAACTCGCTTCTATGAAAGATGCAAATGAATGACAATCAGTATCAGGATCCAGTGGCTTCTTGAAAGATATTTAGTGTAAGTTACTCTGAAAAATAAACTGCATATTGCCGTCCTGAGCTGGCCCAGGAAATAATCAGCCACTAGAATAAGACAGACACAGACATCTGCTGAAGAATCACATATGAAGTCATATGTCATGTTTTGCATCATAGTGTCATAGGTATTTGCATTGACAACATAGAAATAATAACAACAAAATAGTTAAAAGCAATAAAACACGCTTTTTATTTTTGCTAGACTACAAATCCTGTATTATTTTGTCCATCACCAGTTAAAATTGTTTAACTTCATAGTGTCACAGGTATTTGCATTGACAACATAGAAATGATAATGACAAAATACTTAAAAGCAGTAAAACATGCTTTTTATTTTTTCTAGACTAAAAATCCTGTATTATTTTGTAACCTAGCAACTTCATCTATTTAGGATAGCTTAATGAAAACTTAGAAGCATTCAATTTATTTCTTCATTTTCCTTTCACTCATTCATGTACCAAATGCTCAGTGAGTGCCTACTGCGGCATGCTGTTCGCTGTTCTGGGTACTCAAGACAGAACAAGAACCAAACAGGAATGGTTCCTGCCTTCTTAGAGCTTTTACTTTGATTGGGAGAAGCACAGGGGATGCAGATAATAAACATACCATGTGCTACTTGGTGAAAACTGTTAGGAATAAAAACAAGGTAAGATAAATATTAAGCAATTTAAGGAGAGTCACTGGGAAGGCCACTCTGTTCGTGTGTTTCAGTAGCTCCTACAAACCTATTTGGAGGAAAACATTGAGCCAGGCAGAGGGAAGAGTAAGGGCAGTGGCTCTGAATAAGGATCAGGCTTTTCTTTTTTTCTTTTTTTTTTTTTTTTAATTGCATTTTAGGTTTTGGGGTACATGAGCAGAGCATGCAATACAGTTGCGTAGGTACACACATGGCAGTGTGCTTTTCTTTCCTTCTCCCCTTCACCCACGTTTGGCATTTCTCCCCAGGCTATCCCTCCCCACCTCCCCCTCCCACTGGCCCTCCCCTTTTCCCCCCAATAGACCCCAGTGTTTAGTACTCCCCTTTCTGTGTCCATGTGTTCTCATTTTTCATCACCCGCCTATGAGTGAGAATATGCGGTGTTTCATTTTCTGTTCTTGTGTCAGTTTGCTGAGGATGATGTTCTTCAGATTCATCCATGTCCCTACAAACGACACAAACTCATCATTTCTGATTGCTGCATAATATTCCATGGTGCATATGTGCCACATTTTCCCAATCCAGTCTATCATCATTGGGCATTTGGGTTGAATCCAGGTCTTTGCTATTGTAAACAGTGCTGCATTTAGCAGAAAGGTCAGTGTGCCTGGAGCAGAGAGAAGAAGGGCCGTAAGCTGCGTCGCCTGAGATGCATTGTTCAGAGACTTGTATACACTCAGCCTTTGTCTACCCTGTAGGGAATGTAGAAATACAAGCTGTTTCTATTCTCACAGAGCTTTTATTCTGAAAAGGCCATAAGATTAATTTCCATAAGGAACAACATAATGCTTAACATACTTAAATTAACTGTGTAGTGCGGGTTTTATAACAACTAATTGTTCTAAAATATCCTGACCTTGCAGGAACTGTGTTGACTTAGAATTACCTTCAAACTGCTTTTTGTTATACTTGAAACATATTATAATGTGATTTGAAATGCACAGCTACAGTTTTCAAAAATAGACTTAATTATCTTCTGTAAAGTGAAGAATGGCAAATTTAACATAGGTGAGACACACATTTTATCAAACTATTTATTTTGTTTTTGTTTAGAAGCATTTGAAATAAAAACAATGATCACCAGGAGTCAATATCGGTTCACGTAAAACAATGTTTAACCTCTTCTTTTCTTGGTTGCTTTTATTTATTCATTTATGATTGTTATCCTAGCAGACTAGAGAAATGTGTTAGGCATTGACATTCATCAGTGTGATTTGAATGGCAAAGAATGTATTGAACACAAGTGAGAAACGTGAACGTGAGTATTGTGAAGCCATCCCCACAGATTGACAAGAATTGTCCGCTGAGATGTGGACAGAAATATAGTTATCATATAACTAAACATTAATCAGGCTGCACGTCGTGTTGCTAAAAGTCCGAGAGTACTAGATGCCCACCATGCGCATCAGTCTTTTTCCTGTAGGCAGTATTTCTGACATTAGGGTCACGGGACCATTTACAAATTGGATTGCATACCTGTTGTTCTACAGACAAAATCTCTCACATTAGGATCATAAAGCTTTTGTTTAAGGGTCACTTAAGATGTTTCTCAGACCATGAATTTTAGCAGTTTTGGTTGAAGACTCCCATAGGGGAATGGGATCAGTGTGGGAATACAGCTTCTCCCTGTTCCATGAGGTCATCTGCACTCTTCAGCCCATCAACAATCTCCATACTTTGATCTACTTCAAAAACGCTAGGCCCAAACTCCTCAGAGAGGTGGATTTGAAGTTCCCTCTCCTCTCCTCATTCAGTGGTCCTGTGAGTAAACCTCTTGTTCCGCTGCAACCCAATGCCATGGTGTATTGACTTGCCGTGTGCATCCGGCAACAGACCTTCTGTGGTTATAACAATTATATCACTGTCGATTATCAACTGGTTGAATAACCTTATTGTATAACATCTATTAGCTTATATGACCTTGATATGACCATGCAATAGATTTTGGAGCAAAATGCCAAGAGAAGTACTGCCACACATTGAAAATGTGCTGATACGAGATCGCGCCACCGCACTCCAGTCTGGTGACAGAGCAAGAGTCTGTCTCAAAAAAAGAAAAGAAAAGAAAATATGCTGATAAACAAGCAACCATACTTTCTGCTTTCATAAACTTACAATCTTATAGAAGACAGAAAATACCAATTTCAAGTATATCATAATATGTACAGAAGTATCTACAGACCATTCAAGTGAAAGTGCCAACTAAGCTTAGAGTTGAGGTACAGAAAACACCCGCCTGAGGTAGTGATTTAAACTGTATCCAGAGGATAAGTAGTTTTAGCTAAACGATTCAGGAGATGATTGACGTGGAAAGTGCTTTAGGAAGAGGGAAGCATGAGTGTGAGGCAAAACTAAAAATTTCTGCAAATTTCTTTTCAAAAACAGCCACTCTCTCTGCAAATTTCTTTTCAAAAACAGCCACTCTCTGTCCTTTACATTTTTTTCTCACTTCTCAACATGGAAGCATAAATAATTTACTGAATAATTTTCTTCCCTATTACAAGGATTCGATGATACCTGTTTTCTTGTAAGCACCACTTTTGTTGTTTTCCCAACAGTTTGATGTGTAGGGTTCTTACTTTTATTCCTTTCAAACTGCTTTCTAATTTTGCTTCAGATGTCTTCTTTGTAACTTGGTTTACTTAGAAGTGCATTGTTCAGTCTCCAGGCATTTGAAGAATTTTCCAGATATTTTCTGTTATTATTTTCAAATTATTGTAATCAGGTAATACTTTGCATGATACTGATCCCTTTAAATATTATTGAAATATTTTTATGGCCCAGTTACTTTAACTCGGTTGATGTTTTATGTGCACATGGAAGAAATGTGTGTTTCACTGTTGCATAGTCATTGAAGTCAAGTATAAACTAAGTCACATTGTTTGGTAGCGTTGTTCGGGCATCTTATGTGCTTTTGGATTTCATCTCCACATACTCAATATTGAGAGTAGAAATGATTGGCCAGGCTCAGTGGCTCACGCCTGTAATCCTAACACTTTGGGAGGCCCATTGGGGGAGTATCTAAGGTCAGGGGTTCGAGACCAGCCTGGCCAACATGGCAATACTGCATCTCCACTAAATATACAAAATTCAGTCAGGCATGGTGGCACATGCCTATAATCTCAGCTATTCGGGAGGCTGACGCAGGAGAATTCTTTTAACCTGGAAGGCAAAGGTTGCAGTCAGTTGAGATTTCACCACTGCACTTCAGCCTGGGTGACAGAGTGAGAGTCTGTCTCAAAAAAAGAAAAGAAAAAAAAGGAAGTATAATGGTAGTCTTGTATTTTATGAAATACTGTCCATTCAATTATATCAATTACTGCTTCAAGTATTTTGAAGTTCTGTTAGTAAGTGCATACACATTTAGAATTGCTATGTTTTCTGCATGGATTGACGCCATTGTCATTGTCATGTCCCTCTTTATTCATGGCATTTTTCTGAAGCCTGCTTTATCTGATATTAATTCAGAAACTACAGCTTTGCTGCTTGTGGCAAATCCATGCAGATATACAGCAACCTCAATTCTTGCCCCTTGAGAAGACAGAGTTCAACCAAGGGGCATAAAGCAAAGTGAGAAACTGAGGCAAGTTTTAAAGCTGGAGTGAAAGTTTATTAAAAGGCGTTAGACAGGAACTAAAGAAAGGAAAGTACACTCAGAAGGTCAAGTTGGTGACTTGAGAGACAAGTGCCTGGTTTGACATACGTGGGGTTTTATACACAGGTGTTCTTTCACGGTCTTACATCCCTTTTCCCCTGACTTTTCCCTTGAGGTGGGTTGTCCACATGCGCAGTGGCTGGCTAACGGTGGGAGGCGAGCATGCACAATGTATTTACTGGAGTTGTATACACGGTCACTTGGGACATTCTTCCCAAACCAGGAAGAATTCTTATGTGCCAATTAAACTCCACCATTTTGCCTCTTAATACACATGCAACTCCTGAGATATTATTAAGAAGATGATCTCAATTTCAGGCTTTTTCTACCTACTGGGAGACTGTGTTTCCCTGGCACCAGCTGCAACCAATTATTTTTTAGAGGGGCAGCTTAACAAGTGCCTGACCATCTCACAGTGGTCGCTCACTTTCCTGACATGGGGAGGCCCCTCCTGCCCTGTTCGTGTCTGACTATCTGCCCACGATAGCAGCTTTCTTTTGAATGTTTCAGGTTAGATCTCTTTCTTCATCCTTTATTTCTTTTAACCCACTGCGAATTTATTTACGTTTTATATTTGTATGTTTATGTTACATATAATATTTGTAAGACATTTTTATACATTCTATATTTATCTTCAGAGTAGTTTTCTTTCATAAAGAATTTAATTGAGTTTCGTTATTCTATCTGGTTTTAAAACTCTATCTTATCATTGGGGTATTTAGACAATTTACATTGAGTTAACTATTGATATGGCCGTATTCAAATCTCACTTGATTCTCTCTTTTGTATTTGGGCCATCTGTTCCCATTCCTTGTTACCCGTTCCTGTTCCTTTTTAAAAACTTTTCCTGCCTTCTTTTAGATGAATTAATTATTTTTGTGATTCTATTTTTATATTCAGTCATCACTATTTAGGTAGCACAATCCACTTTTTAGGAGTTGCACTAGCTGATGCTTTTAAATTTTAGCATGTATCATCTGGAGAGCTTATAAAAACAGAAATTGTGGAGCACCACATCCAGAGTTTTTGGGCCAGGTACAGTGGTTCATGCCTCTAATCTCAGCACTTTGGGAGGCCTAGGCAGGATGATCTCTTGAGCCCAGGAGTTCCAGACCAGCCTGGGCAACAAGGAGAAACCGTGTCTCTACAAAAAATAGAAAAAAAATTAGCCAGGGGTGGTGAAGCACACTTGAAATGTCAGCTACTCAGGAGGCTGAGGTGGGGGATTCCTCAGTCTGAGAGTTTGAGGCTGCAATGAGCTCTGGTCCCACTATTGCACTCCAGCCTGGGCAACAGAATAACACCCTGTCACACACAAAAATAAAAAATAAATAAACAGAGTTTCTGAACACTGAATCTGCCGGTATACATATGTGTTAAAGTTCCTGAAATACCATTCTGTTATAATAGTTTTACTTATAAGGCAAAGGGATAATAGAACGCTTTATAATCCTTTGGGTATATACCCAGTAGTGAGAGAGTTGACCTGCTTCTTTAAAGCTTTGAAGCCAGGCATTAACTCCTCCCCTCAGGTATGAAAGTCCTTGATGGCATCATTTCCCAACAGAAGGTTATTTTACCTACACTGAAAATCTGTTATTTAGTGTAGTCACCATCATAAATTTCTTAGCTAGATCTTCTGGATAACTTGCCGCAGCTTCTACACTGGCACCTGATGCTTCGTCTTGTACTTTTAGGTTATAGACATGGCCTCTTTCCTTAAACCTCATCAACTAACCTCTACTGGATTCCAACTTTTTTTTCTGTAGCTTCCTCACCTCTCAGCTTTCCCAGAACATGAAGAGAGTTAGGGCTTTGCTCTGGGTTAAGCTTTGGCTTAAGGAAATATTGTGGCTGGTTGACTCTTCAATTGAAACCACTCACACTTCTCCACATCGCCAGTAAGACTGCTTCACCTTCTTTTTATTTATGTTTTCACAGGAGTAGCACTTTTAATTTCCTGAAGAACTATTCCATTGCGTTCACAACTTGATGTTTTGTGCAAAAGGCCTAGCTTTTGGCTCATCTCGTCTTTCAACATGCCTTCCTCACCGAGCTTAATCATTTCTAGCTTTCGAGTTCAAATTAGAGATATGTGACTCTTTCTTATACTTAAACACATACAGGTTATTGTAGAGTTATTTACTGGCCTACTTTCAAAATTTTGGGGGATAGTGAGGCTTGAGGAGAGAGAGAGAGATTGTGAAACATTCCATTTGTGGAGCAGTCAGAACACACGCATTTATCAATTAAGTTTACTGTTGTATATGAGTTGGGTTCATGATACACACAAAAATTACCATTGTAACAACAAAGATCACTGATTGCAGATCACCATAACAAATATAATAATAAGGAAAAAATTTTAAATGTTGCAAGAGTTACCAAAATGTGACCCAGGGACGAGAAGCGAGCTCATGCCACCAGAAAAATGGCACCAAGAGACTTGCTCAATGCAAGGCTGCCACAAACTTTCAATTTGTAAAAGGTACAATATCCATGAAACACAAAAGGGAAGTACAATAACAAGAGTTAAGCCTCTGTATTTTCAATGGAGTTAACAGCTTTAATAATTTCGTTGACAGACTTATTCTTCAGTTTTTGGAAAAGACAATCAGGGAACAGGATAAAAATAAAATCTGAATATTTTTAAACCACTGTCTGAAATTGTCCTCTTTATTTAACTCTAGTCAAAGGCATGTATTTTTGGTATAATTTTATTGAGGATCTGTCCCATGAGAAAATCAAAGAAGGTTAAAATATCCTGTACTAAATCCTAATTTAGCTATGCAGGAATATCTATTTGGAATATATTACTGCAAAAATGAGACAGAAATCAGATAAGAGATAATTACACAAAAATCACTGTGATAATTTCTTTACTTTTATCACCAGACTAATAATAGCTTCATATTACTGCAGGTGTTTTAAGTCAGGGTTCTCAAGAGAAACAGAACCAACAGGATGCATATTTGTGCTTGTGTGAGTGTGTGTGTGTATACGTATATATACACACACACACACACACACACACAGAGACAGAGAGAGAGAAAGAGAGAGAGAGAGAGAGGAAATAGGCAAATGAAGATTTATAAGTAATTGGTTCATATGATTATGAAGGCTGCCAACTCCAAATCTTCAATGTGGCCATGAGGCTGGGGACGTGGAGAATCAGTAGCACAGTTCCAGTCTGAAGGCTGGCAGGTAGAGACCCAGGAGATCCAATAGTGTCAATGAAGTCCAAAGGCAGTCTTCTGGAGAATTTCCTCTTGCATGTGAAGGCAATACTTTTTGTTCTGTTAAGTTATTTGAGTCACTGGGTAAGGCCTATCCACATTATGAAGGACAATCTGCTTTACTCAGAGTTTACTGATTTAAATGTTTATCTCATTTTAAAACACCCTCTGGGTTGTCAGACAAAATTAACTATCACACAAAATATGTATTCTTTTTCCTTGAGTCTTAAATTGAAACCAAAATTCTACATTAAAATACAATAATAAGGAAACACATTTGCAAATATTCCAAAAATCTCCATTATATGATTGAAGTATACAAGTTTCCCTGTAAAGTGTCTATATAAATAGTTGTTGTGAAATAGAATGCATGATTATAAATGACTGTTGTTTTCTGAAGGACTTTCGTTTGTTTTATTTATTTACATGGAGATGCACTAGATGATGTTTCCTGCACCTCCTCTTTCCTACTTCAGGGCCAAGGCATTAGTTGCTCCAGCTGATAATAGCTGTCTCTCAATAGAAGTTGCTTATGACTTAAAGGAACTGTTTTACCCAAGGTTAAGCCTTCTCCTCAGGGTAGTTTTATCCAAAACCTGATCCAAATGGTGGTACCAAAACAAAAATAGTATGACCTTTGCCTCAACAGGTGGAGGATATTATTCAGAAGAACTTCCCCAACCTAGCAAGCCAGGCCACCATTCAAGTCCACAAAATACAGAGAACACCACAAAGACACTCCTCAACAAGAGCAACCCCAAGGTACAATATTGTCAGATTCACCAGGGTTGAAATAAAGGAAAAAATGCTAAGGGCAGCCAGAGGTAGGTCGGGTTACCCGCAAAGGGAAGCCCATCAGACTCACAGTGGATCTCTCTGCAGAAACCCTACAGGCCAGAAGAGAGTGGGGGCCAATATTCAACATCCTTAAAAAAAAGAACTTTCAAACTAGAATTTCATATCCAGCCAAACTAAGCTTCATAAGTGAAGGAGAAAGAAAATCCTTTATGAACAAGCAATTGCTGAGATTTCATCACCACCAGGCCTACCTTACAAGAGCTCCTGAAAGAAGCACTAAACAAGGAAAGGACAATAAGTACCAGCCACTTCAAAAATGTACCAAATGGTAAAGAGCATCGACACAATGAAAAAAAAAATGCATCAAAGAATGGGCAAAACAACCAGCTAACAACAAAATGGAAGAATCAAATTCAAACATAACGATGTTAACCTTAAATGTAAATGGGCTAAATTCCCCAGTCAAAAGACACAGACTGGCAAATTGGATAAAAAAGTCAAGACCATCAGTGTGCAGTATTGAGGAAACCCATCTCACATGCAACAACATACACAGGCTCAAAATAAAGGGATGGAGGAAGATTTATCAAGCAAATGGAGAGCAAAGAAAAGCAGGAGTTGCAATCCTCATCTCTGATAAATTGGACTTTAAACCAACAAAGATCAAAAAAGACAAATAAGGTCATTACATAATGGTAAAAAGATCAATGCAAGAGGAGTTAACAATCCTAAATATATATGCACACTATACAGGAGTATCCAGGTACATAAAACAAAGACACTTAGACTCCCACACAATAATATTGGGAGACTTTAACACTCCACTGTCAATATTAGATAGATCAATGACACAGAAAATTAACAAGGATATCCAGTACTTGAACTCAGATCTGGACCAAGCAAACCTAATAGATATCTACAGAACTCTCCACCCCAAATCCACAGAATATACATTCTTCTCAGCACCGCCTTGCACCTACTCTAAAATTAACCACATAATTGGAAGTAAATCACTCCTCAGCAAATACAAAAGAACAGAAATCATAACAAACAGTCTCTCAGACCACAGGGCAATCAAACTAGAACTCAGAATTCAGAAACAAACTCAGAACTGTACTGAATAACTGGCTTCTGAATGCTGACTGGATAAACAATGAAATGAAGGCAGAAATAAAGACGTTTCTAAAACCAATGAGAACAAAGACACAATGTACCAGAATCTCTGGGACACATTTAAAGCAGTGTCTAGATGGAAATATATAGCAACAAATTCCCGCCAGAGAAGCGAGGAAAGATCTAAAATCAGCACCCTATTGTCTAAATGGAAAGAGCTAGAGGAGAAAGATTAAAAAAACTCAAAAGCTAGCAGAAGACAAGAAATAACTAAGATCAGAGCAGAACTGAAGGAGATAGAGATGAAAAATCCTTCAAAAAACTCAATAAATCCAGGAGCTGATTGTTTTGAAAAGATTAAAAAAATAGACAGACTGTTAGCTAGATTAATAAAAAAGAAAAAATCAAATAGATGTCATAAAAAACGATAAAAGAGATATTGCATTTCATTGCAGCACTGTTTACAATAGCAAAGACCTGGAACCAACCCAAATGCCCATAGATGATAGACTGGCCTGGGAAAATGTGGCGCATATATACCATGGACTATTATGCAGCCATCAAAACCAATGAGTTCATGTCCTTTGTAGGGACATGGTTGAATCTGGAGAACATCATTCTCAGCAAACTGACACAGGAACAGAAAATGAAATACTGCATATTCTCACATAGGCGGGTGATGAACAATGAGAACACATGGACACAGGGAGGGGAGCACTACACACTGGGGTCTATTGTGGGGGGAATAGGGGAGGGACAGTGGGGGGGGAGCTGGGGAGGGATAGCATGGGGGAAATGCCAGATGTGGGTGAAGGGGAGGAAGAGAGCAAATCACACTGCCATGTGTGTACCTATGCAACTATCTTGCATGTTCTGCACATGCACCCCAAAACCTAAAATGCAATAAAAAAAATAAATAAAAATTATTCACCACCTTAGCTTATTTGGAATATTCAAAATACTATTGTTTCTGGCTTTTTTTCCTTAAAACCATTTAGTAAAGAAGGAAAAAAAAAGGGATATCACCACTGATTCCACAGAAATACAAACTACCATCAGAGATTACAACAAACAACTCTATGCACATAAACCAGTAAACTTGGAAGAAATGAATAAATTCCTGGACACTTGCACCCTCCCAAGACTAAACCAGGAAGAAGGTGAAACCCTGAATAGACCTTATTGGTCTGAAGTTGAGGCAGCAATTAATAGCCTACCAACCAAAAAAAGTCCTGGTCCAGATGGGTTCACAGCTGAATTCTACCAGATATACAAAGGGGAGCTGGTACCAGTCTTTCTGAAACTATTCCGAACAATACAAAAAGAGGGAATCCTCCCCAACTCATTTTATGAGACCAACATCATCCTGATATCACAGCCCGGCAGAGACTCAACAAAAAATGAAAACTTCAGGCCAATATCCATGATGAATATAGATGCAAAAATCTTCAATAAAATACTGGCAAACAGATTGCAACAGCACATCAAAAAGCTTATCCACCATGATCAAGTAGGCTTCATTCCAGGGATGCAAGACTGGTTCAACATTCGCAAGTCTATAAAGGTAATCCACCACATAAACAGAACCAAAGACAAAAACCACATGATTATCTCAATAGATGCAGAGAAGGCCTTTGACAAAATTCAATAGCCTTTTATGCTAAAAACTCTCAATAAACTAGGTATCAAAGGAAAATGTTTCAAAATCATAAAAGCTATTTACAACAAACCTACAGCTAATAACATACTGAATGGGCAAAACCTGGAAGCATTCCCTTTGAAATCCAGCACTAGACAAGGATGCCCTCTCTCACCACTCCTATTCAATAAAGTATGGGAAGTTCTAGGCAGCGCAATTAGGCGAGAAAATAAAAGGGTATTCAATTAGGAAAAGAGGAAGTCAAATTGTCTCTATTTGCAGACAACATGATTGTATATTTAGAAGACCCCATCATCTCAACCCAAAATCTCCTTGAACTAATATGGAACTTCAGCAAAGTCTCAGGATACAAAATCAATGTGCAGAAGTCACAAGCATTTCTATACACCAATAACAGACTGCCAGAGAGCCAAATCATGAGCAAACTCCCATTCACAATTGCTACAAAGAGAATAAAATACCTAGGAATACAATTAACAAAGGATGGAAGGGACCTCTTCAAGGAGAACTAGAAACCACTGCTCAAGGAAATAGGAGAGGACACAAACAGATGGAGAAGCATTCCATGCTCATGGTTAGAATGACTCTGTATCCTGAAAATGGCCATATTGCCAAAAGTAATTTATAGATTCAATGATATCCCCATCAAACTACCAATGATCTTCTTCACAGAACTGGAAAAAAGCATCTTAAACTTCATATGGAACCAAAAGAGAGCCTGCCCAGCCAAGACAATCCTAAGCAAAAGGAACAAAGCCAGAAGCATCACCCTACCTGATTTCAAACTATACAAGGCTACAGTAATCAAAGCAGCATGGTCCTGGTACCAAAACAGTGATATAGACCAATGGAACAGAACAGAGGCCTCAAGAGGCAACCATCTACAACCACCTGATCTTTGAAAAACCTGACAAAAACAAGCAATGGGGAAAGGATTCCCTGTTTAATAAACGGTGTTGGGAAAACTGGCTAGCAGTGTGCAGAAAGCAGAAAATAGACCCCTTCTTGACACCTTACACTAAAATTAACTCCAGATGGATTTAAAGGCTTAAACATAAGACCTAACACCATAAAAACCCAAGAAGAAAATCTAGGCAAAATTATTCAGGATATAGTCATAGGCAAGGACTTCATGACTAAAACACCAAAAGCATTGGCAACAAAAGCCAAAACAGACAAATGAGACCTAATTAAACTCCAGAGCTTTTGTACAGCAAAAGAAACAATCATTAGAGTGAACCAGCAATGAACAGAATGGGAAATAATTTTGTAATCTACCCAGCTGACAAAGGGCTAATATCCAGAATCTACAAAGAACTAAAACAGATTTACAAACAAACAAACAAACCCATTCAAAAGTAGGCAAAGGATATGAACAGACACTTTACAAAAGAAGACATAGATGAGGCCAACAAACACATGAAAAAATGCTCATCATCACTGATTATTAGAGAAATGCAAATCAAAACCACATTGAGATACCATCTCATGCCAATTAGAATGGCGATCATTAAAAAATCTGGAGACAACAGATGCTGGAGAGGATGTGGAGAAATAGAACCTTTTACACTGTTGGTGGGAGTGTAAATTAGTTCAACCATTGTGGAAGACAGTGTGGTGATTCCTCAAGGACCTAGAAATAGAAATTCCATTTGACCCAGCAATCCCATTACTGGGTATATACCCAAAGGATTATAAATCATTCTATTATAAAGACACATGCACATGTATGTTCATTTCAGCACTGTTTACAATAGCAAAGACCTGGAACCAACCCAAATGTCCATCGACAATAGACTGGACAAGGAAAATGTGGCAAATATGCACCATGGAATGCTATGCAGCCATAAAAAACAATGATTTTGTGTCCTTTGTAGGGACATGGATGAATCTGGAAACCATAATTCTCAGCAAACTCACATAAGAACAGAAAATCAAACACTGCGTTCTTACTCATAGGTAGGTGTTGAACAATGAGAGCACATGGACACAGGGAGGGGAAAATCACACACTGGGGTATGTTGGGGGGGCCAAGGCAGGGACAGCAGGGAGGGGTGGGGAGGTCAGCAGGGATAAAATGGGGAGAAATGCCAGATGTAGGTGATGGGGGGATGGAGGCAGCAAACTGCATTGCCATATGTGTCCCTATGCAACAAATCCTGCATGGTCGGCACATGTGCCCCAGAACCTAAAGTACAATAAAAAAAAAAAAAAGAAAGAAAGTTTCCAGACTTCTCGCTCAATATCTAGAACCTATGACCAATGTGTATCACTGAAGTATTAGTAGTAATGTTGAATGCCGTGTAAGATCGCTCATTATTGTAAGCCTGATTTGCCAGTTGGATCATCCATTCTAAATGAAGCTCCCTTCCAGGAATCATGTCCAGTTATCTTGAGAGCTGCCATCTAAGAGTTACATAATTATATAAATTGACCACATGGTAACATGAAATATAAAATAATTATTAATGGATCAGCCAAATAAAAGGACTATAGTTTAAACACTCGACTCCAGTGAAGAAAATGTTAAGGACTCTTGGACAACCCAAACACACTAACCAGAAAACAAGTCTGTGGTTACTTTCCTAATCACATTTACTGTAATAATCTCTGTATATTTGTTGTAAGAAAATTGAACCATAATTCAAAGAAACATATTTTAATAGTTTTCCTCCTTGTTAAAAAAAATCAATTATCAACAGGATACAAAAATAGAGGAAGGAAGGCTGCTTGAAAAAATTCTGTACTAAACCTAGTAAAATTTACCTTCACTCCTAAGTAAACTATTTGATGTAAATTTTCAGGAAGGGTTTAATAGGAGTTTCCAGAAAGCACACATAAATAGGAGTCTTGCCTACTTGATAATGCAGGTTTGAACCAGTTTAAGGAAAGATGTAAACATCTCCTATTACACAAATTAGAGGGATTTTTTTCCTTGTTCACATGGAAGTAGAAATGTTTAACTGACAAAGTGAAAGCAGATGTATGTGTAATTATGAAGAGGGTTTTTTTTACAGTTCAAATTCAATATAAAAATGAAAGTGTGAAATAAAATGTTTCATTGAGGCATTTCTTCATGAATTATATTATTTTAAACAAAATCCCACAGGGGAAATATATTTCATCTTTCTCAGGTGTAAAACAAGTTCCAAGAAGCACTATTTCCTAACAAGTGAAAATATTTCCATCTTCAACCAACCTTGAAATGCTACTGCTAGGAATAAAAAAATTTGCTATGATTCTTGGCCCTTGTTCAGGACCCATTATGCAAAAGCAGATTAAAATATTTTATTTTCCCATCTGTGAATTTTGTATTTCACTGCTATGGTAACTCTTTTCTCCTCAAAGACAGAAATATTTTATTTCAATGATGATTGTAGCCTATTATTACCCTCATGTAACTAAAAAATAATAAAATTAATGTTTTATTTAATTTTGCTGTTTTATCAATTTTGAATGATAATGTTGCATTTATCATTCAAAAATTATCCTTGGAACATATCAGTATTTGCTTACAGTAGTCAAATGCACCTATTTTGTTGCAGAAGTTAATTTTAAAATTAAGTTTAAATCTTGTATGTACTAAAACTCAATTAACTATGTTTGTTATTGGTTAAATTATGTTATATTATGTCCCTTGATGTATATAATGATAATAATAAATAAAAGTCTGAATATTCTGTTCTATTAACTGAATGCTTATTTTGCCTGTGTAAATGATGCAATGGTAATGCTAGTTAAAATAAAAAAGTAACTGCAGCTTTCTTTATTAAAAACCACTTCATTTCTTTAATTGATATTAACAACACAGCAAAATGTCAACTAACTCCATATTTTCAAGGTGCAGTTATAAAGGGTTGTTACTGTTGTATAATTTTATCGTGTGACCATATCACAACTTACCTGATCTACTGTGAATACACGTTTACATAGTTTCAGATTCAGACTATTACAAATAAAGCCAGTGTAAACGATGCTGTGCTTGCCTTTTGGTAGACATGTGCACACATTTGTGTTAGGTGCGTGTCTCCATAAGGACAGTTGCTGGGTCACAGGATTTGCTTATGTTCAACTCTATTAGATCTTGACGAACAATCTTAATTTACATCATCACACTCCACTACCTTGCTCCATGTCTTTGCCAAAATTTGTTATTTTCCATCTTTGTTTTGCATTTGAATTTTAGCCATTCTCATTGGTGTCTCATGGGTACCATTTTGTGGTTTAATTTGGATTCTCTTTAATACTGATGAAATGAAATTTCATGTTAACTTCTTTGTCCATTTGATAGACTCATTCGTGAACTGCATGGGCAAATCTTCTTCCCATTTTTCTCTTGGGTTTCTGCCTTTTTCCTGTTGACTAGCCTTTCTGTAACCAGATACAAATCCTACGTCATATATATGTAAATATATATGTACGTGTATATACATGATAAATATAGGTATACATATATTAATATGTGTATCTATCACAAATACTTTCTATGTTGTCTATTCACACTATTAATGGTGCTTTTAGCAATCAAAATATCTTATCTTTAACATAGTCCAACTTGAAAAATTTTCTTTTATGGTTTTTTATATCTTTCTTGTTTAAGAAACATTTTTTCTCTTTTAAAGTCACATTTTTTTTTTGCTATTTTATATAGGAAGTAAACATATGATCTACCAATCTCATTAATATATGTATATTTAGAGGAAATGAAATCATACGTTGAAGATATCTACACACACATGTTAATTGTAATGCTATTCAAGATAAATAGTATGAACCTAAAAGCCCATCTGTATAAATGGCTAAGAAATATGGTGTGTGTGTATATATATATGCACAATTGTATATCCTAAAACAGAATAAAATTCTGTTATTTGCAGCAACACGGATAGACCTGGAAGACATTATAAAGAACATAGTATTAAGTGAAGTAAGCCAGGCGTAGAGCAACAAATATGTGGTATCACATGTGGAACCTAAAAAAGTTAATTTTCTAAGAAGAGGGTTGAACAATGGTAAGCAGAGCTGAGGAGCAGAGGGATACGAGGGACTGGGAGAGCTTGGTCAATTCCAAGCTACGGTTAGACAGGGAGAAGAAGTTTTGGTGCTCTATCACACAGCAGGATACCTATAGCAAATAACATATAATGTTTATTCCAAGACAGAAAAGTTCCAGTGTTGTCACCACAAAGAAATGAAATGTTTAAGGTGATAGATATGGTTATTACTCTGATTTGATCATTATATCTTGTGTATATGCATTGAAACATCATATTGTGCCCCATAAAAATGTCCAATTACTGTATCAATTAAAACCAAAGTTTATTTGACAAAGCTAAGAAATATTACTTTTTACTTTAGACCAACATCTGTCATTGTATATAGTGTAGAGTAGGAGATAAACTTCTTTTCATATCAATATCCAACTGACCTGATGGTATTTTTTGAAAAGACCAATCATTCAGCTACTGCACAATACTATTTTCTGTTTTGAATGGTGAGTTATAAGTGTTAATTACATTGTTGAAAATAATGGAATTTAAAAATTAAATAGACTATGAATGAATCAATGGGAAAAAAGTATATATAGAATTATGTTTAATCAAATTCTGATTATCTTATGTATAATAAATAAATAATAAAATTAAAAATAGAGAATATATGTGAGTCAGAATCAAAAAAACATGATTCTTATGTGGGACAGTATCTAGTCAGCAAAACAGAATTGATATGTGTAATTCTTTTGAATCAAGGGAGTTTAATGTAGGGAATTCTTTCGATAGATGATGGAGAAGTGAATTGGCAAAGAGACTCATACTTTCTGGGTCTTTATTGCATGCAGAATTTTTAACTACAGAAAGCAGCTTCCACCTACAGGGCTGGGGAGCAAAGAAGCTAGAATTCAAACTGATTCGTGGGGCTATGAGTGCCATCTTACCAAGCACAACGAACCTGGTTCTATGTTTGTCAATAGAACCTGGAAGATGCAGGAATTGCTCAAATTCTGGTAAAATTAGAATTGCAGTCAGCAAACAGAAATACAGCAGTTTCTTCTTTTCCTCCCCTGCTTTCCAATCTGCCTTTGGTGTCCCTTATTGGCAGAAAAATAACAGAAAGCCAACTGGCAAAGAACTGATGTTGGTGTAGCTCTCAGCTTTTGCACAAGAAAGCAAAGCACAGCAGAGCAGACATGGAGCTGAGAAACTACAGATTTAATAATGACACAATTGGAAAACAAATTCCAATATTAAACAGATTATTTTATTTGCATTTAGATTTAAATTGTAATTAAATGCAATGTCTATTAAGGCTTAAGTCAAAATAGTAAGTTACTGTATTCAGATTATATTTATGTTTGTTTATATGACATGGAATTTTGCATATTTCAAGGGTTATATCAATAAGTGAGACATTTTTAATTTTTAAAAATTTTATGGATTCCTGTGACACATGCTTAATGTTTAAGTCTGGTGAACTGTCTTAGTTAACATTCATAATTTAAAAGTCATTCCAGTTTGTAGGTGCTTTTTTTATTATTTAAATATCATTCTGTCTTTATCTTCTTCTTTATAACTACGAGCCTTCTGACCTAATAAAATGGTCACAAATGCTCATCCAATCTGTTAAAATAATTTCAGCCTTTTCCTTTAAGGCTTACTTACTCCCTTAAAGTCACATTCCCATGTATATTTCTCATAGAGATGATCAAAATAAAAAACTTTAAGTAAATTCTAGTGATTTTGCCAAAAGGTAATTTGCAATTTAAAAAACATACACCTCATCACTTTCAGAGAACAATATAAGAAAAAATAAAATTCCTCATGTGAATTTGTATGTGTTTGGCCCCCAAAATTGATTGTTTATTTTAAAAAGTATTTCAAGTTCATGAAGACTACACATAGGCAACTGGGAGAAATATAAAAGCATAATTTCTGCTATTTATTCATTATATTAATTTCACTGGTTAACTCATGAGTTAATTCTCATGGTGGACCTCACTGTTCCACCATAAGAATGAATTAATACAATTTTTTAAAGAAATCCATAAAAGTCTGCACTTGACTTCATGTAGGATAAGAAAATACAATCATTAATCATATCTTCTTCATTTGTTTATTGTGTTACTGTGTCTTAAAATGTATAAGCACAAATTAAGCTTTAAAAATCAAGAAATAAATGAAAAGAAGAGAGAACATAACTTACAGAAAAAAAGCTCATTTTTTTAGCTCTTCTCCACTAAACCTGTCTCAAAAAGTAGTAGCTTTCAAAATATTATGGAATGAATTAAGCTCTAATTGGAATTTCTTAAACATTTCAGATCTCATTAACATAAGTAATATAATGAGAACTAAACTAAACCATTGTAATAATGTAAAAACTCAACATTGTTAGAAAATATTAGTTTTTCTTTCTCTTTGTTTTTATAAAGATTGTGTACATACTTTTTAAAAAAAATTCATTTAAAAGTAAATATATTAAACTAGTTGATGTTTTCTGATGTAGTTAAAACAGAAAATAAGATTTATCCAAAGTATTTTAACATTTAAATTGTTGAATTTGTGTTGGACCATCAGATAATGTTGACAATCAAAGTACTGCTTAAGATTATAAATTAGGATTAATTATAAATTGCAGTGATTTTACCAAAAAAGCACTTATCTATAAGACTAATAAGCTGATAAGTAACATTTCCTTTTCATTTTTTTCCACTTCCTTTCCTTCACTACTGAAATGACTGTTAATAGTCAAAGGTTGACAAAGTAGGAAGAAGCAAGATGAAATTACTGTGAAGTTAGAGTGCACCTGCCATGCAGGTTCCCATGGTAGCTGGCTACTAGGGAGAGTTCTCAGGCACAGAACACCACAAAGCTGCTGCCTTGACATCCTTTCCAATTTGGAAAATAATAAAAACACAGGTGACACAATATAATTTCCAGAAATAGATAGATCAATTCCTAGGACAAGTCAAGATTTGAGAAAAAGGAAGTGGACTCTATTTTTTTGTAAAAGTTTCTACTGGAAACTGTTAAACATGGTATTAGGTAGTAAAAACTGAGTGTAATAAACTCATGATACACAAATACACACATATATACACATTTACATATGTGGACGTGTGTGTGTATAATATATAATATGTGTAAATAATAAATACATTCAAGGCAACATAGATTGGAGAAGGGAAAGGATAAGGAAAAAGAACTAAAGGTACTGGGCTTAATACCCGGATGATGAAATAATCTGTACAACGAACCCCCCATGACAAAAGTTTACCTATGTAGCAAACCTGCACTTGTGCTTCTGAACTTAAAATAAAAATTAAAATAAAGAAACGTGCCTTTATTACAGCCTTTCACATTTCAGATGGTTTCTACATCATGTCTTATCAGACTGTTTTTTTTGTTTTTTTTTTTTTTCTGAGACGGAGTTTCGCTCTTGTTACCCAGGCTGGAGTGCAATGGCGCGATCTCGGCTCACCGCAACCTCCGCCTCCTGGGTTCAGGCAATTCTCCTGCCTCAGTCTCCTGAGTAGCTGGGATTACAGGCACGCACCACCATGCCCAGCTAATTTTTTGTATTTTTAGTAGAGATAGGGTTTCACCATGTTGACCAGAATGGTCTCGATCTCTTGACCTCATGATCCACCCGCCTCGGCCTCCCAAAGTGCTGGGATTACAGGCTTGAGCCACCGCGCCTGGCCTCAGACCGTTTCTTGATAGCCGAAATAAACAGCCATCTCACAAATGGCGCAGAAGTCGACTTCATCAGTCTCTTCCCTGGTATTTCCTTCTTTGGTTGAGCAGCCGTACCCTCAAACTAGGCCATTTAACTATTTGCGTATGTTAATAAACTCACTGATAGCAAATAATGTTAGAATTTAGGATACTGAGAATAGCAAGAAATGAGAGCTGAAAGACTGAAAAGGAAAGAATACAAATATATTAACTAAAAAGAAATGATGAGAGACTCCAGGAGAACTGAGATAAGGAGTTTGCAATTCTTCAGGCCTTCAAGGTCCCTAAGACACCACTTAATTTAACAAAGCATAGTAATATATTTGAATGTCAAGTATTTTTGAATCATCCAATCCATTTAATCTCTATAAAAATAATAATGCTAGTTGACATTTATTGACTGATAACAACATGTCAGGCACTGTTCTGAATGCTCTTTGCATTAGAAATTCTGCAGTATTTAAAAGAACACAGGGATTTGGGCTTGAGTAGTCTTCAACCATAGTACCAACTGTTTTGTGAGGTTTGGTAACATTCCCATTTATAATTGAGGAAACCAACATAAATTAAACTTCAGTAAATTGTCCAAGAGCACACAAATTTTAGGTGGAAAAGCCAGGTTTTGAATCAAAGGAATGTGGATTGAAATACAGAATATTTAATCCCTACGTTAAACTGGAGCTTGAGATACAGTGAAAATAAAATGTAGAATTTATTTTATTTTCTGAAAATTAATTTAAATGGAAGTCCTCATATATCACAAAAGATACACTACTCTATTTGCATTGTTGGCATGCCCACACACAAACACAAAGTTAGCCACATTGAATTACTTTAAAAAGGGGAGTTATAACATATATTAAGATGTAATCTTAATTAGAGTCGTGGGGCTCATTTTAGGTGTTTTCAGTCTATGATTCTAGTCTAGTCAAGCATTCATAGTGATATATATTATCATTTCTGCTCTTATCATTTATTCATTGAGGTATTCTTCCAAGTATTCATTATTTAATTATCAAATAATTATATGATATACACCAGGTACTCTTCTAAGAACTGTTTAGATGAAAAATTTAATGTCATAGACTCTTGTGCTCAAAGGATTCAAAGTTTATTTGAGAAGGGCAAATTGACAGGTACATTTAGTGCTATAAGGGCAATGCCCTAGTAGGTACGGAATAGCTATTACGGGTAATGTGAAAAAGAATTTATAATCAACCTGAAAATGGGGTAGGGACAGGACATCAAGAAAGTCTTTCCCTAAGACCTGGTATGTGATATGAGTCATAAATTGTCAACAAGAGTTTGCTATACTAAACATGGTTGGGAACAAGAAAATGCTTTCTAGAAAGAGGGGCATACAAAAGCTGGAATAAAATAATACAATTTGCGTGAAGTAGGCGGTGTGAAGAGGAGAATAGCAAGAAATAGAGTTCAGATGTTACAAGAATCCTCGAAAATCGTGAAATTGTTTGCTGTTCATCCTGTACATGAGTAGGAATCCTTGCATAGATTAGACACTGAAATGATACAGGCTGATTTGAAATGAGAAAGATTCACTTTGAAAGCTAGATGGAGAATGACTTTGAGGAAGACAAACAGGGAAGCAGAGATAAAGAGATTTTTGCAGATGTCCTAGAAAAACCCATGGGGAAATCAATAGTCACGGTGGTAGTAGAACTAAAATAAGCTGATAAATTAAAATAATTTAGAAGACATGTAAACTTTTTTTTTTTTGAGACGGAGTTTCGCTCTCGTTACCCAGGCTGGAGTGCAATGGTGCGATCTCGGCTCACCACAACCACCACCTCCTGGGTTCAGGCAATTCTCCTGCCTCAGCCTCCTGAGTAGCTGGGACTACAGGCACGCGCCACCATGCCCAGCTAATTTTTTGTATTTTTAGTAGAGACGGGGTTTCACCATGTTGACCAGGATGGTCTCGATCTCTTGACCTCGTGATCCACCCGCCTCTGCCTCCCAAAGTGCTGGGATTACAGGCCTGAGCCACCAAGCCTGACCTAGAAGATATGTAGACTTTTAAGATTAATTGAGTATGTAAGAGGGAAGAAAGCTGAAGTCAAGATTAAGTTTCAGGCACAGAGCTTCAGTGCCTGGGTGGAAGATGATAACAAGGAGGCACAAAACACACTAGAAGCAAGTTGAGGGGAGGGGTGATATATTCATATTTGAGCACTTCGAGTTTGATAAGCCTGTAACTTATACATACAAAAAATGTGGCAAGTGGTTTGATAGATGTATTTGAAAGTCAGGAAAAAGAAGGAAACTAGGGATTATACATTTAAGTGATTCAACACACAAAGGCTGCTTAATATATGAGAGGGGATGAGACTTTTCCTAAGAAAGCATGAATGAAATGTGGGATCAGTAGTCTAAGATAAGAACGCTGGAAAACATAGATACAGTCAGGACACTTTAGATACCAACATGTAATGTTAACTTTAAAACATCATAATTCAGTAGAAATCTTGGGGTAACTTAGATTAAAATAAAGATATTCCAGCTAAAAAGTCATGGGTGATTGCACTGAGTCAGTTTCATCATTCTGTAAAAGTCAAATAATGTCTTATTCTAAAACTAGCAAAAAGAAAATGTCCCACAAGATTTTGAAAGCCATCACAACAGTCTTTTATGAATTTTTTCTGCCTCCCATCATCATGGCAGCCCATATAGAAAATGTAGGAAATGTAAGATAATATGTTTCTGATCATATCTTATGTTGAGTCCTTGTTTATTCTTTTAAATTTTATAATTTCCAATACCATTGACATATTCAGTGTGATATTTTGGATATTCCAAGTTTTATATACTTTGATGGAGCAATTTCCCATTGGAAGAATAAGAAATGCAATATTCTATGTGAGACTGTATATATGTATGTGCATATACAAACAAAAAATACAGAAACATATACATACACAGGTAATGAGCACACACGCACGCAAAGTTTTCCAGCCATTCATTATGTATCTAGTAGCAACAAAAGAATAAGGCCACTTTGGATAAGCATGTCCTGACTACCGAAGGCTCAACAGGGTCAACGTATTTTGATTCCCCCAATGTTACTTGTTCTTTGTTTCAACCAATTCCAGAGCTCATAATTGTCTCATTTCCTCTTACAATTTATTATTTTGTACATTACTTTTTTTTTTTTTACTTGTATTTACCATTTTTTTTTCCATTGGCCTTAATATGCTGCTTAAACATGGGATTCTGCAAACTCTCCTTTGGGTGGTTGGCACTTCTTGCTCTAAGTCTCCTGCCCTCAGCTACCTCAAGTGCTCCAATGTTTCTTTCTTCTAGATAAATCTTTCCTTATTCAGTCTATCATTATGGGCATTTGGGTCAGTTCCAAGTCTTTGCTATTGTAAACAGTGTTGCAATGAACAAACATGTGCATGTGTCTTTATAATAGAATGATTTATAATCCTTTGGGTATATAGTAATGGGATTACTGGGTCAAATGATATTTTCATCTCTAGATCCTTGAGGAATCACCAATGGTCTTCCGCAATGGTTGAACTAGTTTACACTCCCACCCACAGTGTAAAAGTGTTCCTATTTCTCCACGTCCTCTCCAGCATCTGTTGTCTCCAGACTTTTTAATGATTGCCATTCTAACTGGCGTGAGATGGTACCTCAAGGTGGTTTTGATTTGCATTTCTCTAATGACCAATGATGTGAGCATTTTTCTTATGTTTGCTGGCTGCATCAATGTCTTCTTTTGAAAAGTGTCTGTTCATATCCTTCACCCATTTTTTTTGGGGGGGGGCGAGGAGGAAGGCAGGAAGGAAGGGAATAAGGACGGTAGGGAGGAAGGAAGGGATGAAGGAAGGAAGGAAGGGAGGAAGCGGCGAGGGAGGGAGGGAGGGAAGGAAGGGAAGAAAGGAAATCAAGCAATGAAAGAGACATTGCCGACCTGGATCTAGAGGTTTACAAGTTGAGAGAAGGAAAGAAAAAAATAATAAGTAAAGGAGAGGAAGAAAGAGGAAGAGAAAGAGGGAGAGTAAATGGAAATATTGCTTTATTTTAAAAAAAATTGGGTATTAATAATGGCCAATCAATGTTTCATTTAAACTAATGGGTAGGTGTGATGTGGTATTGACAAGAATGCATATTTTGTGTATTTGAAGTGGAGAGCTCTATAAATATTTATTAAGTTTACTTGTTCTGGATCTGAGTTCGAGTCCTTGATATCCTTATTAATTTTCTGTCTCATTGTGTCTAAGTCTCTATGTATCTGGGTGTTAGGATCATTAGCTCTTGTTGTTGCATTGATCCTTTTACCGCTATATCTTTGTTGCTTTAAAATCTATTTTATCCGATACAAGAATTGCAACTCCTGCTTTTTAGTTATTTATTATTTAGTTTTGCTCTCCATTTGGTTGGTAAATCTTTCTCCATCCCTTTGTTTTGAGTCTTTGTGTATCCTTGCATGTGAAACAGGTCTGGATGTAACATGCCGTTGGGTTTTGGCTGTGTCTTTTGATTGGGAATTCAGTCAATTTAAGTTTAGGGTTACTGCCATTTGATGTTGACTGGCTGTTTTATCCATTTGTTGGTGTAAATTCTTCTTTATGTTGGTGCTCTTTACTTTTTGGTGTATTTTTAGAAAGGCTAATACTGGTTGTTTCTTTCTGTGTGTAATGCTTCTTTCAGAAGCTCTTGTAAAGCAGGCCTGGTGGTAATAAAATCTCTGAGTTCTTGCTTGTTCATAAAAGATTTTATTTTTCCTTCAGTTGTGAAGCTTAGTTTGGCTGGATATGAAATTCTGGGCTGAAGGTTCTGTTCTTTGAGGATGTTGAATATTGGCCCCCACTCTCTTCTGGCCTGTAGAGTTTCTGCCGAGAATCTGCTGTAAGTCTGATAGGCTTGCCTTTGTGGGTAATCTGACCTTTCTCTCTGGCTGCCCTTAGTATCCTCTCCTTTGTTTCAACCCTGGTGAATCTAACGATTATGTGCCTTGGGGTTGCTCTTCTTGAGGAATATCTTTGTGGTGTTCTCTGTATTACCTGGGGTTGAATGTTGACCTGCTTTGCTAGTTTAGGAAAATTTTCCTGAATAATATCCTGAAGGGTATTTTCCAGCTTGGATTCATTCTCTCTGTCGCATTCAGGTACACCTATCAAACGTAAATTTGGTCTTTTCACATAGTCCCACATTTCTTGGAGACTTTGCTCATTCCTTTTTATCCTTTTTTCTCTAATCTTTTCTTCACGCTTTATTTCATTAAGTTGGACTTTGACCTCTGATATCCCTTCTTCTGCTTGAACAATTCGAGTGTTTAAACCTGTGCATACTTCTCGGAGTTCCTGTATTGTATTCTTCAGTTCCATTAATTCACTCATACTCCTCTCTAAGTTGTCTATTCGCAATAGGATTTCATCAAACCTTTTTTCAAAGTTCCTAGTTTCTTTACGTAGGGCTACA
Organism: Callithrix jacchus; assembly: GCF_049354715.1. NCBI lineage: Eukaryota > Metazoa > Chordata > Mammalia > Primates > Cebidae > Callithrix > Callithrix jacchus. Next base: position 4,394,672 of record NC_133522.1, on the reverse strand, counting down.
ACATGTTCTTTTAACTCACCGAAGTTTGTTATTATCCATTCCTTGAAGAGTGATTGTGTCATCAGGAGGCGCTCGTTCTCCATCAAGCCTTGTTCCATTGTTGATGTGGAACCGTGATCATCTTTAGAGGGAGAGGCTTCTGACTTTGAGTATTCTCAGCTTTTTCACACTGGTTTCTTCCCGTCATTGTAAATTTATCCTCCTGTCGTCTTTGAATTTACCAACTTTCAGATTAGGTCTCTTGAGTGGACGTCCAGGTTGTTAGTTCCCAGGGCCAGAGCAGCGGCGTTAAAACTAATGATGCTTTTCTGCCCAGGATTCTCCTGTCGGGCTTCCTTCTTGTGTCCGTAGTAGGCGACTCTGCCTTCCCGGGGCTCCAAACCTCGGTCAGAAGGGGAACCGGTCCTGTTTACTCTGCGCCGAGAGCTGCCGCGCCGAGGTGCTGGCCTAACCGCTGCGCCGGCCACGAGAGTCACGCTGGCGACTCGTGTGTTTCCTCCACTGGGGGATCTTCTGCTCCTTGAGTGACCAGACTTTGTCTGAAAGTGTAGCGTCCTCTAGTTCTCCGCGCCTTCCCTGAGAGCTGCAATCCCAGGATGTTAGCGATCGGCCATCTTGGATCGTTCCCCCTTCACCCATTTTTGATGTTTTTTTTTTCTTGTAAATTTGTTTAAGTTCTTTGTAGATTCTGGATAATTAGCCCTTTGTCAGATGGGTAGCTTGCAAAAGTTTTTTCCCATTCTATTCATTGCAGTTCACTCTAATGATTGTTTCTTTTGCTGTGCAGAAGCTCTTACGTTTAATTAGGTCCCATTTGTCTATTTTGGCTTTTGTTGCCATTGCTTTTGGTGTTTTAGTCATGAAGTCCTTGCCTATGCCTATGTTCTGAATGGTATTGCCTAGGTTTTCTTCTAGGGTTTTTATGGGTTAGGTCTTGTGTTTAAATATTTAATCCATCTGAAGTTAATTTTCGTATAAGGAAGGGTTCCAGTTTCTGCTTTCTGCACACTGCTAGCCAGTTTTCCCAAAACCATTTATTAAACAGGGAATCCTTTCCCCATTGCTTGTTTTTGTCAGGTTTGTCAAAGATCAGATGGTTGTAGATGTGTGGCATTATTTCCAAGGCCTCTGTTCTGTTCCATTGGTCTACATCACTGTTTTGGTACCAGTACCATGCTGTTTTGACTACCGTAGCCTTGTAGTATTGAAATCAGGTAGCGTGATGCTTCCAGCTTTGTTCTTTTTGCTTAGGATTGTCTTGGCTATGCAGGCTCCTTTTTGGTTCCATATGAAGTTTAAGGTGGTTTTTTCGAGTTCTGTGAAGGTCAATGGTAGCTTGATGGAGATAGCATTGACTGTATACATTACTTTAGACATTATGGCCATTGCCATCATATTGATTCTTCCTAACCATGAGCATGGAATGTTTTTCCATCTGTTTGTGTCCTCTCTTAATTCTTAGAGCAGTGGTTTGTAGTTCTCCTTGAAGAGGTTCTTCAAGTCCCCTGTTAGTTGTATTCCTAGGTATTTTATTCTCTTTGTAACAATTGTGAATGGGAGTTTGCTCAGGATTTGGCTCTCTGTCTGTTATTGATGTATAGGAATGCTTGTGATTTTTGTGAATTGATTTTGCATCCTGAGACTTTGCTTAAGTTGTTTATCATCTTAAGGGGATTTTGAGCTGAGACCATGGGGTCTTCTGAATATACAATCATGTTGTCTGCAAATAGAGACAATTTGGCTTCCTCTTTTCCTGGTTGAATATCCTTTATTTCTTTTTCTTGCCTAATTTGTCTGGCTAGAACTTCCAATACTATGTTGAATAGAAATGGTGAGAGAGGGCACCCTTGTCTAGTGCCAGTCTTCGAGGGAATACTTCCTGTTTTTGCCCATTCAGTATGATATTGGCTGTGGGTTTGTCATAAATAGCTTTTATTATTTTGAGATATGTTCCAAAGATACTTAGTTTATTAAGAGTTTTTATCATAAAGCACTGTTGAATTTTGTCAAAGGCCTTCTCTGAATCTATTGAGATAGTCATGTGGCTTTTGTCTTTGGTTCTGTTTATGTGATGGATTATGATTATAGATTTATGTATGCTCAACCAGCCTTGCATCCCCAGGATGAAGCCGACTTGATCATGATGGATAAGGTTTTTGATGTACTGTTGGATTCAGTTTGCTGGTATTTTATTGAAGATTTTCGCATCAATGTTCACCATAGATATTGGCTTCAAATTTTCTTCTCTTTTAGTTGTGTTTCCTCCAGGTTTTGGTATCAGGTGTTGGGGGAAGCAGCAGAGGAGAATGGACTTACAAAGTGCTTACATAAATTGGTTGTAACACATTAAACAGGAACAACCAACTGCAGCAAACTGTGGGAGGCCTCTGAGGAGACAAACTTCTCCATGCCTCATGTTCTGGCGCAGGGTGACGTAGGCTTCATTACCACAAACAGTGTCCTCAAGGGCATAAAACCCCTTCATGGCATTAGGATGTAGCCAGACTTGTAGGCTCCTTGTAAGGCCTGTGTTCCACCAGCTGCACATAGACAATAGGCTAAAGACACCACATGTTCTTGTTTTGTGAAACTCCCAAACTGCCACTGTGATCAATCTTTAGAATGACACACCAATTCCAGCTCACCGTGACTCAGTTCCGGCTCACTGATTCACCCCACCATCACATCACCCTCTCCCCACCAGCACTCCACCCCTACTATATAGATCAAAGTGATTGTAATCAATAAATACCATGGGAGATCAGACCTTGGGGTCTTCACTGCCTCCAGTACAAGTGATGTTTCCCTGGTTCCACTTTTATTCTTAATCACTCTTTTTCTTATTCTTTTGTCATCACCAAACTCGGGGTACCCATGGGTGGTACGTGTGGGCTGGCTCCCTACATTCTGGTGCCCAACATGGGTAGAGAGCAGCATGTAGGTATCTGGACCTGGCCCTGCCCAGCTGCTGCTTTGTGCTTCCTCACCCCCCCTGGGCAGCAGCTGTTGGCCTTGGGCTGATCCTGCTGGCTTGAATGCCACTGTGGAGCAGCAACTTTCCCTTTTGAAACAACCTCTGATTCCTCTAACAGAGGAATGTCAGGCAGGCCTGGCCACTCTAATAAAATACTGAGGTGGGCTGACAGAGAGACTCCTCCTTTTTCCTCAGCTCCTTCTGATAAAGCAGTGAAAGACAAAGAAAGCAACAGAAAAACAGAATGAGAAAGCACAGATTCACTGAAGACAACTGACAGAACACGTGATCAGAACTAGCTTCAACTCCCCCTTTTCTTAAAGATGTTTTACTAAATGTGAGTAAGTAGCATACCTGCTTTCAGTTTGTTCCGTGGTTACCCTGGTATACTCCGAGTGTGCTAACTCACCCATAGCACTGATTAGTTTCGTCCTCAGGGGTCCTTTGTGTGTTGTTCCTCCTCTTTACCACGCTCAGGCATGCCTTCATCAAGGTCCTCGAGCCCCCATTTTGGTGGACCAGAATATAGGGTGCTGAAGTTGCTTATCTTCTTGATGAAATTTTGGGCTGAGACGATGGGGTCTTCTAAATATACAATCATGTCTGCAAATAGAGATAATTTGACTTCCTCTTTCCCTAATTGAATACCCTTTATTTCTTTTTCTTACCTGATTGTGCTGGCAAGAACTTATAATACTATGTAAAATAGGAGTGGTGAGAGAGGTCACCCTTGTCTTGTGCCAGTTTTTGACCATTTGGTGTGATATTGATGTGGGTTTCTCATAAATACCTTTTATTATTTTGAGACACGTTCCATCAATACCTAGTTTATTGAGAGTTTTTAGCATAAAGGTCTGTTGAATTTTGTTGAAGTCCTTCTGTGCATCTGTTGAGATAATCATGTGGTTTTTGTCTTCGGTTCTGTTTATGTGGTGAATTACGTTTATAGACATGTATATGTTGAACCAGCCTTGCATCCCCAGGATGAAGCGTACTTGATCATGATGGGTAGGCTTTTTGATGTGCTGTTACCTTCTGTTTGCCAGTATTTTAGTGAAGATTTTTGCATCAGTGTTCATCATGGATATTGACCTGAAATTTTCTTTTTTAGTTGTGTCTCTGCCAGGTGTTGGTATCAGAATGATGTTGGTCTCATAACATGAGTTAGGGAGGATTTCCTCTTTTTGTGTTGTTTGGAATAGTTTCAGAAGGAATAGTACCGGCTCCTCTTTGTACCTCTGGTAGAATTCGGCTGTGAATATCTGGTCCTGGACTTTTTTTGGTTGGTAGACTATTAATTGATGCCTCAACTTCAGCCCTTGTTATCAGTCTATTCAGGGATTCAACTTCTTCCTGGTTGAGTCTTGAGAGGGTGTAAGTGTCCAGGAATTTATCAATTTCTTCTAGATTTACTGGTTTATGTGCATAGAAGTGTTTGTAGTAATCTCTGATGGTAGTTTGTATTTCTGCAGAATTGGTGGTGATATCCCCTTTATCATTTTTTATTGCATCTATGCGATTCTTCTCTCTCTTTCTCTCTTTTATTAGTCTGGTTAGAGGTCTATTTATTTTGTTGACCTTTTCAAAAAACCAGCTCCTGGATTCATTGATTTTTTTTGAAGGGTTTTTTTTTGTGTCTTTATCTCCATCAGTTCTGTTCTGATCTTAGTTATTTCTTGTCTTCTGCTAGCTTTTGAATTTGTTAGCAAGAACATTCTCATTTTTTAGATTCCCCTCACCAAACAGACCTACAAAAACCTCCAGCAAAAATCACATCTATTGGTAAAGGATTGAATACTTCAGTCCCCAGTACCAGGAACAAGGCATAGATGTCTCATCTTAATCACTTCCAATCAATTTTGTAGTGAGAATCCTTGCCAGTGAAAAGATGTAAGGAAAAGAAATAAATGTCATACATACGATTTCTATGCAAAAATCCCAAGAAAACCTATCAAAATCTTGTTCTTATTTTAACTAATAAGTCAGTTTAGCAACCAAAATTTTAAAATTTTGCTGTCTAAAGGATGCCATTAAGGAACTAAAAAAAGGAAAGAAGAAACTGGTAGAAAACAATTTCAGAACACACATTTGATCATAGTCTGCATCCAGAATATAAATAATATTCTAACAAACTCAACATAATAAAATAAAAATTAAAAATTACTAAAAAACCCTCTAAAATTTATTAATAATTATACAAATATATTAGAAAAGTTATGCAAGTATACATAATCACATGAGAATATACTCAACATAATTAATCATTACAAAAATAGAAATTAACAACTATGGCGAGATACCACTGCATCCTCACTGGAATGCTGAAACTATGACTGTCAGTGTTAGAGAAAACGTAGAGCAGCTGGAACCCTCATATACACCAGACGGGAATGCAATATGATACAGTAATGTTGGAAAGAAGTTTGGCAGTTTCTTTTAAAGTTAAGCGCACATTTGCCCAATATTCCTGGTCTGAGGTATTTACTCAGACAGGGGGCTTATACATGAAGGTTCATAGCCACTTTAGTTATTTTATGCCCCAAGTTAGAAAAATGAAAATGTCCATTGACTAAGTAAATCTTGGTTACCATTACATGGACCACTTTCCAACAATATAAAGTTGGGGCCAGGCGCAATGGCTCAGGCCTCTAATTCCAGCATTTTGAGAGTCTGAGGTGGGTGAATTTCCTGAAGTCAAGAGTTCAAGACCAGCCTGACCAACACATGGTGAAATCCTGAATCCTGTCTCTACTAAAAATACAAAATTAACTGGGTATTGTGGTGCATGCCTATAATCTCAGATACTCAGGAGGATGAGGCAGGAAAATCATTTGAATCCAGGAGGTGGAGGTTGTAGTGAGCCAAGATCATGCCACTGTATTCCAGCCAGGGCAACAGAGCATGACCCTGGAGAGGAGACAGAGAGAGAGAGAGAGAGAGAGAGAGAGAGAGAGAGAGAGAGAGAGAGGGAGAAACACACACACACACACAGAGTATATTAGGGGTAAATGTTTAACAATTTGATCATAAATCTATAATTGTTGAAGCTGAGTGAGAATATTTTCAGTTCATCGTACCATTCTCTCTACTACTGCAAATGTTTGACATTTTTTATAACAAAATGCAAAATAAATAAAATGTATTATAATTGTCCCTCAATGTCCTTGGAGGTTTGGTTCTAGTAGCCGCCAATGTAGAAACCCATGGATGCTCAAGTACCTCATATAAAATCATGTTCTATTTGCACATAACCTACACACCTCCTCATGTATTCTTTAAATCATCTCTGAATTACTTCTAATACTTAATATAATGTAAATGATGTGTGTAAATAATTATTATACTGTATTAGGTTTTATTTTTATTACTGTGCTTCTACAGTTTATTTACCTATTCAGATATTTCCTGTATGTGATTGGGTGAATCTGTGGCTGCTGAACATAAGAATACAAAGCACTGACTATATATTTTATAAAATTATTCTAAAAATGTTGCATGAGAATGTTTGTCTCAAGATACTCTCCCTAGAATAAACTACTTGATTATTTAATTTTTACCAGTGTAATTGTTAAAAATGGTATTATATGGTCACTTTAATTTTTAATTACTTGATTATTACATTTGCTGTATATTTTTATTTCTCATTTTGGATTTATCTCTTCATGTAAATTCTTGAGTCTTATTTTTTTTTTTTGCATTTACCATCTTCCCAAATTCTGACAGGAAAAATAACAATTTGAGTTATTTTTCTAATAGTTAGACTTTATTACTATGTATGTTTTATAGGTGAAGAAACTAAAGTTCAGAATGATTATGTAACTTAACAAAGGTAGTACAGCTAGATAGGAACCAATGAGTCAAGGAACTATAGAAAAAAGATCCCTGACATGCACTTGTATGTTTATTGCAGCACTATTTACAATTGCAAAGTCATGGAACCAACCCAAATGCCAATCAATGATAGACTGGATAAAAAACAACATGGTGCATATACAGCATGGAATAGTATGCAGTCATAAAAATGAATGAGATAATGTCCATTGCAGGGACATGGATGAAGCTGGAATCCATCAACCTCAGCAGACTAACACAGGACAGTAAAACAAACAGCACATGTTCTCACTCATAATTGGGAGTTGAACATTGAGAACAGACGGACACAGGGAGGGGAACAGCACACCCAGGGCCTGCTGGGGTGTGGGAAGTGAGAGGAGGGAACTTAGAAGACTGGTTAATAAGTGCAGCAAACCACCATAGTACATGTACACCTGTGACAAACCTGCATGTTTGCAAAAATTATCCTGTTTTCTCCCCCCACCTTTTTTTAGAAGAAATAAGAAAAAAAAAAAAGGCCAAAGGATGAACGTTTTTTTGACTCCTTTCGGAAATATTGACCATTCTGTTTTGTTTTTTTTTAACACTTTCATACTTATTTAGTTTTATCCAATTCACTTCAATATCCCAATTGGAGATCTGTTTATTTTTCTCTGAAGAAAAGACTCTTCCCCTTTTTTATGTTCTTAATTTGATTGTCTTCTATCCACTTCTCTGCTTACACAAAGTGTGAAATCATATTATGAATGCAACCTCTGTTATAAAATTGTATAATATAACATTAATAACATTGGTTGTGTAGGCATTATCTGGGATTAAATATTGAATGTGTCATTTATAGGATATGTGCTTGAGAAAATTAATATATATATATCTGTTTTAATCTTTCTCATCTACAATATAGGACAATAATACACACATTGCATTGTCCCAGAAGAATACATTAGAAAAATTCAACTAGGTTTTTAGTTCAGTGATTGATACAAAAGTAATCATTAAGAACTATAGAAATTCCTTCCAAGAAGTGTTGCAAGTAGAATTCATCATCATGGAGAAAAAAAGAATCTCTTAATTACAAACTCCTCTAAGCTCCTGTGGCAGGGAGCCTCTAAAATAGACCCAATGATCTCCACTTCCTGGTATCAACGGCTTTGTCTAAGCCCCTCCCCTGTGTAACTTGCTTCTCAGCAAAGAAATACGGCAAAATTGAGGGTATCAAATTATCATAATTAAGTTACAAAGAAATGGTTATTTTTATCTTGCAAGTTTTCTCTGCCATGCTGGAAGTTTTTATATGGCATAAAACGTAGAGAAATCTCCAGCCAACAGCCATCAACTGACGTCCTCAGTCCAAAAACTGTAAAGGAATCAAAATCAGCCAATGACCATAGAGACTGAGATTGGAAGATCATTCTTCCCCGGATCTTTCTGGAGAAAGTCCAGCCCTGGTGGACATCCGGACTATAGTCTGATGGAAGACCACGAAGCAGAGTGCCAAGCTATACTGTACCCAGATTTCTGACTTGCAGAAATTGTGAGATAATAAATATATACTGTTTTAAATGGAATTTTAGGATAAGTTATTACACGGCAATAGTTAAACAAGTTCTTTAAAGTTTTACTCTTGTGATAATACCATTTATCATGTATATTTATTTTATCTACCTTACAAATCTGTAAACAACTAAAGTACATAATCTACCTAGGATCAATTTTTCTCTATGTCAATTTTTTTGTTCTATTAATATAATATATATTCTATATAATCCATAGTCTGATGGATTATGCCTAAATGGTTGTTCTGACATTGGCTTATTCTACCTTCTCCTGAAGAACGTAAACTACCCTTAGATACATCATACAGTTAAATTTCCAAAGCATTTTCTATTGGCATGATGCTTCACAAGATGTCCGTCATGGAGTCATGCCATGAAAAATGTTTATTACTTCACTGATTGCTTTCACAGTGAACAAGACATGGTGAGCCAGATGGCTAGAAACTTAACTTGAATTAATATACAATTTTGTTTAGTGTGTCTTGAATATTTTTGATCAATAGTTACTAAGTTCACCTACTATCGTACAAAGTCTCCCATGCACATAGTTTTTTTTGAAACATTTAATCTCCAGTTTTATCAGACATTGCTTACAGAGCTAAAATCACAAGCTTAGGTGTAAAAATTTTCTGGACAAACACAAGAAATGACTTTTGCTAAAATTATTGCACATAAAAATTGAATTGCAGTGAAAAATTTTGACATTCTAGATTTAAGTCGTTCGATATTTTGACGGAAGTGATGTGCAGCGGCAGCTATAGCATTTGGCACATTGCGGACATTCAGTATATGTCTGCTGAATTAAAACAAAGTGATTTACTTTCTTTTACATTTTTTTATTAATTTTTCCTCATGAAAGAATAAGCCACATCACTGAAGTATTAACAGATTATCTTAATAGAATACAAGAAACATTTCTATTTCAACAATGCCAATATATATAATATATTTTAGTACACATTTTGAGAAGGAAATATTTCACCAGTGAACTAAGACTAAAACAGTATTGTACTAAAATAACAATGTCCTAAAGAAAAATGGAATTATAAATATTGTGTTTATGAGCTTATAAAAATTAGAAAGCTTACTTTCTTGTTACTGATTATTGTTTTTTTTTTTAATTGCATTTTAGGTTTTGGGGTACATGTGAAGAACATGCAAGATTTTTGCAACGGTACATACATGGCAGTGTGATTTGCTGCCTTCCGCCCCGTCACCTATATCTGGCATTTCTCCCCATGCTATCTCTCCCCAACTCCTCAACCCCCACTGTCCCTCCCTTGCTACTGATTATTGTAAATTTAAATGTATTTCTTATTTCTTCAGCCCAGAGGGCCCTAGTATTTTCAGTGACACCATGCATCCCTTTCTCACTTCCATAAGTTTGAGATCGGGGTTTTCTCCCAGTTCTTCTAATTTTGGCACTAAAAGAGAATTCCCTTCTAAATTACTTTCTCGCTTACTAAATAAATAATATTAGGATTCAAATCTATGAAAGTGGTGTGCTCCAGTGAAAAAAATTTGGCTGAGGAATAACAGTGACTAGTCCTATATCAAACCCTGACCAACACATTTTAGTATGAATAACTTTTCACGTTTGTATTTCTCTTGAGTCCCTAATATTGAAGTCATTGTTTTCTTCAAGTGTTAGAGATTTAGCCCTTCTTATTTTTCCCATGTATTATTTACCAGTGATGTGGGGAAATATATATTTTTTGAGACATTACCTGTCCAGCTGGACTCTCTTCGGAAAATAATCTTTCTTCCTGGTTGAAAGATTCTTCTTTTTCATTTGAAGTTTGTGGAATGTTTGGTTACAGCTATGAAGAACTTGGAAATGCTCATAGAGCACAATTAGCAAATCAATGTAATTTGTCAGGATAGAATATTTAACATTGGTTCCTAATACTGTAAGATACTAAAATTGACTAACATATATATTTTACTAAATTAAAACATGATTCAAAGCTGGAAAAGTTTACATTTCATTTCATCAACTATTATAGTCAAATTATTTCATGGTACTTTTTACCTATGAAACAGTGAGATAGACATGTGAAAAGTAAAAGGAAAAAAATATATGCATTCTACCAGATCCAGTTTCCCAAAAACCATAGTAAATATTCTATTTAAGACTGAGTATGACTAAACTTTATTAGACTTGAACTGTATTCTGGGTAATTGTCCAGTAATAGCCTTTGCTAAATTATACAAAGCCTTTACTTAACAGGGAACATGGACTCCCCAACCTCTAATATTATCATCATTCAAGATAATGAGCAACACAAACCATTCTATTACCAATCTAAAAGCAATAAATGTCAAAGTAAAGAAGTGTGCAATATTCCAGCCTGAAAGAACAAAGGACAAAAGTAATGATAGTACCTCTTTATATTTGCAGTCTATTATATCATGCATAACAAATGATACCATAATTGTAGACAGTGTTATTTTAACAGGTTATAAGGAGAAGATAGTGGGGGAGGTGAGAGTGTCTTGATGATTGCTGTGAAAAAAATGCTTCGAGCATCTTAATTTAAAATAGCCAGCAAGAGGAGGATATCATTTTTAGAATGGATTTGATTTTAGTGCTTTGAGTCATATAAGCTGAAAATTTCAGTGTTTGATTAACCATCTAATTTCCTGTGTTAGTGAGTTCAAGGGAGTTGGAGCACAGGACCTAATACAATACATCCCTTTCCAACTAAGTAATCATCAGAACAGGGAGTGGAAAACCAGTTTCTCAACCAGTGATTTCAAACAGTTCAGTGGAAACCTATGTTGGAAAAGCAAAGTGTATCAAGCAAACAGAACCATGTTTCCCTAGTGAACATTGAACAATAAAATAAAACTGATGCCCTATCCTAAAGCATTAGAGCTCATTGTGTTTGCATCTTTGTGACTTACACAGGTTCAGGACTGCAGAGATACATTACCAACACTATGGAGTAGGAGATTTGGCTCAAGCACTGAGTCTTCCCTTGACAAACACATAAAACTAGTTTTTAAAATATATTTTTTGAGTAAAAGAAACAAGTTTTTGTAGTCTGCGTAAATCATACAAAATACATCTCTCTGATGACCAGTGACGATGAGCATTTTTTCATATGATTGTTGGCCTCATATATGTCTTCTTTCGTAAAGTGTCTGTTCATATCCTTTGACCACTTTTGAGTGGGCTTGTTTGTTTTTTTCCTGTAAATCTGTTTGAGTTCTTTGTAAATTCTACTACAAGGACACATGCACACGAATGTTCATTGCAGCACTGTTTACAATAGTAAAGACCTGGAATCAACCCAAATGCCCATCGATGATAGACTGGATTGGGAAAATGTGGCACATATACACCATGGAATATTATGCAGCAATCAGAAATGATGAGTTCGTGTCGTTTATAGGGACATGGATGAATCTGGAGAACATCATTCTCAGCAAACTGACACAAGAACAGAAAATGAAACACCGCATATTCTCACTCATAGGCAGGTGATGAAAAATGAGAACACATGGACACAGAGAGGGGAGTACTAAACACTGGGGTCTATAGGGGGAAAAGGGGAGGGCCAGTGGGAGGGGGAGGTGGGGAGGGATTGCCAGGGGAGAAATACCAAATGTGGGTGAAGGGGAGAAAGCAAACAAAACACACTGCCCTGTGTGTACCTATGCAACTGTATTGCATGCTCTGCACATGTACCCCAAAACCTAAAATGCAATAAAAAAAATCATACAAAATACAAGGAGAGCTATGTGGCTCTGACTTACATGAAGTTTTCCCATGCAAATTTTTCTCTTTAAACATATCCTTTAAAATTGATCCACAGACATACATCTCGGTACATAGGATTGAAATATGGATCTTTTGTAGACAAAGTGTATGGATACTTGATGGAGATATTCACTTTCTTTACAGGCTATAAGGGTATTTTGTGGGAGTATGCTAGTAGAATACTACTTTCATTTATAGATTCCTGGGATATTTTTTTTCAAAACACATGCAATAGCTATAATTTACAGAAGAGTAATTAAATTCAGCTGATAACTAACTGATCACAACTGGAAATCTTACTAAGAGAATAAAAACATTTTGCTTCTAAGGATTTTATTTGCTCAGATTCAAAGAGTAGAGCAAATACAGTAATAATAACCCCCTGCAGCTGAATTAGTATATGGGCTCATGTCTCACAACTTGGCAAATACTCTCTGTATTGAGTCAGCCAATCTCTGCCTATCTTGCTCCCAAGTGTTCTGGTTCATATGTGAGATTGATTTCACATTATACAGAAGCAGTCCTTTCTTTAGAAACTCATCAGTGAATAATGTGTCTTCATAGAATTAGTATACAAGTGAACAATGTTCTGAGGACTCTGATCACTCTTGTCTTAATATAGGTGATACACAAGTGTATCTCAATGATATCGTAGGTTAGTTCTAGGCAACAGCAATAAAATTTTCCAGTAAAGCAAGTCAAGTGAATTTTTTTGGTTTCCCAGTGCATATAATATTATAGTTATACTATATTGTAGTCAATTCAATGCACAGTAGCATTATATCTAAAATAATAAACATATCTTAATTTAAAATACTGTATTGCAAAAAAGTGCTATTAACCATATGAGCCCTCAGCAAATCATAATTTTTGCTAGTGGAGGAACTAATCTCAATGTTGATTAATCAGGGTGGTGGTGGCTGAAGGTTGAGATGGCTTTGTCAGTTTCTTAAGAACACAGTGAAGTTTGCTTTGTCTATTGACTTTTCCTTTCACAAAAGATTTCTTTATAGCATATGATATTGTTTGACAGTGTTTTATGCACAGAAGTATTTCTTTCAAAATTGTAGTCAATCCTCTCCAACCCTGCCAATACTCTATCATCTAAGTTTATGTAATAATCTAAACCCTTTGTAGTCATTCTAACAAGCATTCATATCAAGAAATCACCTTTTTATTTTGCTCATCCATGAGAAGCAACTTCTCACTGTTCAAATTTTATCATAAGATTGCAGTCATTCAGGCACATGTTTAGGTCCCACTTCTAATTCTAGTGTCTTTCTATTTTCTCCATGGAAGTTGCTTCCACATCTATCATTACTTCTTTCACTGAACTTTAGAGCTCCTTAAAATAGGAATCAGTTTTTTAGGAACTCTTGTAAATGTTGATATTTTGACTTTCTCTCATGAAGCACATATGTTAATGTCATCTAGAATAGTGAATCCTTTTCAGAAGGTTTTCAATTTACTTTTCCCAGATCTATCAGAGAAATCATTATCTATGAAAGGTATAGCCTTACAAAATAAGACGTGAGAGTCTTATTATTTATTTTGTTTTAAAGTTAAATTAGTCTTTGACCTACGAGCTGCAGAATGGATGTTGTGCCAGCAGGCATTAAACCAACATTAATATCCTTGTGTATCTCCACTGGAACTCTTGGGACTAGGTTTATTCTTGACAATCAGTCATGTTTAAAAAAAATCATTTTTTTTTTCCTGAGCAATAATAGGTCTCAACAGTGGTCTTAAAATATTGAGTAAACCATGCTATATACAGACGTGATGTCATCCAGACTTTGTTTTTCCGTTTATAAAGCACAGGAAGAGTGGTTTTAGTGTAATTTGTAAAAGCCCTCAGATTTTCAGAATAGTAGATAAACTTTAGATTCAACATAAAATGACTGGCTCCATCAGCCCATAACAAGAAATTCAGCCTGTCCTTTGAAGATTGGAAGCCAGGCCTTGATGATAGTCCTAGATGTCTGTTTACGTTATACAGCCTTGCCTATGGTGACAATCTGTTTGGTGTAGCCACTTTCATCAAGTACCTCAGCTAGTTCTTCTGGATAACTTGCTACGGCTTCTACATTAACACTTGCTATTCCGCCTAGCACTTTAAAGTTACAGAGTCAGCTTCTTTCCTTAAATTTCATGAGTCAGTCTTTGTTAGTGTCCAACTTTTCATTGTAGTTTTCTTGCCTCTCTTGGTATTCACAGAATAGAAGATAATTAATACCTTGCTCTGGATTAGGCTTTGGTTTAAGAGAATGTTGGGGCTGGTTTGATCTTCCATCCAGACCACTAAAACTTTCTCAATATACATTATTTACTTTATTAATCATCTTTTTACAATGCACTTTTTAAAACAGCACTTTTACTATCCTCCAAGAACACTCACCACTTGGTAAATTGTTTGACACAAGAGGTCTAGTTTTTGGCTTGTCTTGGCTTTTACATGCCTTCTTCACTGAACTTCATCTATTCTAGCTTTGTATTTAAAGAGGGAGATATATGATTCTTCCTTTCACTTGAACATTTAAAGGCTAATCTAGGGTTATTAATCGGCCTAATTTTAATATTATTGTTTCTCAGGGAATAATAGGGTCTGAGGAAAGGGAAAGAGACAGAAAAAACAAGAAAAACAAAAACAGCTGGTTCAGTCAGAGCACACATAACATTTACCAACTAACTGTCAGCATGGTTTGGACCACTCGAAAATGCTACAGTGGCAAAAACAAAGATCGCTGATCCCTGATCATCATAAAAGATGTAGTTATAGTGGAAAAATTTCAATGACAAAACCTTGACACACAGACATGAAAGGAGTACACGCCACTGGAAAAGTGTCACCGATAAACACATTCCATGTAAGGTTGCCATACACCTACAACTTGTAACAAACACAATATGTGCAAAATGGAATAAAGCAAAGCCCAGCAAAACTAGGTATACTTATATTTCAATACCTAATATATAGTATAATTTCCTTGTGACTAAAATATTTTAAAAGCATCTTTGCATGCGTAATTATTTTCTGATTAGATCTCTTCAAATTGCAGCTTCCTTGGGTTCCTTTTCTTTCTTACTCCTTTTAAAAGAGATGTTTCTTGTGAATTAATTGGGAGAAGTGTATTAGGACTGTTCATCTCTAGGCAATTACAGTCTAAATTTGACCTGATGATGTTTCCCTTTGAAGTTATCACACTCTTACTTATTCATCTGTGAGGGTTTCAGTAGGCTTGCTTTAATCTACAAGTCATTTGAGAAACGATCTGATAAACTGGTTCTTCCTTAAATATTGATGACTGAAATACTGGTTAATATTTTAAAACTTAATCTGTTAATTAACATTTTAGCAAATTTCTAGAAGAATAAAATTCTATGACTTTATCTTCATAGAAAACAATCTTTGTGGTAGAATTTCTGGGTAATAACTCAAAATCTGTGAGATATTATGGTTTGTACATAGGATTATTCCTTTTTTTAGGGTCCTAAAAATATGCCACACAGATGGCCTACTTAGAGTATAGATTTTTCTTTTACTGAATAATTTTCCCTTGGCGCTGAGTTCCTTAATGGCAAGGAACTGTGTTATTTACATGTTTGTATCTAGTACTTGGAATTTAATAAATATTCTGTATATTTATCTATACAAAAAACAAAACCAAAGAAAGTCTTATTCTAAATTAACAAGGACATTTAGCTGAGGCAAAGTGTTAAATTCAGACTCAAACAACGTGATTTGGTTATAAATGTTTTTTAGTATTTAATTCAATTTTTAGGTAGGAAACCTGGATCAGAAATGTTTTTAAAAACTAAATACTACTTCTGGGCTAAAACCAAAATACTTTACCCATTACTTCTTTATGATGAAACTCTTAATATAATCTTTCTGATAGCAAAGAGCAAAATTTAAAACATATATTCGTGTAAATTTATCTGTGATTTCTGTAGAATTTCAGAATAAGTTACTAACAAAATTTAGTTCCCTTTGTTAAATTAAAATTAACGATTATGGAGCAGTTGTTATTTGGAAGGAGGGAACGTAAGATCACTAAACTAGACTTTAGTAAGATGGTCAAATGGGAAAGGACAGATTTTAGAATAAAATCATTCACTGGTGATGCTACTTTAAGGAATGTTTCTTGTTTTTTTTTTTTTTTTTTTGAGATGAAGTCTCACTCTGCTGCCCGGCTGGAGGACAGTAGCACGGTCTCAGCTCACTACAACCTCCACCTCCGTGGTGCAACTATCTTCTGCCTCAGCCTCCCAAGTAGCTAGAATTACAGGCACACACCACCGTGCTTCGTTATTTTTTGTATTTTGAGTAGAAATGGTGTTTCAGTCAGATTTGGCCAGGCTGGTATCTAACTCCTGACCATTGGTGATCCACCCTCCTCAGCCTCCCAAAGTGCTGCAATTACAGGCATGAGCCACTGTCCCCGCCTAAGTGATTTTTCAATTCACTTTTTAATGTATCCAAAGAAAATAGAGTAAATTACTGCTTTCTTTTCTTCCTGAAGCTACCAATTAATATGGTGATTGCATTTTAATTTAGCACAAAACTTCCCCAATCCAACATCAAAAATACATTAACTTTTAAGGCAATTTTAATCATATGCTCAACATTTTCTTAAAAACTGTGTATCTAGCACTTATTGTCCTTTTCATTTGGCTCTATATTTTGTTATAAAAGTTGAAAATTGATTAAATGTTATAGTAGGATTCATTCTAAAAATCTCATGACATTGTTGCAGCTTCTTCTTCCTGTTTTTCAGGCAAGTGGGAGAGGATGGTAAAGCTCTTTTACTCCCACTGCCAGTGAGCTTCAGGTTCTTGCCCCACAACCAAGAAGAATATGGCATATGGACACTAGAGAGTGAGTAAGGCAGAGTCAGACTTATTAAGCAAGAGTAAAGCTCTCAGCAAGGAGAGGGGACCCCAAAGCGGGTCACTGGCTGTGAGGCTAAGTCTGAGGTTTTTATGGGCTTAGAATGAGGAAATGCATTCTGTTTGGTTTATGCATAAGCTTGGGAAAAGCACCATCTAGAAAGAGATATGATAGCATACAGAACCAATCAGGCACTGAAGTGAAGGCTTGGCCTGCGACCAATCAGGCTAGAGTGACATTACACTTTCTGCAAACAAAGATTTGACGCCTACAACCAATCAAAGAAAGATAGGTATATATAAAATAGGCAAAAGGTGAGGACCAATCCGGATGAAGTGCACAGAACAAGAAGAAGGTGCACCTGGGTGAGGGAAATGTGTCCAAAAAAGGAGTGGAATTTGTTCATCTGGGTTCGCAGAGTAGGCGTGTTCATTCAAGGATGCAGGCATTTTGTTATCTGTGGCCTGCCGTTTCTTTTTCAGCCTATTCTTGGTTTGAAGAAGTTTTACTGAGGACTCACCCTAACTGCCTGCATGACTAGCTTCTTCCTCCCTCTACTCTCAATATATTCAAAAATACATTTGCTTCAGGCCATTTTAAAAAGAGATTTCTAAAAGAAATCCAGTCTCTCATGTATTTCTTCAAAAACTACCATGCATGCTTTGGAAAGGAAATGATCAATTTGTTGGAAAAATATGAATACATTTGCTATTTCTAAACCCAAAACAAACAAAACAGCTGAATATTTAGTGTTACTGTGTAGCTGATTAATAGCAGCTAAAATGTATGCAACACATACATACTTAGCAATAGACAGTTACTATATCCACAATCTGGAAGTATAAGATCTATTTTTCCTGCATATGGAAATTGAAACATAAAGATTGTATTAGTCAGCATTTTCCAGAGGGACAGAACTAATGGAATATCTTATATATATGGAATACTATGCATATACACTAATGGGATATTATATAAATTATATATATGGAGTTTATTCCACACATATTATATATACTAATGGAATTTCATATATATATGGAGTTTATTATTACCTCACAGGATCACAGGGCCCCACAATACTCTATCTGCAGGCTGAGAAGCAAGGAGAGGCAGTCTAAGTTCCGAAACAGAAAATCTTGGAGTCCAGTGCTTGAGGGAAGAAAGCATCCAGCCCAGGAGAAAGATGTAGGCTGGAAGGCTAGGCTCGTCTCTCTTTTCATATTATTCCACCTGCTTATATTCCAGCCGCACCGGCAGCTGATTAGATTGTTCCCACTCAGATTAAAAGTGGGTCTGCCTTTTTCAGCCCACTAACTCAAGTGCTAATCTCCATTGGCAACACCCACACAGACACACTGTGTGATCAAAACTTTGTATCCTTCAATCATGTTGGAAATAAGTATTACCATCACAAAGATGTTTAAAAATTGCCCAAGGTCAAACACTTGAAATAAAATCCAGTTTTGTTGAAAACCAACATCTTCTAAGCATGATCTCCCAGTGCCTCAAACCATACTATGCACAATTTTCTTGACATTCCTAAAAGATGTGAGCCACCAAACATGGGGTGAGCACAACAGTTGAGGGTCAAAAAACTGTGTTGTAGGGATGTTCCTAATAAGTTTCCTTAAATGGATGTAAACTGGGTTTTGGAAGAGGGTATGAGAGGAAGAAGAAATTCGCTTTTTTCCATGTATGTTAGAAGCTGGATATAGGCTGGTTTTTCTTGAAGCTAAAAGTCATAGAGCGCATTCCATGCAGTAAATGCAAGATAAAGGGTTTTTCACAGTAAGTTTTTAAGAAGTTAAGAATTCATGCCTCCATAATAAATACAAACAACACATAGGTTTTATTTCTGGATAATAAACAGGAGACTGTTGGCACCAACTTAAAATATATCATTTTCAAATTTTGTGTGCCAGGGAACTCCTTACAAAAATTAAATGGCACGTGTCAAAACGAACACATACAACAATTTAAAGTGCAGTTTTGTTTAAATGGTGGGAGGAGGAGTGTGAAGAGGAGACTGTCTCTGTGGAATTACTTGGTTCTTTGTCTGAAGATTTTAGGAGTCCTTGGGCCATATTTTAAAATTCCGGATTTGTAATATCTGACAGGTTTGTAAGTTTCTTTCTAATTTTCTGTAATAAGAAGAAATAAAAATGCTAAGACAGCCAAGCAAAACTTACGTATTCCACGAAAATCAATGAAGGTCAGGTCTAGCAGATTATGTTCAATAATTAGCAAGTAAACTGGGGTTAATAGTTTCAAACATGTGAAACCTGAATAAATTCTCAAGACTGGGAGAAGAAGAGGCTATGAAAGGAAAGTTTTAAGAGATAGGAGCACATCTTTGGGGTTAAGATGATGGATTCTGCAAGAAGATAATAATAAAATAAGTAGTAGACTACTTACTAATCCTTCTTTAATGCCTCTAACTTTTTTCCCTTACCGTATCTATTTGGTAGCTTTACTTGCAGTTACCATGTAATTTTTTTCTTTCCTCTTTGAAGAATTTCGCTAAATTGATATAATTGTATTAAATTTCTGTAGCTGCTATAATAAATAACCACAAGTTTGGCAGTTTAAGAAATACAATCTTATTTTCATACAGTTCTGGATGCCAGAAGTCAGAAGTCTGTTTCACTGGGCCAAAGTCAGGCACTGCTGATTTCCTTTGGAGGTTCTGCGGAAGAATCTTGTGTCTGGAAGTTATCGGCCTTCCCTGGCACATAATGTCTTCCTCATGTGATTCCAAACCCTTACTCTCCTTGCCACATCTCCTACTTTTTGTTTTGCAGTCAAATTTTCCTCTGCCTTCCTCTTTTCAGAACACTGTGATTGCATGTAGGCCCTCCTCAATAATTTAATAATGTGTTCATCTCAAGATCTTTCATCACCAGAGCCTTAAGTAAACCACATCTACAAAGTCTCTTTTGCAGTTTAAGGTTATATTCACAAGTTCTGATAATTAGAGTGTGGACATATTTGGGATCCATTATGCACCTATTACAATAATTTTACCAGAGATTTTTAAGTGATGGTGTGAGCATTCTAATTAAACCAGTTTTCATGTGAAGATAACAAAAAAGGTCATAATAATTAGAAAATTAGGATAAAAAAGCATCAACAATTCTACATTTTTGTTTAGTCAGATATTGCAAGTAATATTTTTATATTAAATTATTCAGAATCATCTGTCTGAGAGAGATGTTATTACCTTATACGACATAAGAAAGAAAACTGTAAACCATGTAGATCGTGCTCCATTTCCTGTCTTCTCCATATTCCTTTATGGTGTCTTGTTTGTTGAATTAGTATCTTTCATATAAGCACTATTTTTCTTTTGTTTTTCTTCTATGCATAATTACTATCCAAAAAGTTGCCTTGTATAATTCACTATAAGAAAAAACAATCAAGCCCATTCAAAAGTGGGCAAAGGATATGAACAGACACTTTACGAAAGAAGACATATATGAGGCCAACAATCATATGAAAAAATGCTCATCGTCACTGGTCATCAGAGAGATGCAAATCAAAACCACATTGAGATACCATCTCACGCCAGTTAGAATGGCGTTCATTAAAAAATCTGGAGACAACAGATGCTGGAGAGGATGTGGAGAAAAAGGAACACTTTTACACTGTTAGTGGGAGTGTAAATTAGTCCAACCATTGTGGAAGACAGTGTGGCGATACCTCAAGGCCTTAGAAATAGAAATTCCATTTGACCCAGCAATCCCATTACTGGGTATATATCCAAAAGACTAAAAATCGTTCTACTCTAAGGACACATGTACACGAATGTTCATTGCAGCACTGTTTACAATAGCAAAGACCTGGAATCAACCCAAATGCCCATTGATAATAGACTGGATTGGAAAAATGTGGCACATATACACCATGGAATATTATGCAGCAATCAGAAATGATGAGTTGGTGTCATTTGTAGGGACATGGATGAATCTGGAAAACATCATCCTCAGCAAACTGACACAAGAACAGAAAATGAAACACCGCATATTCTCACTCATAGGCGGGTGATGAAAAATGAGAACACATGGACACAGAGAGGGGAGTACTAAACACTGGGGTCTATGGGGGGAAAGGGGAGGGTCACTGGGAGGGGGAGGTGGGGAGGGATTGCCTGGGGAGAAATGCCAAATGTGGGTGAAGGGGAGAAAGCAAACAAAACACACTGCCATGTGTGTACCTATGCAACTGTATTGCATGCTCTGCACATGTACCCCAAAACCTAAAATGCAATAAAAAAAAAGAAAGAATAAAAGATAAAAAAAGAAAAAGCAATAAAATGTTATATGTGTGTATGTTATAGGTATCATCAAATATTAATATTTGCTTTGTTTGCTGAGAATGTGGCTAATTCACATTATAATAGATTCTATCATTTTAAAATATTAACATTGACATGTTAACACTGAGAGAGAGAAAATTAGAAGGAAAAATACACATAAGAGATGTTTGTAGCTACAAATATTCAGAAAAAAACTAAACAGAAAGTCCTAGCCAGAGCAATCAGACAAGAGGAAGAAATAAAGGGCATCCAAAAAGGAAGAGAGAAAGCCAAGCTGTCTCTGTTTATGGATGACATAATTCTATATCTAGAAAACCCTACAGTCTTGGCGCTAAAGCTCCTTCAGTTGATAAACAAATTCAGCAATGTTTTACAATACAAAATCAACCCACAAAAATCTCTAGATTTCCTATACACTAACAGCCTCGCTGAGAGCCAAATCAGCAAAGCAATCCCATTCACAATTGCCAGAAAAGAAAAAAAAGAAAAACCTGGGAATAAAGGTAACTAGGGAGGTAAAAGATCTTTACAATGAGAATGGCAAAACACTTGCAAATCAGAGATGACACAAACAAATGGAAAACATCCCATGCTCAGGAATAGGAAGAATCAATGTCATTAAAATGGCCATACCGCCCAAAGCAATTCACAGATTCAATGCTATCAAATTACCTATGTATGCTTCACAGAACTAGGGAAAAAAGTATTCTAAAATGTATATGGAACCAAAAAAAGAGCCCAAATAGCAAAGGCAAACCTCAACAAAATAAAAAAGCTGGCATCACATTATCCAATTTCAAACTGTATAGCCACAGGGCTACAGTAAGCAAAACAGCATGGTATTGGTAGAAAAACAGGCATACAGATCTATGGAACAGAATAGAGAGCACAGAAACAGGGCCACACATCTATGACCATCTGATCTTTGACAAAGCTGACAAAAACAAGTAATGGGGAAAATACTTCCTATTCCAATAATGCTGGGATAACTGGTAAGCCATGTGCTAAAGATTTAGGTTGCACCCCTTCCTTATACCATATACAAAAATCAACTCAATATGAATTAAAGTTTTAAATGTAAAACCCTAAACTATAAAAACTCTGGAAGACAACTAGGAAATACCATCCTGGACAAAAGAACAGGCAAAAATTTCATCACCACCAAAAGCAATCCCTACACAAGCAAATGTTGATAAATAAAATCTAAACTGAAGAGCTTCTGCACAGCATAAGAAAACTGTCAAGAGAGTAACCAGACAACCTATAGAATGGGTGAATAATTTTTCAAACTATGCATCTGATGAAGCCCTAATATCTAGTGTCTATAAGGAACTTAAATTTACAAGAGAAAAACAAACAACACTATTAAAAAGTGGGCAAAACACATGAACAGCCACTTTTCAAAACAAGACATACATGTGGCCAAGAAACACATGAATGAAAGCTCAATATCATTGATTTTAGAGAAATGCAAATCAAAACCACAGTGAGATACCATCTCACACCAGTGGGAATGGCCATTACTAAAAAGTCAAATAATAATAGATGCTGGTGAGGTTGCAGAGAAAAGGGAACACTTACACACTGTTGGTGGGAGCATAAATTAGTTCAATCATTGTGGAAACCAGCATGGTGATTCCTTAAAGAGCTAAAAGCAGAACTACCATTTGACCCGAAAATCCTATTCCTGGGTATATACTCTGACAAATACAAATCATTCTAACATAAAAATACATGTATGCATAGGGTTTACTGCAGCAGTATTCACAATAGCAAAGACACAGAATCAACCTAAAGACCCGTCAATGACAGATGGGATAAAGAAAATGTGGTGCATATATACCATGGAATACTGTGAAGCCATAAAACAGAAAAAGATCCTGTCTTTCGCTGGAAGATGGATACAGCTGGAGACCATTATCATTTGCAAACTAACATACAAATAGAAAACCAAATGCCACATGTTCCTACTTACGAATGGGATCTAAATGATGAGAACCCATGAACCCAAAGAAGGGAACAACAGGCAATAGGGTCTACTGAGGATGGAGGGTCAAAGGAGGTGGGGAGCTCAAAAATTAACTATTGGGTGCTAGGCTTAATACCTGGATGATGAAATAATCTGTTCCACAAACCTCCATGACACAAGTTTATATACGTAGCAAACCTTCACCTGTACCCCTGAACGTAAAAGTTAAGCAAAACAAAACAAACAAACAAAAGACCAGTACATCCCAGAATAACTTGAATGATAACACATTTTTCTCGCTTCAGTAACTAGATGCCTAAGATTAGGGACCACAACAGAACATTTCACTTTTTGGCAAGGGTCTCTTCTCCTGATTATCTCTTTAGGGCAAGGCTGGAACCAAGATGACTGCAGGGCTTCTAAGTCTTACAACTTGCGTAACAATACCAGAAGTAGAAAAAGGAGGATGCTTCCAGAAGCTTTCTCAGAAGAAAAAGGATTACATTTTCCAGCTACAACTACTCAACAGTTCTTCTCATCTGTCAGAATTGTGTCACATGCCCAATGCTGAACAATCAGCAAGAGGATTGTATGATCCTAACACACAGGCTAACGGCAGGAGCTGAAGGCTGAAGCAGCCACGCTTGTGGCATGGGCTGTAGTGGGCAGTGGTAGATAGCTACAGAAAATTGGCATTCAATATTAATGAGAAGGATGGAAGAGGGAAATAAATGTTATCTGGTTAACCAAAAATATTCACAATGGGAACTCCACAAATTGGGGTTATTCCAATGAAGATACTTGTTAGAAAGCTTAATTAAAAAGACAAAAGAAAGCAAAAAGGAAAGGTAAAACTTTAATACTCCAGTAGAATCTAATTAATACTGTATTGTGCTGAAATCTAATATATATCAGTAGGTACAGAGAAGTACCTCTGTAACCACATCTTAAGTGAATTTTTTAAATCTATCAATAATGACATAAACAAAAGGAGAGAAAGAGATAGAGGTAGATGGAGAGAAAGATTCTATGGAAATTACATGATAAAAAGGCATTTATGGTAAATAGCAAGGAAATATACCACATTTTTTAAAAGTTATTTCAAAATTCAAGTTGTCTGTATTGTTTACATAGCAGTGTTTAAAATTAACCAAAGTTTAGGGTCATTTGAATAGCAGGCACTAAATAGCTCAAAGTAATAATGCATGGGTTTTAATTCTTGACTATTTTCAGTGAGAAACATTCCCTAATGTAGAGATCAGTCAGGGTGGTGGGAAAGATTACAGAAAAAACACAAAACTTCTTGGAAGGTCAGAAGGTCTTGCAAAAGCTTCAGGGAAGGGTTATGGCTGAAGGAAGCCTAATCCTCTTACCTTGAGCTACTAGCAAAGAGCAGATAAAAAGGGAATGTAGAGGAGTTTATATAGATGAGTTTGCTTACCTATTTCTCCGGAAACTGATCTTTGATAATCTGTGCACAGGACTGCTCTCTATTTGGGGGTTAGCAATGTTAATTACCCACAATTAGTGTTCGCCCTAGACCTTGGCCATTAAATCTGCTCTAAAATAAATACAAGAATCTCTAACATATGGGGGCTCCCTGACTTCCCCTTCCAGGTCTGTAAGCTGTGAAGTCCCCTAGCCACACTCTCACAGACAGAACACCTGTGTCTGCAAACTCCTTTCATCTGTTGCTCAGAGTCTGTGGGTCAGACTTGGCACCCCAAATCAACAGAAAAGTCAGTATTTCTATCTTATGTTATTAAAGCAAGAATTATGATTAAATCCCCTGTGTTAGTCCATTTTGCATTGCTATAAAGGAATACTTGAGTGTATTAGTTTATTTTTACACTGCTATTAAGAAATACCTGTGACTGGATAATTTATAAAGAAAGAGCTAGCACTTCACATGGCCAAAGCATGAACAAGAGGGAGGGGGGCTGCCACATACTTTCAAACAACCGGCTCTCGTGAGAACTTGCTCACTACCACGAGAACAGCACCAAGGGGATGGTTCTAAACAATTTCTAAGAAACTGCTCCTGTGATCCAATCACTTCTCACCAGGCCCCACCTCCAGCATAGGGATTACATTTCAACATGAGATTTGGATGAGGACACAGACACAAACCATATCAATGAGACTAGGTAACTTATAAAGAAAATAGGTTGATTGGATTCAGGGTTCTGCATGCTTTGCAAGCATGGCACCAGCACTTGCTTTCCTTCTGTTGGAGACCTTAGGAGACTTATATGCATGGTAGAAGAGGAAGCGGGAGGAGGCATGCCACATGGTGAGAGACAGAGAAAGAGATTCTAGGTTCTTTTAAACAACCAGCTCTCATATAAACCAACAGAGAGAACTCATTCATTACCACAGAGACGGCACCATGCCATTCATGAGGGATCTGTCTCCACAACCCAAACACCTCCCACTAGGCCACGCCTCAGACATTGGGGATCACATTTCAGCAGGAGATTTAGAGTAGATAAATACCAAACTATCCACCCTCCATTCAGTTTGTTCCTATGTAACATAGAGCTGAACACATTTGTTTAAAAATGAAATCTGTTTTTTGGTGAAAGGCTACAGATTGACCAGTTTTCTGCGTAACTTTTCATTTTTAAATGATTATTTTGGTTTTGTGTACACACAGCTCAGTTATGACATTTAATGGTCATAACTCTCTGTATTATTATTGATTTGGCATCATCAAATATTATGACATTATATAAACAATTTAAATGACTGTTGATTTATTTTAATAAAAAAAGTTAAGCTTACAATCTCATAAATTACTATAGTTCATTGAGAAGTAAATGTAGACTAAAGCATTCTGATTTCTTGTATTTTTTATGTTAATATGTAAAGCTATCATTTATATTGGAAAAAGGAGGAAAGAAAAATAATTTTCATGTTTTTCAAATATATAATTTTTCTTGTAATCTTGCATTGCAAGACCTAAATTAGTGAACCTCTGCCTTAAGCAGAATAAAACCTAAATAATGACCTAGTAGAAAAATCAGAGAATGATAAACCTTAAAGCTGCCAGACTCATCAAAACCCTCAGCTCAGCGAGATATTTTCTGCTGACTTAAAAACTTCTAAAAACAGGGCAGCTCCCAAATTCTGTTACCTATGTCACTGGTGTGTTAGAATGATCATTTTAGTATAAAAATTACATGATTTTTGAGTTGAGATTGAACCAAATTTAGTTTATGTGTAATGTAGTCATTTCTACTGATGATTTCAAATAGCTTTTATAACCTAGAATACTCACATATGCATGCTTCAAGGTATAACCAGTTTGCTTGTCTTTAAATTTCTCTTTTTGTTTGTTTTTAATCTTCCATGTGCTTGTCCTAGAAAAGACAGAGGTACTTTTAAACTTTTAAAAATTTTTGACAGGAGTAATTAATTCACAGTTCAAAATATTTTTTATCCTGAACACAAATTATTGATATATTTGAAAATTAAGCTATCTGTCTTGTGTTAGAGACACCCTAACGTTGCTTGCCAATGATGATTTCTGTTTTTCTGTAATCGCCTAGTGAGAGTGAGCAGATCCTATGACTTGCTTCTAACTAATACAATATGACAAAAATGATAAGATGCCACACTCTACATTATTTGTCAAAGGGGATGAGATATGTCTCATTATTATATTTTGTTATATAAAACTATTGTTTTAGGAGAGTGGGGAGAAAGATTATCTTGCTGGACTTAAAGGAACAACCAACCATGTGCTACTGGATTCAGTCTCCTAGTATTTTTTCATGATATTTTGGTCTTTTTATTAGAAATATTGACCTGTAGTTTCCTGTTTTTATTGTTTCTTTGCCAGGTTTTGGTGCCAGGGAGATGCTTGCTTCACAGAATGAGTTAAGGAGGAGTCCTTCCTCCTCAAGTTTTTGAAATAGTATCAGAATTGGCACCATCTCCTCTATGTATATCTGGTAGTACCCAGCTGTTAGTCCATGTGGTTGAGGGTTTATTTCAGTTTATAAGCTTTAATGACTGATTCAATTTCAGAATCCAATATTGGTTTGTTCAGAGTTTTAATTTCTTCCTGATTCAGTCTTGGAAAGTTGTGTGTTTCCAGGATTTATCATTTCTTCTATATCTTCCAGTTTGTATGTACAGAAATGTTCATAATCGTCTCTGAGAATCTTTGCTTATCTGTGGGATCAGTTGTAACATCACCCTTGTCATCTCTGTTGTGCTTATTATCGTTATGTTTTTCTTTGTTAATCTAGCTACAAATCTATCTGAGTTTTAGTTATTTTTTTCTTCTGATAGCTTCAGGATTAGTATGTTCTTATTTTTTTTAGTTCCTCTAGGTGTGATATTAGATTGTAAATTTAAGATCTTTCTAACCTCTGGATATAGACATTTAGGGCTATAAACTTTCCTCTTAATGCTGCTTTTGCTGCACCCTAGAGATTTTAGTATGTTGTGATTTTGTTTTTATTTAGTCCAATTTTTTTAAAAAAATTCTGCTTTATTTTTTTAATTAGAAGTAATGAAATATTATGCAGCAATCAGAAATGATGAGTTCGTGTCATTTGTAGGGACATGGATGAATCTCAGCAAACTGACACAAGAACAGAAAATGAAATACCGCATATTCTCACTCATAGGCGGGGATGAAAAATGAGAACACATGGACACAGGGATTGGAGTACTAAACACTGGGGTCTATTGGGGGGAAAAGGGGAGGGCCAGTGGGGGCGGGGGGGAGCTGGGAGGGATAGCCTGGGGAGAAATGCCAAATGTGGGTGAAGGGGAAAAGGGAAGCAAAACGCACTGCCATGTGTGTACCTATGCAACTGTCTTGCATGTTCTGTACATGTACCCCCAAACCTAAAATGTAATAAAAAATTAAAAAAAGAAACACATAGCACTGAATGCAAATAAAAATACAATATATATAAAAAAAAGTAATTTAGAAGAAAGTTGTCTAATTTCCATGTAATTGTTTGGTTTTGAGAGATTTTCTTTGTATTGATTTCTATTTTTATTCCATAGTGATCTGAGGGTATGGTTAGCATGACTTCAATTGTTTTTTAATTTATTGAGATTTGCTATATCGCCAAGCGTGTGGTCAATCCTTGAGCATGCATATGAGAAGAATGTATATTCTGTGATTGATGAGTGGAGTAGCCTTTGGATATTCATTAGGTTCAATTGGTTAAATGTCTAATTTAAGTCTAAAATTTTTGGTTCATTTTCTGCTTCAATTATCTGTCTAACACTGTCAGTGGACTGTTGAAATTCCCCATAATTACTGTGGGGCTAAGTCTTATCATATAAGTCTTATCATATCTAGAAGTATTTGTTGTCTGAATCTGGGTGCTCGAATGTTGGGTGCATATATATTTAGGATAGTTACATCTTCTTGTTTAATTGACTCCTTTATTATTATGTAAAGCTCTTCTTAAGCCTTTTTGAGTGTTGTTTATTTGAGTCTATTTTATCCGATAGAAGAACAGTAATCCTGCTCTTTTTGTTAGTGTGTTTTGCATTTTCATGTTAGGTATTTCTCCACTCTTTTACTTGGAGCCTATTGGTGTGATTACATGTGAGACAGGTCTCTTAAAGTCAGCGGACTGATGACCTTTCTTCTTTTTAACTTGCTACTCTGTGCCTTTTAAGTGAGACATTTAGACCATCTACATTTTCACATTCAAGGTTTATATGAACTATGTATACAATGGGGTTTTGATCCTATTGTGGAGTTGTTAGCTGACTGTTTTGCAGTTTCTATTGTATAGTTGCTCTATAAGGGCTATAGACTATGTGTTTAAGTATGTTTTTGTTGTAACAGGTACTGTTCTTTAGTTTTTATGTTTATAACTTTCTTAAAGGGCTCTTGTAAGGCTGATCCAGTGGTAATAAATGCCCTTAGCAATTATTTGTCTGGAAAATATTATACTTCTCCTTTCTTATGAAGCTAAGATTGGCAGAATATATAATTCCAGGTTGGAAATTCATTTCCTTAAGAATGCTGAAAGTAGGACCCTTCCATTTTATGGCTTTCAAGATTTCCACTGAGAAGTCTGCTGTTAGCCTGGTGGGTTCCCTTTGTAAATGGCCTGACTTCTTTCTTTCTATCTACCACTGAGATATTTTATTTAGTGTAAAACAGTCTGGTGACTATATGCCTTGGTGATTTTCATTAAAAAAAATATCTCATAGGTGTTCTCTGGATTGCTTGTACCTGTAACAAGACTAGAAAAATTTTCTTAAATTATTATCTCAAATATGTATTCCAGATAGTTTACTTTTTCTCCTCTTTTAAGAATGCCAGTAATTTGTAGACTTGGTCTCTTTACATGTCCAACATTTCTAGAAGACCTTGCTAATTTTTTAAAATTCTTTTTTTTAATAAAGTTTTGTTTGGGTGGGTTACTTCAAAAGACTTGTCTTCAAGCTTTGAAATTCTTTTGTCTGCTTTGTTTGTTCTGTTATTAAGGCTTTCAATTATATTTTGGAACTCCTTCAGTAATATTTTTAATTCTAGAAGCTCTAATTGATCTATTTCTTACATGTTTTTCTCTTCCTTCACTTCCTGCATTGCCTGAGACGTTTCTATGTGTTATTTTATACCTTGTCCTGGAACCATTGAGTTTCCTTGAAACCTGTGCTTTGAAGAGCTAGTGTAATTCTTTGGTGATTTCAAAACATTCAGATTTTTTATGGTGTCCAAATGTTTGTGCTGATTCCTTCTTATCTGGAGATGCTGGAACTCCTAAATTTTTTGATTATTTTCATGAAGATAAAATTGTTTTCTTTCTTTTCTTTCCCAGTTATTCTTCTTATTATTAATTTTCTTCCTCTTCATCCCCCTTCCTTGGGTGTATGCTATTAGAGCATGTTGGCTAGTGTCTTTTGGGTTTGCTTGTCAGCAGGCTTTTTATTGTTCTGTGCACTTTAACCTACCGGCCAGTAGATGGCAATGATGGTTAAAATCAGCTGCTGCCAATGTGGATAGGTACATTCTTGTTTACTGGGAAGTCTCAGTTTCCACAATCAAAGGGGCTGAGCCAGTGGATTGCGCAGTCTGAACTCTCTGCTCAACCCTACGGTGGGGGTGGTAGGGGCAAGATGAGTGGCACTGGACCAGGCAAGCCTGCCTACAAGTTACCCAATGGCAGTCACAAAAAGCAGCACTGAGAAGTCTAGTAGGTGAACACCAAGCCTTCAGAGGTGTGCCTAGGCATGGACTTGGGAACCTTCTCAGGCCCAATTTCTCTGCATGGTGCAGGGAGGCCACTAAAACTCTCAATCCAGGAGAGTAGGTGCTACCAATCCCCGGAGATTTGCCTGGGCATGAAGTGCAGGGGCCCCAGTGCACCACAATCTGCACAGGAAGGGTGGGCCAGCTCAGGCTGCTGATTCCAACTGCCTGGATATCTGCCTGGGCATGGACTGGAGATGACTCCAGCATACCATGATCTATGTACTGGAAAGGTAGGATGGCTCAGGCTACTCATCCAGAAAAGAATGTGTTCTGACTGCCTGAAGATCAGCCTGAGTAAGAAGCGGAGTGGTGCCCCTGCACAGTGATCTATGCATAGGGAGGATGGGGTGACTCAGGCTGCCAACTCATGTGAGTAGGAGCTCTGAATGCCTAAAGATCTGCCTGAAAGTAGACTGCAGAGGGGAGGGCCCTGCTGCACAAAGATCTCAGTGGAGTGCATTGGGATTCCCAACAATGTCACACACAGACCAGTTCCAGGTCACCAAGCTGACTGGCTGCAGGTCTTCCCAGGAAAAACTATGGTTGCAGTAGCTCTCCTCACACTCCAGATCTGCAACAGAGGAAGGTGCAGTTCCAGTGTCTATAGATGGGGCACTTTTTGCACTTGACACTTAATTCTGGCTGTGGAGGTCCCCACCTCACTCCAGAGTGAGTGCAGGAATCTCGGGACTGAAATGCCCAAAGGGCCACACTTCCAGATCACCAGAGAATAACTGACTTTGTATGAACCTGGATTAAAAATGGCAGCCTGCTCTTCAACCCAAGTCTGGAAAAATGCCTGCAGTTTTTTCCAGTGTCATTCCCTTTCAGTTTCTCCAAGCCCATTTCCCAGGTTAGCACCAAGGCTTGGGAGAAACAAAGTGCTTTCCCTGGTTTTCATTGCATGAATCCCCACTGAAAATGGAAATAACAGAGGTCGACTCTGCCCTCTCTCATTTTGAGGCTTCACTTACATTTATCAGCCAAATGCCATTAGGAGCTGGTTACTCACCTTTTTCTTCTTGGGATTTTGGGCAAAACATATTTTTAAGCCATTGTCTTCTATAATGGGCATGTTTTCCACATCCTCTTATATTGGCTTTACTTGGATAATGAGAAGTTTATTTGACAGAACATTAAATTTATAACTTTCTAGAAATTTGATCTTGCAAAATTTTTCTCCCATTCTATAGGTTGCTTGTTCGCTCTGATGATAGTTTCTTTTGCTGTACAGAAGCTCTCTTTAGTTTAATTAGATCCCGTCTGTCAATGTTGGCTTTTGTTGCCATTGCTTTTGGTATTTTAGTCATGAAGTCTCTGCCCATGTCCATGTCTTGAATGGTATTGCCTGGGCTTTCTTGCAGGATTTTTATGGTTTTAGTTAATATATTTAAGTCTTTTATCCATCTTGAGTTAATTTTGTATGAAGTGTAAAGAAGGAGTCTGGTTTTATTTTTCAGGACATGGCTAGCCGGTTTTCCCAACACCATTTATTAAATAAGGAATCCTTTTCCCATTGCTTGTTTTTGTCAGATTTGTCAAAGATCATATGATTGTAGATGTGTGGCATTATTTCTGAGGCCCCTATTCTGCCCAATAGGTCTACATATCTGTTTTGGTATCAGTACCATGCTGTTTTGGTTACTGCACCCTTGTAGTATAGTTTGAAATCAGGTAGTGTGATGGCTCCAGCTTTGTTCTTTTGCTTAGGATTGTCTTGGCTCTATGGGCTCCTTTTTAGTTTCATGTGAAATTTAAGTAGTTTTTTCTAATCATTTTGACAAAGGGCTAATATCCAGTATCTACCAAAAACTTAAACAAATTTACATGACAAAAATAAGCAATCCCATCAAAAAGTGGGCCAAGGATATGAACAGATACTTCTCAGAAAAAAAAAGATATTTGTGGGGCCAACAAACGTGAAAAAAGCTCGTCATCACTGGTCATTAGAGAAATGCAGATCAAAACCACAATGATCTACCATCTCATGTCAGTTAGAATGGTGATCATTAAGTCAGGAAACAACAGATGTTGGAGAGGATGTGGAGAAATAGGAACACTTTTACACTGTTGGTGGGAGAGTAAATTAGTTCAACCATTGTGGAAGACAGTGTGGCAATTCCTCAAGGATCTGGAACCAGAAATACCATTTGCCCCAGCAATCCCATTACTGGGTATGTACCCAAAGGATTATAAATTATTATTCTATAAAGACACATGCACATGTATGTTTACTCCATCACTTTTCACAGTAGCAAAAATTTGGAACCAACTCAAATGCCCATCGATGATTGACTGGATCAAGAAAATGCAGCACATATATACCATGGAATACTAAACAGCCATAAAAAGAATGAGTTCATGTTCTTTTCAGGGACATGGATGAAGCTGGAAAGCATCATTCTCAGCAAACTAACACAAGAACAGATTTACACTAGAAATGGAAGTTTTGTACAGAACAGTACAAAGGAGAAATGGAAGTGTTGAAATAGTCACACCACATACCTGTATGAATCCATGTGAACATGAATTGAGGCTCCCCTCAGATTTTAGCAGACCGTGGTGGGTTTCACTGGCAAAGAACACGAAGGCACAATGGACTGGAGAATTTGCTCCTGCACCCCTCTACATATGTGTGGAAGGTATTTCAGAAAAAAACACAAAACTTAGCAACCATTAGTTATGACTTCTGATCTTTTCCCTCCTTCCACCCTCCACCCTCTGGTAGTATCCCGTGTATGTTGTTCCTCTCTCTGTTTCCAAGTGTTTTCATTATTTAGCTCCTACTTATAAGTGAGGACATGTGGTATTTGGGTTTTGATTCCAGTGTTAATATCCTAAGGATAAAGGCCTCCAGCTCCATCCATGTCCTTGTAAAAGACATGTCCTTTTTATGGCTACATAGTAATCTATGATGTATCTGTATCACAATCTCATTATCCAGTATATTATTGATGGACATTTAGGTTAATTCCATGTCTTAGCTATTGTGACCAGTGCTGCAGTGAACATTCGTGTGCATGTGTCTTTTTAACAGAATGATTTGTATTCCTTTGAGTATATACCCAGTAATGTAATTGGTGGGTTAAATGGGAATTCTGTCTTTAGGTCTTTGAAGAATGGCCACTCTGTCTTTCACAATGGTTGAACTAATTTACAGTCCCACCAACAGTGTATAGGTGTTTCTTTTTCTCCACAACCTTGCCAGCATCTGTTCCTTTTTGACTTTTAGTAATAGCCATTCTGACTGGTGTGAGATAGTAGCGCATTGTGGTTTTGATTTGCATTTCTCCAATGATAACTGATCTTGAGTTTTGTTCCATATGATTGTTGGCCATAGGTAAGTCTTCTTTCAAAAAATGTCTGCTCAAGTCCTTGGCCAACATTTTAGTGAGACTCTTTGTTTTTTCTTTTTTCTTTTTTTGCTTGTGTGTGTGTGTGTGTGTGTGTGTGTGTGTGAATTTGTTTATGTTCTTAATAGATGCTGGATATTAGACCTTTTCTGTATGCATAGTTTCCAGAATTATTCTCCCATTCTGTAGGCTGTTTGTTGACTCTGTTGGCATTTATTTTGCTATGTATTCTTAAGTTCAGTTGGATCCTTCCTGCACATTTTCGGTTTTGTTGCAATTGCTTTTGGCCTCTTCATCATGAAATCGTTGTCATTGCCTTCATCCTGAATGGTATTGCCGAGGTTGTCTTCCAAGGTTTTTAACGTTTTGAGTTTTACATTTAAGTATTTAATTCATCCTGAGTTGACTTTTACACATGGTATAAAAAAGGGGTCTAGTTTCAATCTTCAGCACCACTTATTCAGTAGGGAATTCTTCCCCAATTGCTTGTTTTTGTCATGCTTGTTCAAGATCAGATAGTTGTATGTGTGCAGTCTTATATCTGGGTTATGTATTTTATTACATTGGTTTATGTATTTGTTTCTGTAACAGTACCATGTTGTTTTGGTTACTGTAGCCCTGAAATATAGTTTCAAGTTGAGTAGCATGGTGCCTCCAGCTTTGTTCTTTTTGCTTAGGTTTGCCTTGACTATTGGGGCTCTTTTTTATTTCCATAAAATTTAGTTTTTTCTAGTTCTGTGAAGAATGTTAATGATATTAATGGGAATAGCATTGAATCTATAAATTGCTTTGGGCAATATGGCCATTTTCATGGTATTGATTCTTTCTATTCATGAGCATGGAATATCTTTTAATATGTTCATGTCATCTCTGATATCTTTCAGCAGCGATTTGCAGTTCTCCTTGTAGAAAAATTTTCACCTTTCTATTAGGTTGTATTCTAGGTATTTTATTCTTTTCATGGCAGTTGTGAGTGAGAGTTCATTCCTAATTTGGCTCTTAAATTGTTGTTGGTGTATAGGAAAGCTAGTGATTTTTGCACATTCATTTTTGTATCCTGAGACTTTGCTGAAGTTCTTTATCATCTTAAGAATCTTTTGGGCTGAGACTATGGGGTTTTCTAGATATAGAATCATGTCGTCTGTGAACAGGGATAGTGTGATGCTATCTCTTCATCTTTGGATGCCCTTTATTTATTTCTCTTGTAGACTACCCTGGCCTGGACTTACAGTAAATACTATGATGAATAGGAGTGGTGAAAGAGAGCAACCTTGTCTCATGCCAGTTTTCAAGGGGAGTGCTTCCAGCTTTTTTCCATTCAGTATGACATTGGCTGTGGGATTGTCATATAGGGCTCATGTTATTTTGAGATATGTTCTTTCAATATGTAAGTTATTGACTGTTTTTTAAATATGAATGGATGTTGAATAGGATTTTAAAGACAACTGTGAGAAGGCCCTGTTAGCAGCATCCTCTCTCAAAAACTGACTGACAGTGCTTCTTCTAAACAACTCTTCTGCACATTCCAAGCAGTAACACTATTGCTTGCATTCTTAATTCCTCTGTTCTATTCTCTTTGAATATGTTGTTATGTTGGTACGTCCCTAAATTCTTGCAACTCTGCCTATTACATTAGCCCACATAAATAAGTAGACATTTTGGAGCATAATAGAAATGGACTAAATAATTAAACTGGGATTAATAAATAAAAATAGATATTTAATTTGTTAAAGTATTTTATTATCTCATGAAATTTTGTGAAAAAAGGGTTTTGAAAATTTGAACTAGTTATTATTAACATCAAATTATCAATAATATCCCCAAAATTTTAAATCATATTTAAATACACTCTGATGTTCTTCATTAAAAGTTTCTCTGAGTCATATATGAGAACATGGTTGACATACTTGAATAAGATATATAAAACTTTATAAAAATTTTTGTTTACAAAATCTAAAAGTTTGTCTTCTATGCTTTTTTCCAAAGATGTTGCTCCCATGCAGTTCATAACTCGCTTACATAATGAAAGTCGCTTTTCCAGGAGGTGCTCAATATAATGTATGCAAGTTTTCATGAGTGATGACAGAGTCTTTGTGGACTATTTATATGTGTCATTGAGGAGAAAAATGAATGATTCTTGTTTCCTGAGTAAATATGTAATACATTTTTAAAGTTAAACTAAAATAGATCTTCTATAATAAAAATATATTAGAGATTATAATAGAATTTTTCTACACTAATTTTAAAGAGAAAAGTATTTAGATTAAAGAAAACTATAAATATATAAATGTCACCATTTGAAAGAGTTAAAATAGTTGGTTAGATACTACTGCTTGTAACTCCAAGAAAAAGGAATTTCAAAAAACGAGTGAAATAATTATACTTTTCACCTCTTTATATTCAACAGAGAAAAATATTGCTTAACTGCTTGTAAACTATCTAGAACGTGGGAAACATTTTATAATTATATATGTAATAAAAGTGTTTTGAATATGAGTTCAAAAAGTATAATTAGAAAGTAAGTTTTCTTACATCGAAGTAAGTGTTTGGAAAGTGTTAAATCCCAGATAAATAACAATATGGTATGATGCAACTTTTTTTGATATATATATATATAATTGCACTTTAGGTTCTTGGGTACATGTGCAGAACATGCAGGATTGTTGCATAGGTACATACATGGCAATGTGGTTTGCTGCCTTCATTCCCCCATCACCTATATCTGGCATTTCTCCCCATGTTATCCCTCCTCAACCTACCTACCCCCCACTGTCCCTTCCCTATTCTCCCACAACAGACCCCAGTGTGTGATGCTCCCCTCCCTGTGTCCATGTGTTCTCATTGTTCAACACCCAGCTATGAGTGAGAACATGTGGTGTTTGATTTCCTGTTCTTGTGTCAGTTTGTTGAGAATGATGGTTTCCAGATTCATCCATGTCCTTACAAAGGACACAAACTCATTATTTTTTATGAATGCACAGTATTCCACGGTGTATATGTGCCACATTTTCCTTCTCATCTATCATCAATGGGCATTTGGGTTGGTTCCAGGTCTTTGCTATTGTAAACAGTGACACAGTGAATATATGTGTACATGTGTCTTTATAATAGAATGATTTATGATCCTTTGGGTATATACCCAGTAAAGGGATTGCAGGGATCCCAGTAATGGGATTGCTGGGGCAAATGGAATTTCTGTTTCTAGGTCCTTGAGGAATTGCCACACTGTCTTTCACAATGGTTGAACTAATATACACTCCCACCAACAGTGTAAAAGTGTTGTTATTTCTCCACATCCTCTCCAGCATCTGGTGTCTCCCGACTCTTTAATGATTGCCATTCTAACTGGCATGAGATGGTAACTCAATGTGGTTATGATTTGCATTTCTCTAATGACTAGTGACAGTGCATTTTTTCATATGTTTTTTTGGCCTCATATATTTCTTCTTTCAAAAAGTGTCTGTTCATGTCCTTCGCCCACTTTGAATGGGTTTGTTTGTTTGTTTTTTTCTTGCAAATCTGTTTTAGTTCTTTGCAGATTTTGGATATTAGCCATTTGTCAGATGGATAGATTACAATTATTTTTTCCCATTCTGTTGGTTGCCAGTTCACTCTAATGATTGTTTATGTTGCTGTACAGAAGCTCTGGAGTTTAATTAGATCCCATTTGTCTATTTTGGTTTTTGTTGCCAAAGTTTATGGTGTTTTAGTTATGTAGTCCTTGCCTATGCCTATGTCCTGAATGGTTTTGCCTAGGCTTTCATCTAGGGTTTATATGGTGTTAGATCTTATGTTTAAGTATTTATTTAATCCCATCTGGATTTGATTTTAGTGTAAGGTGTCAGGAAGGGGTCCAGTTTTTGCTTTCTGCACACTGCTAGCCAGTTTTCCCAACACCATTTATTAAACAGGGAATCCTAACCCCATTGCTTGTTTTTGTCAGGTTTGTCAAAGATGAGATAATTGTATATGTGTGGTGCTGCCTCTGAGGCCTCTGTTCTGTTCCATTTGTCTATATATCTGTTTTGGAAACAGTACCATGCTGTTTTGATTACGATAGCCTTGTAGTATAGTTTGAAGTCAGGTAGCATGATGCATCCAGCTTTGTTCTCTTTACTTAGGTTTGTTGTGGCTGTGCAGGCTCTCTTTCGGTTTCATATGAGGTTTAAGATAGTTTTTTTCCAGTTCTGTGAAGAGGGTCATAGGTAGCTTGAAGGGGATAATGCTGGATGTTTAACTTACTTTGGACATTACGGCAATTTTCACAATATTCATTCCTCCTAACCATGAGCACGGAATGTTTTTCTATCTGTTTGTGTCCTCTCTTACTTCCTTGAGCAGCAGTTTATAGTTACTCTTGAAGAGTTCCTTTATATCCTTTGTTAATTGCATTCCTAGGATTTTTATTCACTTTGTAGCAATTGTGAATGGGTGTTCACTCTTGATTTGGATCTCTTTAAGTCTGTTATTGGTGTACAGGAATGCTTGTGATTTTTCCACATTGATTTTGTATCCTGAGACTTTGCTGAAGCTGCTTATCAGTTTCAGGAGATTTTGGGCTGAGATGATGGTGTCTTCGAAATACTCAATCATGTCATCTGCAAATAGAGACTATTTGACTTCCTCCTTTCCTAATTGGATACCCTTTATTTATTTTTCTTGCCTGATTGCTCTGGCTAGAACTTGCACTACTATATTGAATAAGAGTGGTAAGACAGGGCATCCTTGTCTAGTGCCAGATTTAAAAGGGAATACTTCCAGTTTTTGCCCACTCAGTATGATATTGGCTGTGGGTTTATCATAAATAGCTTTTATTATTTTGAGATACATTCCATTGACACCTAGTTTATTGAGAGTTTTTAGCATACAGGGCTATTGTATTTTGTTGAAGGCCTTCTCTGCATCTATTAAGATAATCACGTCGTTTTTGTCTTTGGTTCCATTTATGTGGTGGATTACATTTACAGACTTGCCAATGTTGAACCAGCCTTGCATCCTTGGGATGAAGCCTACTTGATCGTGATGGATAAGCTTTTTGAAGTGCTGTTGCAATCAGTTTGCTAGTATTTTATTGAAGATTTTTGCATCTATGTCATCATGGATATTGGCCTGAGTTTTCTTTTTTTTGTTGAAACTCTGCCAGGTTTTGGTATAAGGATGACATTGGTCCCATAAAATAATTTGGGAAGGATTCCCTCTTTTTGGATTGTTTGGAACAATTTCAGAAGGAGTGTTAACAGCTCCTCTTTGTATGTCTGGTAGAATTTGGCTGTGAACCCATCTGGATCTGGGCTTTTTTGGTCGGTAGGCTATTAATTGCTGCCTCAACTTCAGTCCTTGTTATTGGTCTATTTGGGGTTTCAACTTCTTCCTGGTTTAGGCTTGGGAGTGTGCAAGTGTCCAGGGATGTGTCCATTTATTCCAGACTTACTGGTTTATGTGCATAGAGTTGTTTGTAGTAATCTCTGATGGCAGTTTGTATTTCTGTGGAATAGGTGGTGAAATCTCCTTTATCGTTTTTTATTGCATCTATTTGATTGTTCTCCCTTTTCTTTTTTATTAATCTGGCTAGCGGTCTGTCAATTTTGTTGATCTTTTCAAAAAAAAAAAAAAAAAACGACCTCTTGGATTTATTGATTTTTTGACATATTTTCTGTGTTTCTATCTCCTTCAGTTTTGCTCTTACCTTAGTTATTTCTTGTCTTTGGCTAGCTTTTGAGCGTTCTTGATCTTGCTCCTCTAACTCTTTCAATTTTGACCATAGGGTGTCAATTTTAAATCTTTCCTTGCTTCTTATGGGGGCATTTATTACTATAAATTTCCCTCTAGACACTGCATTAAATGTGTCCCAGAGATTCTGGTATGTTGTGTCTTCATTCTTGTTTGTATCAAAGAACGTCTTTATTTCCATCTTCATTTCATTGTTTATCCAATCAACATTCAAGAGCCAGTTGTTCAGTTTCCATAAAGCTGTGCGGTTCTGGGTTAGTTTCTGAATTCTGAGTTCTAACTTGATTGCACTGTGGTCTGAGAGACTGTTTGTTATGATTTCTGTTCTTTTGCATTTGCTGAGGAGTGATTTACTTCCAATTATGTGGTCAATTTTCGAGTAGGTATGATGTAGTACTGAGAAGAATGTATATTCTGTGGTTTTGGGCTAGAGAGGTCTGTAGATGTCTATTAGGTTTGTTTGTTTCAGATCTGAGTTCAAGTCCTGGATATGCTTGTTAATTTTCTGTCTCGTAGATTTGTCTAATATTGACAGTAGAGTGTTAAAGTCTCCCACTGTTATTGTGTGGGAGTCTGAGTCTCTCTGTAGGTCATTAAGAACTTGCCTTGTATGTCTGGGTGCTCCTGTATCGGGTGTGTATATATTTAGAAGTATTAGCTCTTCTTGTTGTCTTGATCCTTTTACCATTATGTAATGCCCTTCTTTGTCTCTTTTGATCTTTGTTGGTTTAAAGCCTATTTTATCAGAGACTAGAATTGCAACTCCTGCTATGTTTTTTCTCTCCATTTGCTTGGTAAATCTTCCTCCACGTCTTTATTTTGAGCCTATGTGTGTCCTTGCACATGAGATGGATACAGCACACTGATGGCTTTTGACTTTTTATCCAATTTGCCAGTCTGTGTCTTTTGATTGGAGCATTTAGCCCATTTCCATTTAAGGTTAATATTGTTATGTGTGAATTTGATCCTGCCATTTTGATGCTAGCCCATTGTTTTGCCAGTTAGTTGACTCAGTTTCTTCATTGTGTCGATCTTCTTTACCATTTGGTACGTTTTTGGAGGATGCAATCTTTAAGTAAGCAGCCATTTAGAACAATGTGAAGTCAGCAGAATCTTTTGGATAAGCATTATCTCCCCTCACCCAACTTCTATTTTATTTTTCAGAAACCAAGGTAATTTTTAAAATTTTATTTGAATTAATTGTGTAATTCTTGAAACCCATCTATTTCAGCTTTTCTATTGATTTCTACTAACAAACTATTGCACAAAGTTTCAATTGTTACAAAAAGTGCATGTAGACTGCCCTTTCCAATTCCTATCGTTAACTTGGAAAATTGTGTTTATCAGCTGGAAGTCAGTTCAGGCTGCATGGGTCACAAGTTAATGCTAATTGATTCTGCCTTTTTTAAAATCTAAATTTGCAATTTGTCATATGCTGGATAAATATACGAGATTACATCTAAAACACTCATTTACAAATATGCAAACATAATCCCAGAAACTATAATATAAATCAGTTTCTTAACTTATCCAATGAAAGGCTAGGCTTAAATGCCAAATAAACTATTTATTTTGTTATACTAAGCTAAATGAGAATCCGAGAGCTTATATGATAATAATATAAACTTCAACATTATTCCTTTCTTATTAAAAAGCCCTCTAAAAAGATACATTAACTCAAGCTTTATTGTAAATGAAAAAGCATTCTATAAAAAAGTTTCACTTCTGGTGAACTTTCTTTCCTAAAATAAACCCATTTTGGTTTTTATTTTTCTATGGTTTGATAGCTTTATTTTTGGTAGATCAAACGTTCATAGCACTTATATTACCTATAAATATATTACATGAAGTAAAAGTAAAATAAATTTTATGTAGTTAGTTGTTTGTTCGAATTTCATGACTTTGATTTCTCTTCAAAGAGAGAGAGAGCTGTCTTTGGCGCTAGTGCTTTTCAGAGCTGGAGCAAGTTAAATTGCCAGTGACGGAGGTTTATAGGACTCCTGTCTATTACGCTGACAGGTCTTCTCTAGCACCACTAGCACTTCTCTTCGGGGCAGCCTAAAATTTACAGTCCTGTTGTGAGGTAGAATATGAAGGTGTTCCCATATGCCTTTTCTTTATATGGCAGTCATATATAACTTTTTCATTATTTCTTTGCGGAGCCATCCCGAATATTGACAGCCTTAGTAAGACAAGAAAGGTTTTAGCAGTCAAAGAAGTTAAATGGCTCAAAAATTTTAATGGATTAAAGTGAATTATTTTAAAAGAAAATTTAAACCATTTACAAATAAGCCACAGTTAAGCTCTTCACTGGTGCATCTATATGTTAATTCAGGGAACTAAACCCAAAACATATCTTCAACTATAAGGACCCTCTGGGCTGTCATTAATTAGATGAATGAATATGAACCTTCTCTTTTCAATGAAACATCCAAGAGTAATACCCCATCATATTATGGATATACAATAGTATTTTTAAAGACCTTCTTGTATCTCTTTTTTAAAATAACGTGTTTTATTTTACAGTAATCTGGAAAAGTCTAAGTAAGAAGTATTAGTCTCTACAAAATAAGTAGTCAAATTAAGGTATTTTGTTTTTTTCTGTTGCTGTGCCTCCTGGGCAAATGTTTAGCTTCTTATCAGATAGAAATATAGATTATTTACACCTGTTACTTATACACACAACACACCCACACAAGCACACATAGCATATGACTATTGAGGCAATGGGCCACACTGGGGAACAATTTGTACTGAAATATTAAAGTCATGTCATGCATTTCATCCTGTTACAAGTGTGTAGCATAAATAAGTGGGTTTAGATTTTTTAATCCTAACCCTATAATCTATAAATGAACAAGGCTAATGTGTTCCACCCTCCTTAACCCTTCTTAGCTGTTATAAGGATATTAAACAATGGTAAGAGAGTATACACATAGGGAAAGTGAATACAAGTACAAAATGAGGAACTAGCAGCTAAGATTATATAAGAATAATTTTGGATGACTCAAATCAAATATTATTTTCAGATTAAAATAGCTGTGTGTAGTAAGAATCTGCTACTCTACCTTCACGTATTATTAAGTACTGATTTTTTCCTGAGTCAGTGCCACCTGACAACAACGTAACTTTCCTTCATCTCGACCAAATCTTTAGGCAAGAATCTTCCCAACTCTAGGCCTCTGACCTCACCTTTTCTTAGAACATTTACTTTAGAAAACATGTATTTATAAATTCGGTTTATGCTGCTTTGAAACAATAGATCTTTAAAAGACAATTTCTGCCAGTCTTACAACCCAGGAACATCTTTCTAAGAATTTGGGAGCCATCTCTTTGGTATGGAATCATCAAAGAGGACAGGGCCCTACATCTCATTTTCTGTGGACATCCAGGAGCCCAAGTTTACTGATGCCTGGCTACCTATTGCAGTATCCAGTATCGTGAAGATGAAAGAATCTTGAGTGAATCAGTGGATGGAGACAGCCTATGATATTCTCATTCCAACTCCTAAAAACTTTAGCTTTTTGTTTCAGACTGAGATCTGACCTCGAGTGCCTCTTACAAAAGCCTTGAACAACTAAAATTCACATTCATTACTCATTCTGATGAATGTACAAACCTAGAGTAGTGATTTTAGCACCTAGAAATTTTGGACTACAGTGAATATATATATTTACAACCCTACTTAGAAGTTTTGAGTTTTTTCCTCATTACATTAATATTAAATTCGTTATTTATACTATAAAATGACTGTCTTTAGAAAAAAAGTTATGTCAATTTCTTTTGCCATTCCTAGATTTAAATGTAGGTTTCTGGTTCATTTATAGGTATGAATTATAAATGAACTAATTAATTAATGTCTTTGTCATGTGTAATTTTTATAATCAGTATTGCCTTAGATTTTATTAGCCTTTTATTAAAGAAAATATGCTTACATTCTACTTTCATCTTAAATCTGAAAAGGTCCTAATCCAGTCATGGATCTTGTTTCACAGGTAAAAAACCTGAATCCTGTAAGAGTTAGAATACATATTCAGGGTTGTAGATAGTAACCCACATGCAGAGGTTGGCCTATAGCTATGTTTTTTTCAACTCCTAGGCCAATAGAAATAATTCAGTAATATCAAATGTTCATTGATTAGTGTATTGATGTGGCTGGTACTTAATATTTGTGCATAAAGTCACCAGGAAATTTGTTCAAAGACATCTGTATATTTAATCTGTTCTCTTTAAATCCATATTGTCATACCTACTGCTATTGCTAAGAGGATTGGTCTTGTCAAAAAATTCTTAACTAGAACTCATTTGTAAAACTGTTGATTGATCCAACTAAATTTTTAGGCCACCTGCCATTTTTGTTTTAATGTCCAGGTCATGATGAAATGTATGCTTTGTTTAAAGTCTTTTAAGTGGTCTTCAGCCCTATTCACTCAAGGACCTTTTTTGTATGAATAGTTGATCTAAGAAAACAATTCACATTGCAGCCTTAAGTTACATTGCCCAAAATAGATTATCAAGTCTCACTTAGAATGTGCTCCTATGGGCCTTCAAATGTCTCCCATCCACTGTTACCTACTTTAAGAAAGTCAAGAGGTAATACTGAATGAAACGTTCGTCCCACTCTAAGACTGAGCCAGCATTAGGATGAATGGAAATGAGAG
The DNA here is from genome assembly GCF_049354715.1 of Callithrix jacchus. Taxonomy (NCBI): domain Eukaryota; kingdom Metazoa; phylum Chordata; class Mammalia; order Primates; family Cebidae; genus Callithrix; species Callithrix jacchus. The sequence continues at coordinate 4,350,377 of NC_133522.1, read as the reverse complement.
TTTCCTTTTAAATTAAACATAATTAGTGACATGTCATTTAATTTCTGGAACTGACTCATTCTTATACTGTAATATACTAGAAGAAAATGATATATAATTTGAAATTATGATTGCTGGATATTAATAGTCATTCATTATGTCTTCTATAAAGATTGTATTTGTTAAAGTTTATTATTCAAATGACAATGGTACTGAGTATTGGTTGGAGAAAAGACGTAAATGAAAATATTCTGAACTTTTATTTTTGTGAGAGGACACTTAGAGTAGTTATATGTAATATTTTAAAATACCCAGTATGCATAGAAATAGCAAAAGTAAGTATTTTCAATATAATAATACATCACTAAATTTATAGTATAACATCATGAATAAAATAACAGTTTTATAATAAGCTCCAACATTTTAATAGAATTGAGCAGCATTTAAAATAAGACAATAGTTGCGACTATGTCTATGCTTTTAGTGTGACAAGCATTCCCTTCTATTTGTCGTAGCATGTCTTTTTCACACTTAGTATTACTTGTCTACTTCCCTAGTGATGAAACCAAGTGAAAGGCTAATACACAGATAAACTGGTGACACAGGATCCTTGGGGTGTCACTTCACCACTTGGAAAGCTCTGTGGTGCACAGCACCTTCTGCCCAAGTATTGCGTGCGCCCATTGGGCTCCTTCCACTCATTTGGCCTGACAAGCTGTGCTCAGCTCACGCTGCCAGCCCGTATTCCACACCTGACAAGGGCAGGTTAGGTGCGGAGTGGTGAGAGGTTTGTGAGCAATGAGTGCAGGGTCTGGCTGGTGTGCAGAGCCAAGCATGCTGCCTGCTCCAGTGGGGTGGGCAGCTCCAGGCACTGGCACAGGTGCTGGCTACATGTGAGGCTGTGACTGGACCAGATGTATTGCACGTGGCTTCTGCTGCAGGCACCCATGTGGAGGAGAAAGCAATGGTGCTCAGAAGCTTGGAGATGCCAGGAACTGCAGAGTCTCTAAGGCGGCATCACAACCCTAGCTTGGGGAACCCCTAGGCCTGGGCTCCTCAAAGGCTGCAGCACTTCTCTCCTTCTCTCGCCTGCAACGGAGCAAGTGGTGGTGGTGGCAGGTGGGGGAAGTTTCTGTTTGTGTTACTGCTTTTTCAGTCCTGCCATTCGGTGGACCCGAGTTCTTGTCCTGTGTCCAGGAAGAATTAGGTATGTGGACAACTGGAGGGTGAGCAAGGTAGAGAGAAGCTTCATTGAGTGGCAGAACAGCTCTAGGAGATCTGCAGCGGGCATCCCCTTTCTGCAGACAGGTCATCCGATGAGCGTCCAGCGCTTAGTGGAGAGGATACCAGCAGGGGTTAGCTCCTTTCTGAAGGCAGGTTGTCCCAAAGACCGTCCAGCTTTCAGGAGGGAGGAGACCTGCAGTGGTAGCTCCTTTCCACAGGCAGGGCGTCTGGAAGTCTGTTTGAGTCTGACTGAGTGGGGATACCGGGGGTGTTAATAGACTCAGAAGGGAGAAAGTATGTGCTGATTGGTCTATGGGTGGCCAGGGGAGGGCCCAGATAAGGCAGTGGAAATTCTCACTCCAGGCTGCAGAATCTACTGGGCACTGAGAGTACAGCCCCCAGACTTCAGGGTATTCTTGGCTTGAAGGTGGAACTTCCCTGGGGACCCACCACTTCACCCAGGAGCCTGTCTCCTGCCAATTATGTCATCCATGGCACCCAAGCTATTCCTGCCAAAGGGAACCTGAAGGGCCGCCATGAACCACCCTCAGCACCCCTTCAGCCTCCCTCCCATGCTTGTCAGTGCCCAAAGTGTGGAAGACACCAAGGTGGCAAGGGGCTGGTGTGTCGGTGCTGCCGTAAGCACTGCACACTGCGACAGCACTCTGACTCAGCCTCAGTTTTGCTCTGAAATCCAAGCGAGTGCTGGAAGAGAGGCCAGGCAGCAGGTGTAGGCACTTCTGAGCCTGCCAGGGTGGGGGGCTTTCTGAGCCCCCAAGAGTGCAAGGATGCCCTGGTTCACAGCACCAGCAGGGCAGCTACAGCTGCAACCGGGAGGGCAGGGCTCCCACCTCATCAACTCAGAAAAGGGCAGGCTCCCCGCTGTTCCGAGCTCCTGCTGGCTCCAGGGAGTACTCGGCTCTGGCCTTCCCCGCTGCAGCTGCTCCAGATGGGCCACTGCTACCTCATTTATACTCATCAAATAATTTAGGCAGGATATTTTCAGCAGTAGGATTTTGGTAACTAACTTCTTAAGTCACTACTGTTAGGATAAAACATGAAGAATCTGGATGTAAAAAGGTTTTCAAAGAGTTGCAGAAATAACAAACTCTGCAAAGATTTTGAAAAGAGGCAAAAATTAGTCATCAGAGTCTTAAAAGAAAAGACGATGCTTTTCTAATCATTGTTACTACTCACTGCATTCCCCCTAAGTTCATCTTCCATTTCATCTACAAATCCTTTTACATTCAATTTCTGGTTCTTATTTTCCTCTTAACACAAACTTGCTGCTAATTGGATATATTAGGGTTGACAAGAGATACTCAGAGCAGTCACTTTTCCTTATTTTTTTAATAGCAATTTTGTATACTATTCTCCTCACTAACACAGAAAGTTTATTTTACCTGGAGGTAGATTTAATGACAAAAAAAGAAAGAATAAATTGACTCCAAATTAGTATTAACATCTTCTTTTATTCCCAGGAGAATATTTTATAGGTCATCTCTTACTTCAGAAATAAACTTAAAATCTTTGGATTCATGGGTAACTTTAGGCTTTCAGTAAAGATGAGAACTGACCGCTGCTTTTAACACATAGTCCACTTTTCAATTCTCCCTGGGCACAGATCTGTAGCTTCACCCAGCTCTGAAGCTGCATAAGTAGGTTAGCGGGGGATTTCAATTTTTTTTTTTTTTTTTTTTTTTTGGTCACTTAAAGGTGTTCTGAAAATAAGCGAAATCTCTCTGAGGGTTTCAAAGTATTATTAAAATATACAAGTTTCTTTAATTCCATGCCTCTCTCAGGGTGTATCTTTGTTGGAATGAGAACTAAAAAAGCTTTGTTAAATCCCAACAAAAATGTAGCTTAAAAAATGACTGCAACATCAGGCAACTGAACACATTAAACAGAAGTTTTAGACACCGTCAGAGCAAAGCTGCACTGGACAAACTCTGACAGGCAAGGAAGATCTTTCTCAAGGCCTCTGTACTGGTAAGGGAGGCCATAGCTGAGTCTGAACTCAACTCTGTTGAAATAAAGGACTGGAGAAGTTTTAAGTGCTGGGCTGAGTTAGCTGAAGAATATTACCGGAGGACATCAGAGAGGAGGCTGACCCTTGCCATGCGTGGAACACCTTGAGTTCTTCCTGAGTTTGGAAATGATTTTCTCTGTGATTCGGTTATCTGTGTTTTCTCACTGAAGTTAGGCTTCTGCCTTCCAATGGCAACTGAGAGATACCGGCACTATGTTCCTCCTGATGACGACCTCTAGGGTCTCGAGAAAGACATTTATTGATTGATTGTGAAACGGGCAAGGAATTTTTTTTAAAAATTTACATCTCAAAAAATAGAGAAAGAATTACAAATTTATCTAAAGTAAATGCTTTAAGAAAAGAAAGATATGGGCCTGGTGAAGGAAGAAGCTTGTCTAAAGGTTAGTCAAGCTGAGAGAGACATTAAGGCCTTCTGAGTCAGCACATTTAAGTTCCATAAAGTGTGAAGGCCCATTGGCATATTTGACATCTGCACATTCCTTTAGAGATGAAATCAGGAAAGCTAATTTATCTCTTCATAAACTATAACTTTTTACAGCTATCATCAACAAAATCTTAAACTGGCTCAGTCCCCTCATAAGAGTTCTTTGTTGAAATTAAATTCTATGGCTTTTTAGGTCACATATTATCTTTGCACATTAGAATAGAGACAAGAGGCCCTTGCTACTCAAAATGCAGCTGCTCCATTTTAAAAGCTCATAGGGTAGTTTATTTCAACTAAAGGTAAGATAACTAGGAGCTATTAAATCAAGCAAAAATGATTGACGTTTTTGTTATTCTACTGTATACATGTTTAAGTATAACAAGCACCTTACATTTATTTTTAACAAAATGAACATTAAGCAACCAGATATATTTAAAAGTTGTAAAAATAGTTCACCAGGAAAGGACTGGTAAACATTTCTCCTTAGTGAAAATGAGAGTCAGCATTTTCCTTCCAAAATCTTGTACATGTTCAAGCAAGGTTATCTTTTTTAAAAAAGGAAATTTCCTTCTACTTTTTGTGTAACTGATAAGTCTATTGCTCCACTGGTTAAATTATGGTCCTCACGTGGACATAGTTTTAGAGACGGTTTAAACATGGTGAAGGAATTAAATTATTTCTCCTCAAAATATACTTATTTGACCTATTTCAAGATGGTTATTCAGAAAAGCTGGAAATGTTAGAACATCTAAAAACGTCTTTTGTGGAGAAGATTTGCATTTATAGAGAAAATGTGCCTTGACGCTGCTCAGCTTTCTCTGAGGGCCTTTCCTTGTTCCGGTCTAGAAAAGATAAACTGTGAGAAACTGACACATTTAAGGTCTCAAAGAAACACTTACAACTATTCTCTCTGTGGGCTACACCTTTGCACCCCAGGCCTCCTCCTCTCTCCTTCCCATAACCTGTCTTGCCACTATAACCTAATTTACTACAGTAGTGTGTTTTGTCCATTCTCCAAGTGCTCATTCATTCTGTTACCTGAAGATATTATAAAACCATCAACCCCTGGAGGCATTTCTTCTAAATCTTTGTTAGGACTGCCATGCACATTAATAAATTTGTATGCCTCTTCTCCTGTTAATCTTTCATCAGTTTATTTTCAGCAAACCTTCAGAGGGCAAAGGGAGGGTTTTCTCAGGGCCCGTAAAATAGGACAGAAGATATACCTAATCGTTGCATTGATTTGAAATATCTTATAGCCAAATGGAATGAAATAGTTCTATTCTTTCTTTATATTCTTCTAGTATAATGTAAATTTTCGAGGTTTATGTTCAGAGGATACAGGGAAGCAAGATTTTACTTCAAAGAAATCAAAGCAAAATAAAGATTTGAAATAGCAGTCCTGTGACTGGTAGAGCCAGCTTGTGAGCTTACCGTGAAAAAGAAGTAAGTACTCACGGCTTTATTTCTTCTTACACATACATCTAACTACCTGTTTTCTCTGGCATTCTAAAGGCTAATCTTGAAACAATGCAGGCATGAAGTGAAAATGGTGGTTACAATTTTCTCTCTTCTGAGAAGAAACTGATGTGCAGTCAATTCACAACCTGATCCTGCCAGGATCCCACCAACTAAACCTTGCGATGGTCCATTACTCAAGGTAGGCTTTGCATAATAACAAGCGGCTTGCACTGTGCACCACTCTGGCACACGTATATTCCAGATAATTCACAAAACGTTTCCCTGGCCCACCGAGACATGCATAAATGAATTAATATCCAACCTCATGCTGTCACTATGCCAATGGTTATGTTCCTGGTTTGGGTCAGGACCCTCCTGGTGGAGAAAATTATCAGTAATCCTTGCTATGATTATAGCAATAGGCATATTTCTCTGCTACGGATTGTACTCTTGCTTTATAACACGCACAAGTTGCAAGATTGATTTTCTCAAACACTCTTAGATCCTCATCCAATGATTCAACACACTGCTTCTATGAGTCCAATAAATCATGAATATTTCCAACTCCAGGTAAATAAATTGCACGCTTTAGCTCCCTAAGCAGGCCTTCTGACAGCAGGAAGCAGTCTGAATGGAGTCTATGCCCCCATATTCCATAGAAATGGATGGACCTTGACAGACCGGAGTCTGGAATTGGTGCAGTCAGTCAGCTGGTTTGCTTTTTAGAAAAAGTAACACATCTCTTGCTTGTTTCTTGTTACACATATATCTAACTACCTGTTTGCTTAGAAATTTTAAAAGCTAATCTTTAAACAATCCAAGTATGAAGGAGAGATGGTGATTACAATTTTCTCTTGTTTGAGAAGAAATAGGTGCATGGTTAATCCACAACCAGACCCCACCTGAATGATGCCCTGTAGATCTCCAGGTGGTTCATTACTCAAGGTAACAACTGGAAAAGGGCAAGCAGGCCTGCACCCTGCACACGAATCCTGCAGATAGCTTCTATGCCACCTTCTCCCTTAAATTCCTGTAGCCAGCCTGAAACTGTGAGTTTTCTTTTTTTAGGCTTGAGTCCTTTAGCTGCTGACACTTGAATAGACCTACTTTCTTTCCACCAACCCTCATTTCTCATGTCTGGCTTTCTGAGAAGCTAGCAGCCAAACCGGAGTTCAGCTACAACCCTAGCATTTTAAAGAAAACCGTGGGTAAAGTACAATTTTGAAAACCAGGAAGCTAAGAATCATTTAATTCAATAGGGCTAAATGGCAGCAAATTCAACTGAGACAATAAAAGAGCAAGGTAGATACCAAATTCTCAGGAGATTTGGTTATTTCCCCCATGTTTGTCTAAAATTAGACATCTGAACCAACAAAAACACAAGAACATTTCAAACAAAGCAGCTCAGAGAATGTGATGAACTTTCTTTAAAAATTCCAGATTTGGGAGATAACATGGATATATAAATTATGGTCTAATTTATAAAAGTTGTTATTCAATTTTTTTAAAATTTAGCTAATTGAGAATATTTTAATCTCATGGTATTATAAAATAGAATTATTATTATTATTAAAACAAACTTATTTGGCAGAGTATTGTTAAACTGAATTTATTTTCTTCACTACTTGGTGAGAAAAAAATTTTACTTGGTAGCTCTCTATCTCCCTAGATCTGAAAATAGAAATCACTCTTTTGAATCATGTTTAAAATGTCCAAAGCGTTACTGTGATTTAGGAGAGGTTACTTGAAGAAGAAGTATTTCTTCAAGTAGTCCAAATAACCAAAGTCAAGAAATACAATCATTAAGTAAAATATTTAGCAATGAGACTATTTTAATCAATCTAACTGGAAAAGATCAAAGGATCATTTACTTAATGAAGAGCACTGAGCAGACTTTCAGAATATCCAAAAATGATCAAGCCAAAAGGACAAAGATGTAGACGTAAGAAAATGCATCTTGGACAGGTACAGTGGCTCACGCCTATAATTCTAGCACTTTACGAGACCAATGTGGGTGGATTACTGGAGCCCAGGATTCAAGACCAGCATGCGCAACATGGTGAAACCCTGTTTCTATAAAACATGCAAAAATTAGCTCAGTATGGTGGCACATACCTGTAGCCCAGCTTCTGAGGAGGCTGGGAAGGGAAGATCTTTTGAGCCTGGGAGGTCCAGGGTGTCGTGAGCTGTGATCACACCACTACACTCCACCTGGATGACAGAATGAGAACTCATCTGAACCAAAAAAAAAAAAAAAAAAAAAAAAAAAGAGAGCATCTTATTAAAATGAAACGGGACACAAAGAGAATAATTTTTTTTCTATGATTATCTGATTCTAAAGAATATGCTTCAATTTATTTGTGTATACTTTTCAGTATGTATAGAAAGAGTACATGTTTTCTCTGCCTAAATCCTGCTTGGATGGAAAAAAACTGCAGAACTCCTTAATATGAATCAACAGTTCTAGTTTTATTTGTAATTGGAAGTCATGAATTTTCAAGTAATTTTCCTAAACTCATATGAGATTGCCAAATACACTCCCCCACCAATAGTTCTAGTCATCACTGTATACAGTGTATCAGAAAATTAACTTGGTTTGGTATCAAAAGACTGGGATCAAATCTCTGATTTGTACCCTGTAACTACAAAATTAAAATTTAAAATTGTTGGAACTTTAGATTAGTCTAAGCCTTAAAATGAATGTGGCTTTGTGTCCTGTGTCATGTGGCATGCAGCTGCAACTTCTGCCTTATTTTTTTTTTTTTCTGTAAATAATTAGGAATACCAAGCAGGCCCAGATAGAAGACACACCCTTCCTGTCACTATTCCTCCTTATGGAGTAATAAAGTAATCACCTTTGGAATGTAGCAATCTGTAACCAATTAAATCACTGTAATAGATGCACTGGTCTGGGTATGAAAAATATCATAATCCCACTAGAACTTCCTGGTTTCTGCCTACATAAGTGAAACCTTAACTTTTCTCCTTCGGAATGCTGAACTCATTTATTTAGAGTTGTTTCCCAGGTGGCTATCTCTAGGTTTCGTGCTCAAATAAATGCTGTACTTAATCATATTTTCTGCATGTCATTTAAGGTGGACATTCTGGCCACCAGGAAAAGACCTGGAATAGACCTCCAGTGATCATCACATTGCAGATAACAGAAGCCCTGGTACAAGCACCAATGACTTTCTGTTCCTCTGACCTTGCTACAGCCAATGGCGATCTCTTCTAAGACCCCTCTCAGGTTCAAATCTCCTGCCTTGGTTGAGATACGGATTTTATTTAAACATCTTTAATTCAGTGAGGGTGGAATTTAAGCTGTACTGCAAGGTAGAAATTTCATTTGTTTTTCTCTAGAGATTTTAATAATTGTGGATTTGTGATTTTTGCTTTGATATGAGGTTAAGGTTTTGTTTAAAATTACTCCTTAGAGTTTTCAGTCTTTTCTCTCATTTAAATGTTTGGTCAGGGGAAAAACAATTTCTCTTTGAAAAAAGGAAGTAAATCTTTGTTGCTTAAGTGAAAAATTTGTCATCTTTGAAACTAGACAGATTCTGAAGTTTGGTTCAACTGACAAATCTAATGTTTCTTCCCGAGGGAACAAATTTGTAAAAGGTTCTCTAAGTACGAGATAAATCCAGAAGGTAAGAGGAAGATAAATCATTCCTCCTGGCCAAAAGGCACCACAAACAACTTAAAGTTTATCACTTGTGATGTGAAACAGTCTCACGGAATCTCTTAAGAACTTATAAGAAACCTTGCTTGACTTGGTGGGCACAGATAAAGGGTGGTCACCTAATGCCTTAGTCACTCAGTCTCTTGGGACCAAGAAGACACGTTCAAAGGGAAGAATGGACTCAAGGGTGACCCCTTCAGTAGCTATTTCCACAAACAGTGCACACAATCTACAAACCTTCAATTATGAAGTCTAAATTATGGCCAAGCATACTTCTAAAACTTAATCTTCCTCCTTAAGGAGAGATATACCAATAGAAACACCAACTGGATTCATGTTAAATACCACAGCCCCTCTACATGAAAATATTTTTTAAATTGGTGTCACATAACTTATGATGACCCCAAATTACAATGGGCAAAATGGGGTACCTTTGAAACACCGTACAAATTATATCTGAATGTTCAATCAGAAAAAAACAAGAAACAAACAAACAAAAAACAAAACTGGCTCTGAAATAAAATTACTAGGACAGCTGTTTTCAACAGTGTGCAGAAACCTCTAAAAGGGCTTCTGACAAAGTCATTTCCTTACAAAAGGAAAACAAAATACTATCTAAAACAGTTTCTGAACTGAAAAAGACTGCTGATATTTCTCCCCCTTCTTCAGCTCTTTTTTGTCTTTTGTCAGAATGTTCTTGTCTGACTTATCTCTTTCTCCTCCTCGCCTTCCTTTTTCCACTAATCCAGGTCCATTTGGTAAAAGTCTGTGTCTGGTAGAGGAGAACCTGACTTAGCTTATCAACCATGATGAAAAGTAGAATTTAAAGACATAATTAAAGTTTTCCAGTTCCTCTTTAAGATCCTATTGGATGGATTTGCTAAATAATTTACATTAAACATTCAAGCTTATGACCCTGGATTCCCTGATTTATATTTGATTTACATGTTTGTGTCAGAAAGTAAAACCAAAGATTGGCTAGCAAAGATAAATTGGAGAAATCCTTTAGAAAGCCTCCACAGGTTTTCTGAAGTGGATTATAAGAAGCTTTCAGCATTGCCAAAGCTTTACTAGAGGTTATCCTCTAATTTTCCACAGAGTGGTTGTTTGGAAAAAATGCAATGTTGCCAACAAAGTCTTGATGAGCCTGTCAGACACTCTGTGAAATATCTGAAAAAACATCTAAACAATATTCAGACCTGTAACCAGCAAAATCATACTCTCCCTAACTTGAACCTTATGAGTAGATGACGTAAAGAATTGGCAATGATAATAAAGAGGCACTGCCCTACTTGGGCTACCTGTCAAACTCATGATGTAGTCAGTCTTGCCAGTCAAAAGTTATACCCCAATCAAGGAAGAAAAGGAGAGGGAAATTAAATACATAGGAAATGTAAACAAGATTATGAATTTACAACTAAAACACTTGTTCAATATGTGTTCAATATGTAAGCCTTCAAAGCCTAATATATTCTAAAATCAACCCAATCCACAATTTGCAGTTACTGCAAAAGGCCTGTATGAAATGATTACATAAAATTAAAATAGAAATAATATCTATGGTTCAAAAATGATTGTATGAAATTTTCTCTTCACTAATACCTTAGGTGAAATTGAAATTAATTTACATAGGCAAAAAGACACACAAGATCTTACTGACACTGAGCCACACTACCAGTGATATTATAAGTGTTTAAGGGAAAGAACCGACTCAAAGATGACACCTTGATATTTCCACAAGTGGCACATACAATCCCAAACACTTTTTGCTAGTTTATTTTAGTAATTCAAAAACAAAGTCTAAATTATATCGAATCGTACTTCTGAAACTGAGTCTTCCTTTTTAAGGAGAGATTCTTTATGTAATCTATTTATAAAATTCGAGTTAAGGAGAGTAGTATTTTGCTGGTTATAGGTCTGAATATTGTTTAGATGTTTTTTCAGCACTAGAAACACTTTACTACAAGGTCCCATTCCTTGGAGTAAAATAATTAATAATAATATAAGTGGTTTGTGTAACAAAGTACTTCCATATTAGTATATAAATAAAAGCTACAGTGTTCCACTTGGGTCTCCCGTACAGAACGCATGTTTTCCTCAGCTCCCATTTCCTTAATAGTGAAAGACCTTCCAGAACTATACGTCAAAAATATTTTTTCTTTTTTAATCTTTTTAAAATCTAGGTTCAGTATATATCACATGTTCTTCAAAATATGTTCCTTTTAGTTTACTGAGTGCAATTCATATTGTCATGGAGGAAATTACGTTGTTAAATAATTAAGAAATATAAGAGCTTTAAAAATAGTACCTGATTAATTGTGGTTAAATTCCTCCACTCAGATTGAGGAAACATATTGCCTGCTTCAATTAAAACTCAGATAAATCTATTAAATCCTCTCCTGGACCTTAAATAATACCCTGTAATATCAGAGGCTTCAGAATTGATAAAATCTAAAATTTTTAATTATATAGAAACTTAATTATTAGTTGTACAAGTCCATGTAATAGTCCAATCCCTGTAAAAAGACCAAATGGTAGAGGATGGAGGTTTGTACAGCTCGGAGAGTGGTTAATAATATAGCCATTCCTCAACATTTAGTAGCATGAAACCCCACATGTCGTTCACTGCCATCCGAAGTAAAGGGGTGTTCTTTATCATGGCAGACCTATGTAGGACAATCTTTAGCATTCTGGGAATAAAGATAGTCAATTTCTCTTTGCCTTCACTTGGGAAGATAAGCAGTACACATGGACAGTTATCCCTCAGGCATACGCTGAGAGCAGAATTTATGTTTCACAAATATTAAAAGGAGATCTTTCAAGTGTCAAGTTCCCTAATAAATCTACCTTTGATTCAGTACGCGGATGATTTACCTCTCAGTGGATAAGCAAGCCTCCACAGAGGTTGAAATTCATTGGTTATGATTAGCTTGAAAGGTACACAAGGTCTCAAAAGAAAAAATCTTCAATTCTGTCAAAAGAATTATAAGGTGTTTACATCAACTAATATCAAAGGAAGCCTTTTTTATCAATCTTGATAAAATAAAAGAAATATTGTACTTCCCTATCCTCCAAACTAGGAAACAGTTGAGAAGATTTTGGGAGCTGGCAGAATACTACAGAAGCTTCTCCTTATTAACATGCAAATTTTATATACTCTTTTAAAACAACATAAGCCAGACACCTTGAAATGGACAGAGGAAAATCAGATACTTTAGAAAAAAATAGAAAGATTCTTGAGGATACCCCAGCATTAGCACCTCTGTGGTGTTTAATACTGAGTGTCAACTTGACTGAAGGATGCAGCGTATCGATCCTACATGTGAGGGTGTTGCCGAAAGAGACAAGCATTTGAGTGAGTGGTCTCGGAGAGGCAGACCCAAACTTATTCTGGGTGAGCACCATCTAATCAGCTGCCAATACAGCTGATTATAATAAAATAATCAGGCTAGACTATAAAAGCGCAGAAAAATGTGAAAAGGCTAGGCTGGCTTAGCCTCCCAGCCTGCATCTTCCTCTCATGCTGGATGCTCCTACCCTCAAACATTGGACTCTAAATTCCTCGGCTTTTGGACTCGGACTCACTTCCTTGCCCCTCAGCTTGCCGTTGGCCTGTTGTGAGACTTTGTGATTGTGTGAGTTGATACTACCTAACAAATTCCAATTATATATATATATATAGATACAGATCCTGTTAGTTCTGTGCCTCTAGAGAACCCTAATGCAGGTTTGGATACCAGGAGTAGAACAAATGTTAAAGCTCTTTTATTGGTTTGGGGGTTTCTGGAGTTGACCGCTTAATATGATTACACCCCAAAATGAGAGGGACTCTACTTCTAGTAGTATGGAGAACACTGAACGTCCTTGTAAACTGTTTAGAGAGTTATGCAAAATCAATGCATTTGACACTCATGATTCACCACTCATGAGAGGCAAGGAGTTTAGTGACTCTACACATAATATCTTGGACTATATGTGGAGAATCAAAGGAAGTAATGAAGGTGATTGGTGACTCCTAAGTTCAGTGGATGAAGTGCTGAAAGGAAATGATGACCTAGGGGACATTCACTTCTGGCTTCAGAAGCACATACTAAGCCTCAAATCTAAGAATTCCCTGAGGCAGTCTTATCTCCTGTAAGGAGCTGAAATTCTGGAAAAAGAGTCACAGCCTTATGTGAGTGGATAATCTGCAATGGCACGTGCATGTACAGCCTCACCAGGTGTCTGCTGTAAAGTGAGGGTGTTGATTGGAAAAGAATGCAAGGGACCCTGCAAGTTGGAATGGGGATGCGTGGGAAGATTGATGAAGCTGGGGACGCTGAGCTTGCAAACTCTGATGAAACTATCTTGCCAGTAAAGAGCTTTCCTATTCCCAGTAGTGGCAACATCCTCTCCCTGAGCCACACTGCCATCAGCCTTTCCATCTTTGTCTGAGGGGACAAACCCTGCGCTGCCTGAGACAACAATGATGGCCTCCCCTGAGGCAGTTGCCAGGCAAGATAATGTTGATTCTCCTCTGGAGCCACCACCAATACCCTGCTTGCTTCTAGACCTAAAACTAGATGAAAGTTCCAGCCGGTCCCTAGAGGTAAGGTTGAGAGTGTGACCCATGAGGAGTACACTACACTCAAAAAGAACTGCTGGAGTTTGATCACTTTTATAAGCAGAAATCTGGAGAGCAGGCATGGAAGTAGCTATTAAGAGTGTGGGACAATGATGGAAGGAACATAGAGTCTGATCAGGCTGAGTTTATTAATTTGGGCCCATTAAGTAGGGATTCTGAATTTAATGTTGAAGTTCAGGGAGTTAAAAAAGGTTCTAATCGTTTATTTGTTTGGTTAGCTGAAATATGGATTAGAAGATGGCCCACTGTGAGCAAGCTGAAAATGCCTGATCTCCTTGGGTTAATGTAGAGGAAAGGGTCCACAGGCTTAGAGAAACTGAGCTGGTGGTGTAGATTCATCACTTCAGACCTACCCATCACAGATGGGAGGGTTCAGAAGATATACCCTCGACCAATGCTTTGAAAAATAGATTTGTGAGGGCAGCACCTGCATCTCTGAAGAACCCTGTAATTGCTCTTCTCTGTATGTCAGATCTGACAGTGGTAATCTCAGTCACTCAATCACAAAATTTAAATACAATGAATAATTGAATCCCGAGGTGGCAGGGGCCAAGTGGCAGCACTTAACCATCAAAGGCAAGGTGATCGTAGCCACCTAAGGGACAGCTGTATCAAAGCAGCAATCAGAATAATCTGAGCCATGTAGATCTCCGGCACGGGCTGATTAATCACGGTGTTCCTAGAGGTGAAACTGATAGAAAGCCTACTGCATTCCTACTTAATTTATATAAGCAGAAAACTTCCAGGTCTAATGAACAAAACACTAATTTGAATTATAAAATCAGAGAATCATGGCCCGTCAATCAATTTCCAGACTTGAGGCAGTTTACAGAATCAGAACTCCTTGAATAAAGGGGAGGCCGGATCCCACTGAGGTAGGATCCCACTACCTTACCAAAAATTTATGCTGTTAATCTTCCTCCCATCCTTCTGCAAAGAGACCTCTGGGCTTTTAGCAGGGTCACTGTGCAATGAGAAAAGGGAAATGATCAGACATAATGGGGACTACAGGACACTGGCTCTGAGGTGACATGGACTCCAGGGGAGACAGAACGTCACTGTGGTCCTCCCGTTAAAATAGGGGCTCATGGAGGTCAGGGAATTAACAGAATTTTAAGTCAGGTCAAATTACAGTAGGTCCAGCGGGTCTGCAGACTCATCTTGTGGTTATTTCTCCAGTGTCAGATGCATAATTGGTATAGACGTACTTAGCAGCTGCAAAAGCTCCACACTGGCTCCTTGACTTGTGGGTGAGGGTTATTATGGTTGGAAAGGCTGAATGGAAGCCAATAGAGATTCCTCTACCTGGAAAAATAGCAAATCCAAAACAATATTGCATCCCGGATGGAGTGCAGAGATTAGTGTCACCATCAAAAAGTTGAAAGACACAGGGGTGGTGATTCTCACCAAAGCCCTGTTCAACTTTCTTATTCGGTCTGTGCAGAAGACATGGATCCTGGAGAATAACAGTGGATTATCATAAGCTTACTCCCGCGTTGACTCCAATTGCAGCACTGGACCAGATGTGTTTTCATTGCTTCAGAAAGTTAACACAAGTTGGCCAGGCATCCTGGCTCACACCTGTAATCCCAGCACACTGGGATGCTGAGGTGGGCAGATCATGAGGTCAGGCAATCAAGAGCATCCTGGCTAACACAGTGAAACCTTGTAAAAATTCAAAAAATTGCCTGTGTGTGGTGGCATGTACCTGTAGTCCCAGCTACTTGGGAGGCTGAGGCAGGAGAATCACTTGAACCCAGGAGGTGGCGGATACAGTGAGCCGAGATCGTGCCACTGCACTCCAGCTTGGGCAACAGAGGGAGACTCTGTCTCAAAAAAACAAAACCAAATCAAAAAAATGTGACACATCTCCTGGAACCTGGTATGCAGCCACTGACTTGGCCAATGACTTTTTCCACCAGAAGCAATCTGCCTACTGCTGGCAAGGCTAGTAATATACCTTTACTATCCTACCTAAGGGGTATATTAATATCAACTCTCTGGCTCTGTGTTATACTCTTATTCAGAGAGACCTTAATCACTTGTCACTTCAACAATATATCACACTGTTAATTACATTGCTGACATTAGACTGATTAGATTCAGAGAGCAAGAAGTAAGCACACTGGAGACATCTGTGTGCCAGAGGATGGACAATGAATCTGACTAAAATTTAGAGACCTTCTACTTCATTCAATTTCTACCACAGTGGTGTGGGGCCTGGTGAGATACTCTTTCTAAGGTTAAGGATAAGTTGCTGCATTTGGCTCCTCCTAAAATCAAGAAAGAGACACAATGCACAGTGGGCCTATTTAGATTTTGGAGACAACACATTCTTTATTTGGGTGTATTACTTTGATGCATTTATTGAGTGACCCACAGGCTGCAGTTTTGAGTGGGGTCCAGAACAGGAGAAGGCTCTGCCACTTGGACCATATGACCCAGCAGATCCAATGGTGTCTGAGGTCTAGCGACAGATAAGGATGCTGTTTGGAGCTTCCAGCAGGCCCACATAGATGAATAACAGCAGAGGCCTATAGGATATTGGAGCAAGACCCTGCCATCTTCTGCAAATAATGACTCGCCTTTTGAGAGAGAGCTCTTGGCTGTTACTGGGCTTTGGTGGGAACTGAAGGTTTGACTATGGGTCATCAAATCACCATGTGACCTGAACTGTTTATCATGAACTTGGTGTTTTCTGACCTAGCTAGCCAAAAAGTGGGTCATGCACAGCAGCATTCCGTCATCAAATGGAACTGGTATATATATATATGATCAGGCTCCAGTGAATCCTGTGTACACCAGTATGTTACATGAGGTAGTAGCTCAAATGCCCATGGTCTCCACTCCTGCCACCCTGCCTTCTCTCCCACAGCCTGCACTTGTGGCCTCATGGGGAGTTCCCCATGATCAATGATAGAAGACGAAAAGACTTGGACCTGGTTCACAGATGATTCTGCAAGATATGCAGGCACCACCCAGGAGTGGACAGCTTTAGCAATTCAGCCCCTTTCTAGGATATCCCTGAAGGACAGCAGTGAAGAAACATCCTCCTAGTGGGCAGAACCTGGAGCAATGCACCTCGTTTTGCACTTTGCATGGAAAGAGAGATGGTCAGATGTTCAACTATATAATGATTCATTGGCTGTAGCCAATGGTTTGGTTGGACAGTCAGAGACTTGGAAGAAGCGTGATTGGAAAATTGGTGACAAAGAAATTTCGAAGAGGAAGATAAATGGCCCTCTCTAAGTGGTCAAAAACTATGAAGATATTTGTATCCCATGTCAATGCTCAATAATGGGTGCCCTCAGCAGAGGAGGATTTTAATAATCAAGTGAATAGGATGACCAGTTCTGTGGACACCACTCAGCCTCTTTCCCCAGATGCCCCATCATCACCCAATGGGCCCATGAGAAAAGCAGCCATGGTGGCAGAGGAGGAGGTTTTGCATGAGCTCGGCACCATGGACTTCCACTCGCTAAGGCCATCGTGGCTGTGGGCTGCTGAGTGCGCAATTTGCCAGCAGCAGAGGCCAAGAGTGAGTCCTCGATATGATACCATTTCTCGAGTGATCAGCCAGCTACTTGGTGGTAGGTTGATTACACTGGACTTCTTCCATCACAGAAAGGGCAGAGGTTTTTTCTTCATGGAATAGAAACTTACTCTGGCTAAGGGTTTATCTGTTCTTCATGAAATGCTTCTGCCAAGACTGCCATCTGTGGACTCACGGAAGGCCTTATCCACTGTCATGGTGTTACACACAGCATTGCCTCTGACCAAGGCACTTGCTTTATGGCTAAAGGGGTGTGGCAATGGGCTCATGCTCATAGAATTCACTGGTCTTACCATGTTTCTGATCCTCCTGAAGCAGCTGGATTGACAGAAGGGTGGAATGGCTTTTTGCAGTCACAATTACAATGCCAACTAGGTGACAGTGCTTTGCAGGGCCAAGACAAGTTCTGCAGAAGACCATGTATGCTTTGAATCAGCTTCCAATGTTCAGTACTGTTTTTTTCCCATAGCTAGGATTCATGGGTCCAGGAATCAAAGGGTGGATGTGGAGGTGGCTCCACTCACCCTCACCCTTAGTGATCCACTAGCAAAATTTTTATTTACTGTTCTCATGACATTACATTCTGCTGACCTAGAGGTCTTAGTTCCAGAGGGAGGAACACAGCCACCAGGAGACACAACAATTACATAATACAGGAAGTTAAGATTGCCACCTTAACGCTTTGGATTCCTCCTACCTTTATGTCAATAGGCTAAGAAGGGACTTAGAGTGTTGGCTGGGGCGATTTACCCAGACTGTCGAGATGAAACCAGTGTACTGCTTCACAGTGACAGTAAGGAAGAGTATGCGTGGTATACAGCAGCTCCATTAGGGTGTCTCTTTTTTATTTGGAGATGGAGTCTTGCTCTATCCCCCAGGCTTAGATGCAATGGCTCAATCTCAGCTCACTGCAGTCTCCTGGGTTCAAGCAGTTCTCCTGCCTAAGCCTCTCAAGCAGCTGGAATTACAGGCATGAACCACAATACCCAACTAATTTTTGTATTTTTAGTAGAGGTGGAGCTTCAAGTTGGCCAGGCTGGTCTCAAACTTCTGACCTCAAGTGATCCACCTGCCTCGGTCTCCCAAAGTGCTGGGATTACAGGTGTGAGCCACCACTCCCAACTTTAATTATGTTTTCTGATTCTTGTTATTTAAGGTTAACTTGACTATATTACCTCAGGCAAGTTATTCGCCTGTAAAATGAGGGCTTCTTTCATTCCTTCTTTCCTTCCATCTAAAAATATTTATAAAACACTATAAGATGGGAGAATGAGAATCCATGAAACACCTTACAGTGGTATTCATTATTTCGCTTCTTTGAATTTGGTTGGCATGTAGTTTCCCTACAGAATTTTCCCTACTGTATATTTCATTACAGTTGCTTGTGTACTCTCTTAGTCTTTACTTTGATATAGCATCTGTTAGAGTAGCTGTGCTTAAGAGTTCAATTATATCTTATTTAATGTAGCTTGTCTTTCTTCAAGGCTTTTACGGGCTTTAAAGTGGAGGCTCAATTGAAAATGAGAATAATGCATGTTATTATATATAGTATTTTCCAAGAGCAGTTAAATACTATATTCTTTCACTCTTTCTCTCTCTGCCTCTCTCACAAACACACACTCATACAAAAATTAACCCTTACTAGTCAATAAATTTTCTTCCTTTACATTGTGATCAAGTATGCACTGCCATTTTAATTCTTATTTCTAACTCTTTTTACATATACTTACCAAGCAATCATGCACATATGTACACACAAAATACATGCAGTAGAAACAGAAACACTGTCTTTTACATGCTCTAGATTTGACCTGTCTTCCTTTAATGCCACCCATCAAAAGGATAACAGCTTCCTAATTTCTAAGAATGCAACAGTGCATATCATGGAAAAGTAAACGCTTAACCTCCTATAATTTCAATCTCATTTCAAGTTTTATTATTATTCACATGTATCAGAGTCAGGAAATAGGTGAGACTTCAATAAAATCCATCAAGTGCATATATAGGAAAAGAGTTTTACAGTATTATAGTTCTAATTTACTTTAGACATAGGACTATTTATTTGAAGTAGAATTTTAATTATGGTAATAAATATTATCTGGGTGTCTAATTAGAAAAAGCTTAGTCAAATCTGTGTCTGTGTGAATCTTTAGTTCATCCATTTGACCAACTCCCGGGAAAAGTTCAGCTTCAGCAGGATTACTTTTTGCTTAAGAAATACATAGGGGAAACAGTTGTTTCTTTGAAGTTTTACTACATAAGCATGTTTTTTCCTAGAGGCATTAACTCTTTTGTATCAATTCCTTATATGGGCTGTAACAAATTATCACAAGCATAGTGGCTTAAAGCAATACACATTCATTATTTGACTGTTCTGAAGGTCAGAAGTCCAAAACCAGTTGAATCAGCTACAAGCAAGACACGAGCAGGGCTACACGTCTTTCTGGATGGAAATAGCCAGCCAAGTTTTCTTTACATCCCACACTCTGACACTCTTCTGCTTCCCCATTTTGCATTTAAGGAGTCATTGTAACTGCATTGTATCTATCTGGATAATCCAGAATAAACTATTTTATTTTAAGGCTAGTTACTTAGCAAACAATTTTATTTGAAACCTTTTTGTAAGATATATAGCCGAGTCGAAATGAGGAAATTGAGGCCAGCAGACGAAAATGAAAATCCAATCTAGAGCATGTAAAAGACAGTGTTTCTGTTTCTACTGCATGTATTTTGTGCGTACATATGTGCATGATTGCTTGTTAAGTATTTGTAAAAAGCTCCCGGGTGAGGTTCTATGGTCCAGAATGGGGCCAGAGAAGTCACACTTAACTTCTCAGGGCAGGGGGTTTTATAGGGGTCAGAGGTGATTGATTGGATATTGGGAAAACAAAGCATAGGCAATTTCATTCGTTGTAGGGAGACAGGGCCTGGATGGGGCGAGCCGCTATAGGTAGGGAGGTGGGACTTATTGGGGGTGGGCTGGCTAAGGATGTATGGGGCAAGTTGCTGTTGGGTAAGGCTTGGTGGGATTTTTTAAAATTTTGGCAGGTTCAAATGCATAGTTTAGTGCTGAGAGTGCATAGTCTAGTGCTGAATATAGATCTGGAAGCAGAATGCAGAAGTGGGTGAGGGGAGCCCGCATGGGGAAGCCAGATGCTAAGTAATGTGTCTGGACTGATAACACTGTGATCAGACATGGAGAGGGGTGGGTGTTGTCCATCCAGCTCCCAGCGAGACTACTGACGTTACGCTTTTAAATTCTTAATTGTTCCTTGTCATGTAGCCTAATATATGCACAGGATCTGGGGCTTTTGGGCATTGACATTTTTTGAGGGAGATCATTCTTCTGCCTGCTACAGGTTCTCAGCTATAGCCAACATTAGGTGGATACTTTCTGTTTGAAGAAATACTGTTTTCTTTAAGGAACTAATCCTTTCCAACCAAACAGTTCGGGGAGCAGAAGTGAGAAGTATGCTTATTGCTGTATAAAATGAGAATAAGTCTCTTCCTCCTGGAAAGATTGATAAATTAGGCTATTTTCATTTGATGGCTAAAGAATGATTAGCTTTAATCTAAAAGATCTGAATGTATTACACGTTGACACAATGGCATTGGCTCTGCTTAATGAAGGTCAATTAGGGCTTACTTTGCAAAATATTAGCTTTCATTTTCCATAATTCTATCCTGCTTTGGGATGTGACTAGTATTCCTAGAAACTTGAATTCTCATAGACAGTCTGAAATTCCTAAGTCCTCATGACATATCATTTTATTTTCCCTCTACTTTTGTTCTTGCCACACCTTGAAGATTCACTTGTATCCCATACACAACACCTCTGATATTTCTTTCTTTCTCTATTTCTATTTTGAGGATAGTTGTTAACAAAAGGGAAACAAATACAAATGTTTCCCTTTTGTTTTCCAAGAAAGGAAAACAACAACAACAAAAAAATAAAGTCAGGGGAATGCTGCAAGCTGTAAAAACCAAGAGGCATCCTGGTTTAAAAATTATCTATTAAAAGATGCTATAAATATATTTAAAAGGCTCACGCCTGTAATCGCAACACTTTGGGAGGCTGAGGTGGGTGGATCACTAGGTCAAGAGATCGAGACCATCCTGGTCAACATGGTGAAACCCCGTCTCTAAGAAAAATACAAAAAATTAGCTGGGCATGGTGGCGCGTGCCTGTAATCCCAGCTACTCAGGAGGCTGAGGCAGGAGAATTGCCTGAACCCAGGAGGCGGAGGTTGTGGTGAGCCGAGATTGCACCATTGCACTTCAGCCTGGGTAACAAGAGCGAAACTCCATTTCAAAAAAAAAAAAAATATATATATATATATATATATTTAAAAATTTTGTTTCTCAGATGAGAATATTGAAATCCTGATAGGTTAAATGTCATGTTCAAGTTCACATGGCAAAGTAGAAGCCAAATGTGACTTAGAATTCAATGTTCTTAATCATATTCTGCAGTCATCTCAACAAAATATTAAAGTAACATATTTAAAGAGGGGGTATGGGAAGAAATATGGCAAGCCTTTATGGTTCACGATAGTCAATGAAATTCCAGTAGCATTGTTACAAATTGGACAAACACCATATAAATCTGCCTGCACTTGATAAATATTATCATTTTGACATGATTCCTTTCATGGTAGTTTCACAAGCTATTCATGACTGTGGTTGAAAGAACATACCTTACATAGTCTGATGTGGCATAATTCATGCCATAGTCACTGTCTTTTCTTCTAGGTTGATGGCCTATTGTTGACTTTGAGTACAGCCTGTCTCCCTATTCTAACCTTACATTTAGTATATCACACTCCATGATATGCTTACACAACATTGAAGGCCTGAGGTTATAAACACCACTTCTATAATCATATAACCTGTGATACAGCTTTGCTATGCACAGGAAAGATGAAGCAGCAGAAGCAGTTGAGCCTTTGTAAGACGTGCAGTGCGTGTTCTTTTCTAGTAGTATCGATTTGACATTACAAGTTGAAATTTATGAAGCTGGAGTTGCAAATCAAAACTGGAAGGCAGAAGTTTGTCAAACATGTAATTTTCCTGAAAATGTTAATTACCTCCTAAGAAGATAATGGATTAAAATAATTATATTCTGGTCTGACAAGGACTTAATGCAACTCCAAAGTGAATCCATAATTGTAAATTTGTTATTTGGCATATAGATAATGAGTTATTTACATTATATATAACATGCTAACGATATCTACCACTTAAATAGTACTAAAGTACAGCTTTTATCAGTTTTCATTCTCAAAATGATACACAATAATGAATCCATATTTATTCGCTGAAGATTAGTGCCATGCCTCTTCTCTTAAAATGTTACTCTTTTAATATTTTTGTTAGTGTTTCTCCACATGTATATATATTTTATTATTGATATTAAACATAATTCATACTGTTTTTAAAAAAGTTAAAGGACCTAAATTTCTCTGACACTATTTTATAATTTACTAAATCATTTTCTACTAATTGTTTATTTAGTTAAAATGTTTTTTGCTGATATAAATAATTCTGTACTGAATACTTTTATTATTAAAAATGACCTGTTTATATAAATGAATAATGACTTATGATATATTTTCAGAATATAAATTACTAAGTAAAAGAATGTGACATTTTTAGTACCTTTTGTTTCAAGTTTAGATACTGATTTTCTAGTATTTTGATTTAACAATATACTAGATTTTGATATAGCAAAAGTTTCACCTGCAATGTTATCCATGATTAAAGATCAGGATAACGTTACATTTTAAAAAGAAAAAAATGCAGGCATTCTCTGTTTATAGTCTAAGATTGGAAACATAATATTTATGGATTATAAATGTAACTGTAGAAGTAGTAATTTTAGGATTAGAAAGAACATGGAACAAAATACCAGCTTAACCACATGTAAGTAGGTTTTTTCTTTTTTTCTTAAAGTGTTTATAAGCAATACTTGTTTTTTATCCCGGGAATACTCACTGTAGAATGTTACTGAAAAGTTATTATAAATATACTATAAAATATTCAGAAGAAATCAATGAGAAATCAAAGACTTAGTAATTTTAGAACTGTCAAGATCTTAAAAGCAAATGATAATTTCAGTGAATTTATGAAATTAAACAGTTTGGTACCTGATCATTCCACTGCTGGAAAAACGGTAAGAGAATTAATCAACTTTTGTATGTTCGAGGGAAACCAAGATGTATTTTCATAGTGTCTGACATGAGTCTAGAATGTAAATAGAGATATATTTGTTATGGGTAATAAAGACTGTTGATATTTTCTCTTATTTTTTCCCCAATTTTAAAGCCTGATCATCATGACAGATTATATAAATTTACATAAAAATCAACATGGGCACCAACCATACTCTGTGGCTATCTGTATATGTCCTAATTTTACTTGGATAATTTCCCTAACACTTTCTACTGAATAAATAACAAGCCCCCTCCACAGCCTTAAACATTAGACAAGCCTTAAAACGACTGGTGGATTTTCATATTTAACGTCAGTAAGATTGTCAGTCTATAATTTCCTTATTTAAATAGATAAATCATGGGCTACTATTTATTTATACGTGTGTATTGTGTCCTATTTCCAAGAAGATTCGAAGTGATTCCCTGTAACTTAGTGGCAAAGTGTTCTAGCTTACTTGGAATGTTCAAATTCTCTCAGAGGAAATAAAAATAATGAGTTTAAGATCACGATTAATGGTGAGAATTTAAGGATGCCTCTAAATTGAACTTAATTCCTCTTTGCTAGTTCACTACTTTTTTTCTTAGCATTTTCCAGAACCAGCTTTTTAAAAATCAATTGTGCAGGAATACTTGGTCGTTTTCGCATTAATTATTTAGGCCAATTCCAAAACACATTCATCTGAAAATACTTTGGTTTTACATAGTGAGAGGACAGAGTGTTTGGGGTTTCTTTTTGAATCCTTTTGTGCATGTAACAGTTGGTGTTGTCGACTTCTTTGTCAAAGTCCCAGGTCCTATAACGTACAGCTTTTAGCCTCTACCTTACATTTTTTATTTTTTCTCTATCCTTTCCTAATTCTCACAGTTTCTGCTATTCTCTCCCCTGCCTTTGAGAAATGATTCCAAAGAATTTGAGGAAAAGAAGGATTTAAAGTCTATATTCTGGAAACTTTGGAGATAAGAGAAAAGCTCATGCATGACAGGCAGTCTGTGATAGACGACAGGGAATGGATGTTCCCAATACTTACTACTGAAAAATTAGATTCATTAAAACAAGAGTCTTTTGCATTTTGGCAGGAGCTGCTGATTTTGCAGTTGGTTTGGCTGTATTTGTGCCACAGTATTCAAGGCACTCACTGACCCACATGCTTACTTTGTCTGTCTACTGAAATGAAAAGCCAATGCTGTAACAAACATATTTTTAGGAAAAGGTGTCAGACATTTTTTTTTTTATTTCCAAATTCGGCTTATCTATTTTCTGTCATAATTAAATAAAAACCGGAAAAAAATGAAAGCAAAATAAGTAGTAGACTCAGGACCAAAATAATTTATATGTAATTGTCCTACTAATATAGCTAGATATATAGACTAAAGTAAAATTTTTAAAAAAGACTAAATTGTTGTGATGTTGCTAACATATTCTTTTCGAATTGTATATTAAGAATGGACTTAAGTATAAAGTAACATAGTTTAAAACAGCCTTTAGATTAATATCGTTTTTGTATTGAATTTATTGTATACCTAGTGCCATTTTGATCTTTGGCCTTTGGAGTCTCGGTGTCCCATGAGTGTAAGGTTTTTTACCTACTGAAAACAATTAATCAGATTTGTAAGTCTTCATTTTGTTAGAGTTCAAGGGTGGTGTTTTGGTTACAGGAGTTCACAAATTGAAGTGATTTTCTAAAAGGTTTTTCGTATAAGCCTATTTTATGAGTTCAAACAATAAATGCATATACTATTTATGTAATTCTCATCTATTCACTAGGGCTTGTCATGATAGATTTGAACATATTTTTGGCAATTTTCTGAGCATTTTCAATTATTGATCAGCCATTATGTACACTGCAGAAACCCTTTATTACCCAAGTATTCTGTTTAACTATATGAGGCTATTTCATTGTCATAGCTGGAAAACAATTTACTCTGAGGCCACATAAATCTGGGTTCAAATCACAACTATTCTCTTTATTAGTTCTATAATTTTATAAAAATTGCATAACACCTTTTAAGCCTTTTAATTCTCATACACAGTAGTAAAAAAAAGTATACTTCATGATCTATGTGAAAAAATTAAATAAAATAATTCTCAATTAAATTAGATTTTTTTCCATGTTTCATTATAATGGTGATCACATTCTGTAAACAAACCAGATTAAATCAGAAAGTATTTTATAAGTGGAGGTTTTCTGATCTAGAAGCTCCTCTATGTAGACCTGGGTAGCATCTGTCTTTTATTTTCCATGAGTTTTATCCTGTCTTTTCACTACATTGCTTGGGTGAGTGAAAAAGTGACTGCCCATAATACATTCTTTTGCCAAGGTTTGTGTTTTCTCAGAAATCCTACCGTCAATTGATCCAGCATCATTAGTTCTAAAATAACCAGCATTGATTACAGGTCTACAAGAATTCAAGTGGTAACAAGCCTCTGTCTTAGGTAAAGGATTTTGAATTTCCCGTCTCTTCACAAGGAATTTGATTCAGGTGGTAACGAGATTGCTTCCTAAAGGATTTTGAATTTCCCGTATCTTCACAAGGAATTTAGTTCAAATGAAAATGTGTTATAATGAAACTGTAGTAGATTTAAATATTAAGCATTTAGAATAACACTGAGAACAATTTTATACATGTACAAATTTGTAGAAAAAATAGAAAACTACAGTCATTAAAAAGGACAAGGGAATCAAATTTGCTTTTGTATGATTAAAATGAGTAACTCTTAGGCCATTTAAAAACAGAAAATACAGCATTTTTGAGCCCTCTTCATAAAATAATTCTCGAAGATTTCACAGAAGCAACTGGAACTGTGGTTTAAATATAAAAAGCTGATTTCATTTGTGGATTGTTTACTGTGCACTGAATCTGAAATAATTCATGGATTCAAAAGAAGACAGATAAATTTGGTATTAAAAACTGGTGGTGGAGGTTCAGTGAAGGGATTTAGAAGTTGCTGAGCAACAACAATGGACTTGATTTTCACGGCAGAAACAGGCTACTGTATATTTGTAACTGAGTTAGTTTGAGGGAGACCAGCTCCTGAAAGCCTATTTCAAATAAAGATTGTTATTAGATGACTCCTTGATAGAATTTCTATGTGAAGCTTTGGATCACAATTGAACAGGTTTGTATTTTGACAGGTAACATATGATCCAACTACACACACAGTCCTGATTCAGAGAGACTAGAAATATGCCTTTGTTTTTTGTGCTGTCTGTAACAAAATGAATTTGATAAAAGAGAATCTGGGGAGACTGCCTTGACAGTATCATTTCACTTGTTTTAAACAGTCTTTTTACATCTCATCTTTTGGATATCTAGTGTTTCAAAAATTTTTGTTCACTACCAGTTTCTCATAGTGACACTCACCTAACCTCCAGAGATTTATGTGATTTTGCTATACATATTAAGGAAGACCTATAGTTCACATTGATATGTATGTAAATATTCAACTAAGCTAATTTTGAACTTATGTGAATTATTAAAATCATAATGGAATGCATTGTTTTCCAATACTTAGCATTTAAGGACCTTTAGAGTCACACTTGGATGTATGTAGAGGGACTAATTGGATTAACAAGGCCTGACAGTCTATTTGCCATAAAACCCATATACGTTTCTTGATTAGATTAATTTTCTTAAAAATTTATCAAAGAGGAGTAGTTCTTATAGGACATTTTTTGTGTATGGTGATGGGGGTGGAAATCTGACTTGCGGCAGGTGATGATATCAGGTACCTTCCATTATCTACCTTGGCTCAGGGATCTGAGACTGTGTCAATAGTCCACATTTACCCTCCCCAAAGCACCATTACTTGTAAGAAGCAAATGGAAGGAAAAGCAGAGCATTAAAAGAGTGGCCAGATCACCTTGCAAAAATGTGAGACTATGTTCCAAATTTCAACTCTAATGAAAAATGAAACTCCAAGAGTGAAGTTACTGCTACGTCCATTAACTAACTGATCAGTTTCAGTAAAACGCGGAGGCTTAGTACACTTGGGGGAAGCAGAGAAGGTGGTGTTGGTGGCTGAAAATTTTAGATGTGTATTTTAAAATATTTACATATCATGCACTCACATACACATGTGTTCATTTTTGACTTTGGTTCTTTTTAGCATTCTTTAAAATTTCCATCTTTCCTTTTCTCCAATTATTCTGACTGGCACTTCAAATTACCTTTTCTAAACCCAGTATGAATGTCCATCTATAACCACAACTTAGCTGATTTATTTACTGGTTGAATTCTCCGCCTGTGATACTTTACCCCTAATTCCTTCCCTGGGAATTCATAATTTTATTTTCTCCTGATCCTTTGTATTTTTAATTTTACTATTGCTTGTGCTATTTTTGGCAAAATGTTTTTGTTTTTTCTTTTATTAGTTACAGTTATCTGCAGAACTGACTTTTTGTTAACCCTTGTCTTGTTCTCTAACCATATTAGTTATGATTTAGACATCAGTGTATACCGTATACCATGTCAACTTCGTGACTGTGTACAAGGAATATGATTACTGGGTTTGCTTCAATTAAAGAGTTAAGCAGTGGCAAATACAAAAGTAGCTAATAATAACAAGGTTACCATTATGTTTGCACATGATATTATTTTGAATATAATTGTAAATACTAAAAAAAAAAAGTAAAAAAATATGAGTTAGAAAATGAGTAATCACAATAGTCAAAACCAAATTTCTTCAGCATAGGTAGAAGGCAACATATAATTAATAAATTTGACATCTGAATGAGAAAATGACAGTCAAGAATCTAATATGTCATTTTTAAAAACATAATTTAGTTCTGGTTACATTGTTTCTAATAGAAACAATGGCCCAGCGCTGTGGCTCAGGCCTGCAATCCCAGCACTTTGGGAGGCCGGATCATCTAAGGTCAGGAGTTTGAGTGAGACTAGCCCGACCGACATGGAGAAAACCCATCTGTACTAAAACTACAAAAATTGTCTGGGAGTGGTGGTGCGTGCCTGTAATCCCAGCTACTCAGGAGGCTGAGGCAGTAGAATAGCTTGAACCCAGGAGGCAGAGGTTGTGGTGAGCTGAGATCATGCCAAGCTGAGATCCTGCCATTGCACTACAGCCTGGGAAGGGAAGGGAGGGGAAGAGAAAGGGAGGGGAGTGGGGAGTGGTAGGGGAGGGGGAGGAGGGAGAGCAGGAGGAGGAGGAAGAGGAGGAGGAGGAGGTAGAGGGGAGGGGGAGGATGAGGAGGGTGGGGAATGGGAGGGGGAGGGGAGGGAGGATGAGCAGAGGGAGGATGAGTGGAGGGAGGGGGAGAAAGAAATTTTATTAAAATGTACAGAAATCAAAATACAAAAATTAAATAAAAAAACTGCAGTATCCATTCAGCTTCAAATACAAATTAGCAACTCCTTTTTTTTTTTAAAGAGGTATCTGTATTTTCCAGTATTTTAAGTAATCAGGCTTCATGTAAGCTATGTTGCATTTGAAAAGTAGAAGGCAATTAAACTCATGAAGGTTACTACTATTAATTTTACTAAGAGTGTTCTTTTTAACTTCTGCTCCAAATAACTTTAAATTTTTCTTTAAATTAAACATTTCTTCAAACACGAATTCTACATGCCTTCACATGGGCAGAACTGAAATTTATTTTGTTTTCCAATACATTAATACAATTTAACAGGAGCACTAGTATGTTTGTTATAAGAACACTTTTCCACTTTTCCTCGGAGGCCGAGGCGGGTGGATCACAAGGTCAAGAGATCGAGACCATCCTGGTCAACATGGTGAAACCCCGCCTCTACTAAAAATCCCAGCTACTCAGGAGGCTGAGGCAGGAGAATTGCCTGAACCCAGGAGGCGGAGGTTGTGGTGAACCGAGGTCGCGCCATTGCACTCCAGCCTGGGTAACAAGAGCGAAACTCCGTCTCAAAAAAAAAAAAAAAAAAGAACATTTTTCATAGTGACGAAAAGCTTGTTGCCAAAGTTCTTTAGTGTTATTATTATATAGGTATCAGATAAAACTGTTTAAAAGTTTGAACATAAGACTTGCTTTCATTGAGTCATATACTGAGAATTATTAAAAATACAAACAATTCTTGGTGCCTCAGAATTAGACAAGTCATCTAACCTTCCCAAGGCTTAACTTCATTTCCATAAAATCATAAAGTAAACTCAGATAATGTCCAAAATCCCATTTAACCATGAGGCTCTGTTTTGTTTTGTTGTATTATATATCACCCTAAAAACTCAGTGACCTGTCTCCCTTTCTATGTCACAGTGTGTTTTTTTTCCTTCTCCATCTACACATGGACATTGTGAATTGCCTGACACGTTACTATGACTACCTCAAACCAGGGAGGAGGCCCTCAGCTGTGTGTGTGTGTGTGTGTGTGTGTGTGTGAGAAAGAATTATTTTTACCTCCCAAGCTCACCTTGATAGTCACTCTGAACAAGAAGCCTAGGCTGGCTTTACTGCAATCCATGCTATTCTGCTTCCAAGAAAAGCTGAAGTGAATGTGAAGTGGCTACACAGTAATTTGACAGTGACAACATGTTTGATGAGACCCTGTTGAACGTTACTGCCAGATCCCATGCAAGCTGGCCATTTTGACTAGAGCTGGGCTGCTGCTTCTGCTTCACTTCTAATCAGTTTAACATTTTGCGATCACTGAAGCCGCCAGCACAGCTTCAGTGCTGGGATATCCCGAGAGTAATCGATACCATCAAGAATCAAGTCACCCTTTTTCCCGCATTCTCATTCTTTGTGGAGTCTCCTCTGATTCAGCCTGAATTCACCTTTAACTAATACTAGCTGTGAACTTCTAATCAGTGCCACGGTCTTCACTGTCACTAGCAACACATTAATTAAACTCCTTGATTGAGGCCTCCTTACATACTGTAACAGTCTAAAAAAAGACACATAATATAAAATCGGCTTTCCATCTTTGAAAACATTACACTTGGAACAAAACAGTTTTTAAAAATAATGTATAAAAGTAATGTTCCACTGTACTCCAGCCTGGGCATCAGAGCAAGACCCTATCTGTAAAACACACACGTACGCACAGACACACATGCATGCATATGCATGCACACACAGTTACCTTTTTAAATACTTAAATAGTTACTATTTAACCTGAGAAGAAAGAAGAAAAAAATTAATAAGAAGATGAGGCAATGTGATTATAAACAGAAGTGAAACCCAGTTCTGTCACAGTTATTGCTGTGCGGATAAAGCAAGACATTCAATTGTATACACACACACACACACACACACACACATTATTTTGGTAAAACAAAAAGTATTCCTCACCCTTTAACCTTCTTCTTTTACTTTTTTGCTTTAAATAGTCCATATTAGTGTTTGTATCTTTATGCTGGATTTGGCATATTAGAAATGCCCCCATGTCCGTGTGTGTGTGTGTGTGTGTGTGTGTGATGGAGTCTTGCTCTGTTGCCCAAGCTGGAGTGCAGTGGTGTGATCTTAGCTTACTGCAACCTCCATCTCCCAGGTTCAAGCGATTCTCCTGCCTTACCCTCCGGAGTAGCTGGGACTACAGGCATGCACGACCATGCCTGGCTAATTTTTGTAATTTTAGAAGAGGTGGAGTTTCACCACGTTGGCCAGGCTGCTCTCAAACTCCTGATCTCAGGTGATCCACCCACCTCAGCTTCCCAAAGCGCTGGAATTACAGGTGTGAGCCACTGCATTCAGTCCCAATATACTTTGAAAATGAAAATATATGTATGTTTTTTGATGGGTGAATATTTTAATTTTTGTATTTTTGAGTTTATTTGCCCCAGGCCTATGCTTTGAGGGTCCATTAAACGATACTACAGTATATTTTGATGCCTAAGTTCATACTAGCCAAAGAAATAGAAGTTATGTTTGGCTTAATTCATAGGAATGTGTGACGAAAAACTTCCTGCTACAGATAGATGTGTGGTAAATTAAGTGAGCCAGATGTCTGGTCCTATTTAATTCTCTTTCTGAGAGTTTGCTGTAGTTGTGGCCTGTGATGAATGCTATTATTACCATGCTTAAGTATCATTCATTACCATTTAATAACTTCCATCACAATTGCTTTTTATATTATTAAATTGTCACAAATAATTTATTTGGACACAGTACAATTTATTTTAGGAATTAAAAATAAAAATTTCTATTTTTCTGTTATAATTGTCTAAACATTGCATCATTTTGTTATAGATAAGATTGAATTTTCTATAGTAAAGAATACTGAAAAGGAACCTAAAATTAGACATGAAATCCATGCTTCAGCAATAAATTTTTGTGGAACTATTTTTTCTTTGATTAATCTGTTTACAAAAATATTTCAAGTAATTATCTGTCTTGAGTGTTCCTTATCGGTAATTTTAATACCTAATGCCAATTAAATCATCTTAGAAATAACTATATCTGCACATGAGAATATTAGGGTCTTTTAAACAACGATTACTGGAGCATTTCTTGCAGTATACTGACAGTATTATTGAAAATAAATCTTAGACTTTTATCTCCATTGCAGCCACTGTGCTACAGGGCTCGAAACAACACGAGATGGTGTTTTTCCATCTCATTTTTTGATCTAAACTTTGAACCTGGTGCTCTTATTTCTTGACTCCTAAGGATGTACTTTTCTCACACTACTGCACTGGGCTTTCTTCCAGTCAGTTCAAATTATCATTGAAAAAACAAACAATTTCCTTCTGTTGACTTTCTCACTCCACCCTAGACAGGTTCTCTTCTGGTAAAACATAAACTATTCTCATAAGCACCAGGTACCTCTGGGCTACAAGAGGTAAACAAAATTGCACCAATTACTTTCAAGCTGTGAGTATTTTTGCCTAAAGCTCTGAAGAACTTTTGAGTTTGTAAATCTGTTCAATGGTGGGAGTTCAGATTACATACAGCACCACACACTACAGAAGTGTCCAAGTCCCTGAGGCATATGCTACTGATCAGATTCATAAGTATAATAGAGGGCTTATAAAGAAGAAAAAATTTAAAATAAGAGATGATGATCACAGTTTAAACAAAGGCCTGAGATGAGCCAGATAACATGAATCTATCCAAGACCTAGGACTTTAGTGATATTTTTAATTGTGGGGCTGACAAGGAGGAGATTTTGACCAATAGACGTCATGTATAGCTCTGTGTACACGGTTAATATGACAATGTAGTTAGAATCATATGGATTGTTTGCTTACTAAGTCATGCTTTGAAAATGCAATGGAGTGTTTCTGAAATCTAGGCCCTTTCAGTGTCTGCAAGATAATGGCTTTTTCAAATTTGAGAATTTATGGAATTTTCTATTGCTTTTAAATTTGGAAGACAATCTAAACATGTAATGACTAAGGTAGTGATTAAGTGATTTTAATCATTATGTTAATTATTGTTTAGTCGAGTATCTACTGCAGTCACGATTGTATTTGTGAATTTAGTTGGAGTCAAAAGAAAGATGAAAGTATACTAAATATATAAACTCTGCCTTTATTCCTAGTGAAGAGCATAAGTCATAATTCCCTAAACTTGCAAAGCTTTCTGAGAGGCTTGCTTTCTAACCCATAGAACTGTTATAGGAGAATTGAATCATCCCAGGTACATGATACAGTCAGTTACAACACATCACATGTGTTCTTAAAAATCACTACTCTATGCAAAAATCACACCATGGAAAACACAGGCCTAATGAAAAAAACTGGAATTAGGTACACAATGATAAAAGAGTTTGTCAGTGACATAAAAAAAGAATTGGAAACTAAGGCTGGGTGCTGTGGCTCATACCTGTAATCCCAGCACTTTGGGAGGCTGAGGCGGGTGGATCACCTGGGATCAGGGGTTCGAGACCAGCCAGTCAACATGGTAAAACCCCGTCTCTAATAAAAATGCAAAAATTAGCTGGGTGTGGTGGCACGTGCCTGTAGTCCCGTCTATTTGGGAGGCTGAGGCAGGAAAATCGCTTGAACCCAGGAGATGGAGGTTGCAGTGAGCCAAGACTGCGCCACTGCACTGCAGCCTGGGGGACAGAGTGAGACTCAGTCACAAAGAACAAAACAAAAACCAACTAGTAACCTAATAAAAATAATAGCATAGCCTTACACATTAAAAGAATGGTTGAGAAATGCACAAGCACTGAATAAATATGGCATTTTACCTTGAAATTTTCTTGGGAAGTAGATATCAGAGGACTGCAACTTGTGAGTTTTTGAAACGTGGTGAAAGGAAGGTTATCTGAAATCCCAGGAAAAGCTGTTACACTAGATGTGAATGGGTGTGGCTCACAAGAAATGAGGTGGATTGAGGAGGCTGGGAGATGTTTTCAGTGTGTGTGTTTTGTGTATTCCTACTGAGCTCAGTTCATCCAGGTGCAGTTTTCTGCATCCGCGTAGTTTCTTGTGGAAGATCTCACCCACAAGCAAGGACAAAATTTGTGTTATACTTCAATCGTTCCCTAATAAATCATTTACCTTGGAACAGATCTGCAATTTTAGAACCAGCATTATAGCAAAACTGTGCACAGATAGGTACACGTGGCGTCGTGGTTGCCTGAATATTATTGATATTTCGAGGTGCACGTTAGCGTTACCAAAACAGCATCATCTATCTCATTATCATTGAATTATTCATTGATTTTCACCAAAATGGTATAATTGTAAATTTGTATTGGATTTCTATTTAGCTGCCTAAGACCTATGTGCATGGAGAGGTTGTTCTGAAGTTATATTTGTTTGTATGGCAAAACTACACTCTAATTCAAAATGACGTAGCACTGGAGTTCTGAGATGTTTTTCCCCTGTAAAATTCTTATAGCTCCAAGTTGATGCTATATGTGATGTTACAGAAAACTGTTGTCATCTCTTCCCATTTCTATCTCCCTAACAACTTTGTGTCAAATGCCGAGCAAAGGATCCTAGAATGAACCCAATGGTGTACTTCATTGCCATATAAGTACTCCTGCTAAGAGATACGACATAACCTGGTAGATGTATGGTTAATAAGATTCATTGCAAGCCACCTAACCTTCCATCTTCCACTTTCCTCTCTTTTGGCTTTCAATTTGATTATAAGGTATTTTTAAAATAAATTATGAATTAAAAAAGATAAAAATGTGACAGGGTATTACACATATGGCCATATTCAAATTTAAAATTTCTAGAAGCTACAAATTTTGTTTTTAATTTTTCTTTTGCAAATGTTGAAATAAAAATAGCTTATTCTTTAAAAGCCTATTTTTTAATCCTAAGAATTTAGGATTTCTGAAAGGTATGTTAATTACTTAAGGCCAAAGGTACTAAGAAATGTCTTGCATGACTGTCATGTATTTGGTTTCAAACAGTTAATTCAGGTACCAAATGCACAAACATATTTCTCCGTGGATGGATATCCAGGCTTTTCTATTTCAAAGGGAATTTGAGAATTAAGAACTTTGGGCTAGGTTTAGGGAATAAAAATACCTTACATCTATCATTCAGTATGTCAGTTAAAAAGTGTTTCTTGGTTTGAGTCATCTGTTATTATTGCTTTGTTTCTTCACTCCATTATTCTCGAGATGTGCATTTTGGATCAATATATATTAAATATCACACACTAAATGGGTAAAATTTGTTGAGTTGAAGACAAATTTCTGGGGAAGATAATGTATCATCTCACATGTGAATTTCTGCTAGGAGTCTGTTACAAGCAACTATGTTTTCACTATTATTGCTGAGAAACGGACTTAAACTGTTCTAACAAGCAAACCTAACACTTTGCCATGGTATGATCACAGCAGTTCTCTGGCATATAAAATTTTCATTTTTACTACTGTTATTTTTTTCTGAAAATTAAACATTGCAAAGACTCCCTTCCTTCTCCTTGCTACCTCCCTCCCTAGTCCCCGCTTCACCTCTCTCCCTCTCTCTCCCCCTCTCATCATTCAAGTCACTTGCAGTACACAGAACAAATCGAGAGTATATTTTGCAAACACTCTAATAGAATAATTTTCATATACTTTTAAGAGAACAAATAAATATGCTAATTACATATATAGATAATATACGTATAATATGAAGGGTCCCAGAAAATGACACCCCAAAATGAAGGCCTCAGAAGCAACTCTCTCTCACCTTCTTCTGCCCTGCTACCTCTGGCCTCTCAGTTTCCCCAGAGGATAGCCACAGAAACTAAAACCTCTCTTAACCAAAGTGGGTCAGAGAAACCAGAACCCCCTTTCCCAGAAGCCAGGATTAAATTATTAAAATTCCCCTAATTTTTTCCTCCTTTTTGTGAAAAACTGCCATAAAGAAATAATCTGGCCTGCACTTTTTGATTGTATGTCATAAGACCCAAATTCCAGAGTTGGGTGCTCCACAGCGAAAAAGAAGGAACACTTCACAGAAAGGCCAAGAACAACCTGGACAGGCCTTCCTGGGTTCCTCAACTCAGTCTTTTATCATTAAATCGTAGCCTTTTTATCCAATTATCTTTCTACTTGGCTTTTCATATTTTTTGAACCTAAGCATAAAATTGGACATTTTTTTCCTGTATCTTTAGGTCCTCATTCAGAAGGCTTTCATGTAATGTAAAACGGTGATATATAAATTTGCATGCCTTTTCTCCTATTAATCTGCCTCTTCTCAGTAATTTTCAGCAAACTCTCAGAGGGCAAAGAGGAACGTTTCCCTTGGTCTCTAGAAACATTACAATAATATAATTTTATATTTAAAATATAATATATATATATATAATGCAGCATATTTATATAGAACTGATTATCTATCTACTTTAAAACCTACCATAACTTTTATAGGAAGTTTTAGGTTCAGGTAGACTTAGAGAAAAGATATTTATTAAATAAAAAATTACAAGTTAGGTGCTTCAAGGTAAAACTGAAGAATGCTAAGGGAAAAATAATTATAGTTTGGAGAGTGGCATGGCTAGGGAAAGCTGAAACTGGAAGCGCAAATACTAGAATTGTAGATTAAGCAGAAGTGATGTATAAGTATTTTTAAGTACTTTATTTGCAGACAGAACAGTAGGTCTGAGAGCAGTAAGAGACTGATTAGTCTATGATACACACCTGTAGCATCTGCAGCACTCAAAGAACACTGTGGTTGGACTCATGGGTAGTCTGTAGTGATGCAGGGCCCCAAACATGAAAAAAAAAATCCACTTTGAAAGTAAATCTGGGACATACAAGGTGAGGATTTGAGAAAAGGCAAGAATATTGTCCCTACACCTGGACATATCTTTCATGGATGCACTCTTTTCTGATATAAAAAAGAAATGGGCTGGGTGCGGTGGCTCACGCCTGTAATCCCTGCGATTTGGGAGCTGAGGTAGGGGGATAACTTGCGGTCAGGAGTTTGAGACCAGCCTGGCCAACATGGTGAAACCCTGTCTCTAGTAAAAATACAAAAATTAGCTGGGCATGGTGATACGCACTTGCAGTCCCAGCTACTCAGTAGACTGAAGCAGGAGAATCGCTTGAAACTGGAGCGGTGAGCTGAGGTCATGCCCTTGCCTGACCAATGAGCAAGACTCAGTCTCAAAAAAGAAAAGATGAACACTAACATGACATCTTTGACTAGGTGAGAGATTGAAATCAGATGTAGAAAGGAGAGTGTGACTTGGAGATTCAATTTCTCCCCTCATAACTGAAGTTGAGAGATGGAGGAGCTGGCCTGAGGGAGTGCTGAGATGTGTTAGAGCAGACGTTCCGAAACGGAGACTTGAGATGCACCAACAGGCAGCAGTTTCACCACCAAGTCAACTCAGCACAACTGGTGGAAAGAAACATGGACTGAACAGGGAAGGGAATGTATTTTTGGAAGGAAGTGGTCCTCGAGGTTTAATAAAGGTGAAAGATCAAATAAACTTAAGATGAGATAGATGTTTTTTAGTTTCAACTAGGCAAGTTGCGAACACTTTTTTAATTATTATACTTTAAGTTCTGGGGTACATGTGCAGTCTGTGCAGGTTTGTTCCATAGGTATACACGTACCATGGTGGTTTGCTGCACCCATCAACTTGTCATCTATATTACGTATTTCTCCTAATGCTATCCCTCCCCAGCCCCTCACCCTCTGACAGGTTACAGTGCTTGTTGTTCCCCTCCGTGTGTCTCTGTTCTCATTGTTCAACTCCCACTTATGAATGAGAACATGCAGTGTTTGGTTTTCTGTTCCTGCGTTAGCTTGGTAAGAATGATGGTTTCCAGTTTCAGCCATGTCCCTTTTTATGGCTGCATAGTAGTCCGTGGTGTATAAGTGCCACATTTTCTTTATCTAGTCTATTATTGACGGGCATTTGGGTTGGTTCCATGTTTTTGTTATTGAAGAACACTATTTTTTAATCCTAGAATACGTTTTTCACTTTCAGGTTTTTCTGTTCATAGAGAAAGACCTTCAACTTGGTAATTTTTGAAAACTTTTCTTTACATGTCTTTCTCAGCTATATTTGATAACTGATAGGCCTGTAAACATTATGTTATACTTAATTTGAGTAGAGGTAATTAGTTCAACAGTTTAATGAAACTCTAGACTTGGAAGAGCTACCAGAAGAATACTTATATGAATACTATGTGATCTTCAGATAGCTTCGTATTTATTATTTTGAAAGTAAATGATACTTAAGGGTATTGCGAAAATTTAAACATGTATGGTGAACTAATACACATAATATGTATATTAATTATATAACTATGCCTCACATATATTCATTAAGTGTAATTCATTGGTTTTAAAAGGTAACAAATGATGAAACTTTCGTGACTTTTACTATTCTTTCATAAACTGCTCAAATATTACCACCCCTGTAATGCATGCCCTCCATGCTCTCCTCTTGATGGAGCTAATCAGTGTGCCTTGTACCACATTGTAACTTGAACACACGTTAGCATATGTTTTAACAACATTTTAGATGATGGCGCTTATTTAACCATCCCTGTGCCTCAGGGTTTATTCCTCTCTGTCACCTAATTTACAACTTGGTACAAGGTAACAGCTCAAACCACATTTATAAAGTGTTGCAATAATTCTCTTGGAGAATATGGATTATAGAAATAAAAGTGTTCTTAGATTCTTTTGATTTAATCTATTTTATTTTTAGGTGACAATATTGACAGCCCAAAGTATTAAATGTTGACCAAAAATTAGTTATTATTTAAAAAAGGCTTTAAAATCATCATTTAGTTGGCAAAACATGTTAAAATAATGAAAATTAGTACAATGACTGTATTTGACTTTGAGAAAAAAAAAACTGAGCAACATAGCATTTTTACAGGGTAGGGTAAAAAGAATGTCCAAATACATAAACTAGGGAAAAACATATATATCCCCATCAGGAAGCATGAGATGAAGGTGTACTCATAGAATTTTTGGTCTCAGATATGTTTCTTCTCTCTAAACACATCTGAAGTAATATAAGAAAAAAATTATTTCACATTTCATATACATAGATATGTTCCATTGTATATGGATAAAGCCTGTTTTTATTTTGAAACAAAAATGAATACTTTTATACAGTAATGCTAAAAGGAGACATGCTTTCTACTCACATTATATAAATAAAATATTCATTTTCTTTAAATGTTGTCTGTATGGGTTGGATTATGATTTCTGAGAAAACAAATTAAGCCGACTTCCCTTGAGTCACAAGTGGAAAGAAACTTTTCTATCCATCTATGTAACAGTGGAACAGTTTCGCCTATGGGGAGATTGTATAATAACATACAGAGAGCATTTCTTTTGGGATCAGAATGAGTGTCTATTTCTCTTTGCTATGGGATTTATTTACACATTATCATATCATAAAACCTAGAGACTGCCAAAGGCTTTGGGATTATGCAGTCTAACCTTCTACTGGGCATTTGGATTCTGAGAATAAGATTTTTAACAAAGTTCTTCTCCTTCTTGGACTAATGGTAATGGGTTCCTTAATTGTTATAGAGTTTTATGATGTCTTCGAAAATTTCAATTGTTAAAAAAATCGTTATAGTGAGCTAAATAATATCTGTCTATAGTCTCTTTTTAACTTGTTTTAATTTTTTAAAAGCCATACCATAGGAAAATCAAATATGTTTCTCAAAATGATACTTCAAATATTTGAATATGATTATCCCGTAAATTCAAAGTTTCATCTGATATAAGCAAAACGTTATTTTTTCAGTTATTCCTGTTGTGTACTATGTACCCACATTTTTGTCAATATCCTCTAATACTTTTTTTATTTGTCTATATCCCTATTAAACACTCAAATCCAAAAGTGAACAAAGTATACTAAATGCGGTTTCACTAGCTGAAGAATTACTGTAACTCATTTGAGATATGCACTTACTTAGTAACTATTTATTGAGCATGTACACATGAGAGGCAGGTTGCTGTCCTCAGGACGGACAAGAACCTTGCCATCACGGAGTCTACTAAATGTAGACTTTTTTGGGATTCTCTGCTCACTGTTTAAGTATTCCAGCGTTGTTTTAAAGCCACCTCATACAATTAAATGATCCATGTCTCTTATCAGTTTTGTTTTTAATGATATGTCAATGGCAGCTTGAAACTGGCCACCAAGAGAATATTCACGTCAGGGAAATCTCTGAATGCGACGTTTTTTTTGGTAGTTGTTTTGTTTCTTTGTTTTGCTTGGTTTTGTTTTAAGGAGCTGGCTGCTAAAGATTTATTAGCGTATCATTACTCTTCTTTTGTTTGGAGCTCCTCCTTCTCACACTTTTGGAATCCTGGCAGTGGGTTTTTACTAAAAGATTTGGTGTTATGTCTACAATTGATTAGGCTAGTGGTGAACACAAACTGGGCCACTTACAAGTACTTGAAAATAATGTTTATGCTATGTTATTAGAAAATAACATATATTTAAAACCTTAATTATGCCTATCCTCTCCACTTCAGTCAATACTTTTAAATTTAATTCCTTCATCTGATAACAATAATATTCATATACAAGCCATGTTGAAAGAGCTTTATTGCCTTATTCAAACAAGCACCCTTGAGTGAACTGAACTACTCTTCAGTTAGAAGATATCTGCCACTCTCCTTTTTTATTGATGCTTTTGATTCATATAATATTTATTTCAATTGCCATCTGTATTTTAAAGCAAAGCTTGTTATTAGAACTTCAAAACAC
The DNA here is from genome assembly GCF_049354715.1 of Callithrix jacchus. Taxonomy (NCBI): domain Eukaryota; kingdom Metazoa; phylum Chordata; class Mammalia; order Primates; family Cebidae; genus Callithrix; species Callithrix jacchus. Next base: position 4,310,087 of record NC_133522.1, on the reverse strand, counting down.
TGAAATCATGTAAATATTTTTAAGAAGGCTCTCTTGCCTAGTTGAGAATAGTATTGCCATCATATATATATATATATATATGTTTTATGTGGAAACATCATCTCAGGCATTCAATAAAATAATTACTTCTCTGGGGAGACATAAAAATATTAAAGCCACTTTAATGGAGATTATATAGCATTTTATAATTCTAGATTGGCAGAAATCAACATATTTATACAATAAAGTTCTTTGTAGTTAGAAAACATTGCAAAAGAGGAAAAGTACCTCAATGAAGATCCTGATACTAAAACTGAAACTCAACAAGCGGGGTGGGATTCTTCCCGGATGTGCCATAAAGAGTAGACTGTGTGGATTGTCGGCAGAGTTGACTTGACTGATACCTTTGACAATTATATCTGAAATAAAATGAAAGATAAAAATAGCTGACTAAATGGAAAGTGTTTTTCATAAACACTTAGGTACAGAAAATGCCTCTGAAATTGCTCTGGAAGCAGTGTTGACTGATTTGTTGTGTTTTAGTTGCAAAAATGTAAGAAAAAAATGTGATCCACTTGTATTGTTTGGTAGGCAAAATCATTAACTGAACTGAATGTTAGCTGATTAGCATTTGGAAAAATTGCCAAGATTTACCGTAACCTAAGGTAACTTAGGTTTTATAAATCAAAATCTTTCAAATCTTTCTTAGGAAGTAAACTGAGAGTTTATAGAGGTTGAAATACAGGAAAAGATCCATGGTAAATTTAGAGAATTTTTACAAAGTCTCTTACGTAATCAGCTACGACTTCTCTTAGAAGAAAAATACACATTAAAAAAAAAATCAAAACAGTCAACCTTATATCAGAATCTCTTCAATGTCTGACCTGAGATTGGAATGAAGCCAAAAATGCACAACAAATGCTTTCTCTTTTTTTGTGCAGTGTAGGGAAATTTTATTAACACTTATGCTCAATTATTTCAGTTATTAACACTAGATCATATTGGTATTTATGTATTTAGCATGCTTAAATAGTATCTAAGGCTAATAGCTCATTACCATAGAGCTCAAGATTTGGATTCCCTAAAAGTCTTTCTGGTTTTTACTACATCTGCACCTACTTTTGTCGTTGTTGGTGGAGAGAGGAGTTTCTATTTTAGATTGATAAGCATGTATAGAGTTACTTCTCCCTTATTTATAATAGAATGAAATCTCTTTTTTTTAAGTTTAGGTAAGTTATATATTTTCCCTCAGATATTGCCCATTTTGAGTTCTCTGCTTAGAAGAAAAGTGGAATCACTCTGACCTAATCACTTGTAAGAATCAAAATCTGCTCTCTCACAATATGAGAGATCTTCTTTACTCTGTGGTCCATTTTTTGTTCTCAACTCCAAACAAATTCATATTTATTCAGCATATTTACCAGTTAAGACAATGCTGAATTCAACTAAAACACTTCTCAATTATTCGAATTGCCTTTCTATACAAAATCATAGAAAAGCATACATCTTATTAAAGAAACATGGATTTGTGCCAGACATGATAAAATAATTACAGTAATTTTTTTTTCTTTTTTTTCATTGAAACGAACTCACCTAAATGTTTTTATAAAATGCAGTCCCACTACGTGGTAGCATTATATACTACCTTCTTTTTTATATTCATTAATCTTTGTGGTCTTTTTTTATGTTCATTTCCATATTATGTTCTCCAGTATTTTGGATTAGAAATCTTTAAGGTTACCCTGAAAGTTTCCCTTTTATTTCTCAAATTCTTAGACTATTACATAAATTTATGTTTCCTGGATATTACAACTTTAATTCAGTATATCAGTGATCTTTACTAGCTGTCTCCTCAATATTAGCATTAAAAGGGAGTCTGTAATTTTATTTCACTTTTAGCACACGGAGATCACAAGCCTTCTCACGAGTTACGACAATTATGTATCCTGAATTCTTGACTTAGGACAGAATTGCTCTGCAGGAGAGCAATGCCTGTCTTCTTCTTGAGTGAGGGTCATCCCCAAAATCGCCGGGTCGACCACAGTTTGATGAACGCTTACTTTCCTGGGCAAGACTGGCTGCTGTCAACGGTGCATGCTGAGAAGGATGCTAATCACCTATTACATTGAAGGCAAAGCTACACTAGAATCCTTAGTCACAAACACCTTCAGAAGCTTTTTCATCCTCAAATAAACCACTTTCAGGTCCTGGAGATTTGAAGTCTGTGATTAAAATAAGCTTTTACCTGATGTTCTTCTGAGAAAGGCTTTGCTTTAGGAATAATCACGTAAATTAAGAGAATGAAAATATCCAGTTACCTACACTAAAGAAGCCTTCGTTTTACACCTAAGACAAATTTCACTTTTTTCTCCACATATTTCCAGCCCATTTTTGTGAAGGTTATATTCAGGTATGTTTATCACTTTATCTAAATGCAATCTATTTATCCAATGTATTTTCTAACTTGAAGCTTCTTCTACATAGACAAGCTACTGATAAAATAAATTATTTTTGTGACTAGACATATTATTTTTCCCATCTGATTTGGTGGTTTTTCAACTATGAAATCTTACCATTTATAATGAACATTTGAATATTTCAAGTTTAAAATTGCATATTTTCTATTCTACTTGTATTGCCTAATACCTTTTTATCAATAATGAATAATACAATATTTGTCACTCATCTCTTGTATCTGACTTTAGAGAAGAGCCATCCAGTGTATCACCATTTGCAAAGTAGCATCTTTTAACACTAACATTTATTTTGGATTGCTTGCCTTTTCAAAGATATTTCATGTTATTCACATTTTTAAAAGTTTCTTCTTTTCTTTCTTAAACAAAGAAAAATGTTAAAATTTTGGAAAAAATAACTTTGCATCTAACAGTGCATGTTTTTTCTTCTTTGTTTTTTACTAAGATGACAAATATTTTGTTTTAGATTTTTGATTTTATTATAGCTGAAATAAGTTTTAATCATTTTCTGTGGTTTGGAATGGTTTAAATAATAGCGAATTCATCTTATCTTTGAATTCTTCATATTGTTCATGACTGGAGTCTCTAGGCCTGATGTTTTCTGTGTTGATGTGGGGCAGATTATGGAAACACTTGAATAATTTTGAAAAGCTTCCAAAAAGCTTTAAACTTTTTTCAATTTTTTTCCTATATTAATAACACTATTAAAATGATGCAGTTAGTAGGGAGTAAGAAATTATAGATTAATTTTTATAAGGTTTCAAAAGTAATCTAACAATTCTATGAACTTTTTCTGTGTATATGGTTATTTCAACATATTGTTTAACATGAAATTTGTTATATTTTCTTTCTCATTGTGATTTATGTTTATTTTTGCTTTTTCTGTTTATTACTTTATGAATTTATCTCATCCTATTTTATTGGTATTTACTGTGGCCACAACAAATTAATACAGATTCAAATAATGAAAACCTATTATCAGGCATTCTATAGATCAGAAGTCGGAGATGGGTTGCTTGGGACTAAAGTAAAGGTACCTACAGGGCTGTGTTACTTTTTAGCTCCAAGAGGAGAACCTGTTTTGCTGCTTTCCAATTTTGGAGACTTCCCATATTCCTTGAGTTGTAACGCCTTCCTCCATCTTCAAAGCCAGAAACACTGACCCTTTTTCCAGTGACAGATCTTCTTCTGACCTTTGCTAGGAAAAGTTCTCAACAGTTAAGGAATCGAGTAATCCCACATGTGAAGTTTCTTTTTCCACATAAGGTCACATTCATAGATTGTGGAATTAGGATATTACCATTTTGGGATTGTAGGAACATTATTTGGTTTCTATCTTTGATCTTTCTTTCTCCTCTTCTAAGTTACAACATTTACATTTGTATTATTAGGCTTTTCTTTTTAAGATCAATAAGATTCTATTTGTTAATTGTGCTTAGCCTTTATTTATTGAGTTTAAAGGATGGAAAATGAGAACACTATTCATTTATTGTTAATCCTACTAACATTTTTGAGCACCTACCTGTGTGCTATTGTAGATAATGGAATTATAATATTGAAAAAATGTTCAAAAATTTTTTTCTTTGGAGTCTGCATTTTAGTGAGTGTGTAGAAAATAAGCAAATCATGTATAGTATGCCAGAAGTCATTAATGCTATAAAGAATGATAAAGAGGAGCGGGAAATTGGGAATGTAGGCCAGAGGGTAAAGATCGCTGTTTTGTGGAGATGTTCTACTTAATAGCTGACATCTAAACAAAAATGTAAAAATAAAATTGAAGAAGTGAGACATAAATGTATCTAGACATTACTGGAACCAGAAGGAACTCCAAATACTAAGATGCACCTGAAATGTGCTTGACAAATTAAAGAAACATAAAGGGAAGGAAAGGTGGAACAAGCAGCAGAATTGTGAGAAGTATGGTTGAAGACAGAGTTGGGGACTCGATCATAGGTCTTTGTTGGATTAATAGGTCTTTGTTGATGACTCCAGGTCTTTGTTGGATTACTAGGTCTTTGTTGGATTACTCCAGGTCTTTGTTGGATTACTAGGTCTTTGTTGGATTACTAGGTCTTTGTTGGATTACTCCAGGTCTTTGTTGGATTACTAGGTCTTTGTTGGATTACTAGGTCTTTGTTGGATTACTAGGTCTTTGTTGGATTACTCCAGGTCTTTGTTGGATTACTAGGTCTTTGTTGATGACTCCAGGTCTTTGTTGGATTACTAGGTCTTTGTTGATGACTCCAGGTCTTTGTTGGATTACTAGGTCTTTGTTGGATTACTAGGTCTTTGTTGATTACTCCAGGTCTTTGTTGGATTACTCCAGGTCTTTGTTGGATTACTAGGTCTTTGTTGGATTACTCCAGGTCTTTGTTGGATTACTAGGTCTTTGTTGATTACTCCAGGTCTTTGTTGGATTACTCCAGGTCTTTGTTGGATTACTAGGTCTTTGTTGATGACTCCAGGTCTTTGTTGGATTACTAGGTCTTTGTTGGATTACTCCAGGTCTTTGTTGGATTACTAGGTCTTTGTTGATTACTCCAGGTCTTTGTTGGATTACTCCAGGTCTTTGTTGGATTACTGGGTCTTTGTTGATGACTCCAGGTCTTTGTTGGATTACTCCAGGTCTTTGTTGGATTACTAGGTCTTTGTTGATGACTCCAGGTCTTTGTTGGATTACTAGGTCTTTGTTGATTACTCCAGGGTTTTGTTTGTTTGTTTGTTTGAGATGGAGTCTCACTTTGTCACCCAGGCTAGAGTGCAGTGGCGCAATTTTGGCTCACTGAAACCTCTGCCTCCCAGATTCAAGTGATTCTCCTGCCTCAGCCTCCCAAGTAGCTGGAAATACACCATGCCACCAGAACTGGGTAATTTTTGTATTTTTAGTAGAGACAGGGTTTTGCCATGTTGGCCAGGCTTGTCTCGAACTCCTGCCCTCAAGTGATCCACCTGTCTCAGCCTCCCAAAGTGATGGGATTATAGGTGTGAGCCACCATGCCCAACCTTACTCCAGGTTCTTGTAAGTTTATCTTTTATTCTAAGTAAAATTTTAATCATTGAGCAGAGGGTATTGAACTGAAGACAATGATTTACTCTGTTTTTAAAAATGTATGCTGATGGCTGTGATGAGATTAGTCTGCAAAAGAGGATCGAGAGAAGCAAAGGTATAAGAAAGGAGGCCACTGCAATAATCCACAGGAGAAATATCACTATGATGAACAGCGATGTTAGCTATAGAAGCCGGACAAAGTGTGAATGATTCTAAGCCTACAAGATTTGCTAACAGATCCAATATTTGATATTCAAAAGAGAAATGCAGTGGTCACAGTAAGAGGACTGTGACAGGAACAAGTTTGGGGAATGAAGGTGGGAGAAAGGGTCATGATTTGGGTTTTATAAATGTTATATTTGAGACATCTCTCAAATATCCAAGATTTGAGAGAAGTAGTCGAGTAAATGAGTCAAGAATTCAGGTGTTTAGCCTTACTGAAGACAGAAATTTGTAAGCACTACAGATTGTATTAAAGCTAGAACGGATAACAGAGGTATAAAAGAGGTTGAAGAGGTAAGTCCTGGTAACTCCAATATTTAGAAATTACAAATTTGAGAAAGCATTAGCCTGAAAGCAAAAGTTACAGATTAGGTTAAAGAAGAATAAAGAAAATCAAGCTGATAAATTACAAGTTAAGAAAAGAGTTTCAAAAATAAAGTGTGGGCAACTTGTTAAATGCGTCTGTTAGGTAAAATAAGATGATAATTGAGAATTCATGATAAGATTTATTAACATAAGGTTCTTATCAACTTTAAAAATCTGTTTTTATGAATAGTACCAGCAAAAGCCAGATTGTAATGGATTTAAGAGAAGTGGAGTGGGAGAAATTGAAGATGTGAATACTGAATATAGAACCTAAAGTAATTCTTGAAAAGTGAAAACGGTGTGGAAAAGGCAGAGATTTAACGATGGCTCTAAGAGTTTTCTTCTTTACAATTAGAAAGTTGATGACAGAGTGTAATAAGATGGGAGGGTCACATTAGCAGACTTTTTTAAGAAGTATTGTTTTTTTCTTCAAAATAAGTGAAAAAAGGCAGATTACATGTATTTCTTTATAGAAAAGATCACAAAAACTTGTATATTAATGAAATACTAGTAATAGATATGTATTACTAAAATGTGCCATGCTTTATGAATTTATGTATGAATCAATTTAGTCCAGACGACAAACTTATGAGGTCGGCACTATTATTTGCTTCTCTTTTAGCTAGATGGGCAAAACTGAGAAAAAAATTAAGTAACTTGTTTAATTTCACAATGCTAATAAGTTGCGGAGCCAAAATTTAAGCCAAGTTCGATCAGCTCCAAGGTACAGCACTTCCTGCGTGTAGTAGGGGGAAAGAAAGATGATTCAGAAAAGCGAATGGACATTAATTGAAGGAATACTTTTTATTAGACACTGCTATGTCTTCAATATTTGTGTCTCTTCCAACATTTACGTTGAAACTGGATCCCCAGTGCAATAGCATTACGAGGTAGAGCGTTGAGTAAGTCATATAGTCGTGATGGCAGAGCCCTAATGAAGGGAAGAAAAAACCTTATAAGAGAAGTACGTGGGAACTTTTTGTCCTCTTTGCTCTTCTGCTGTCCACGATTTGAGGACATCGCATTCGTGACCTCAAGAGGACATAGCATCCAGGTACCGTCTTGGAAGAAGAAAGATCAACCCCTATCTCACACCAGCGCCAACATCTTAATCTTAATCTTGGATTTCCCAGCCTCCAGACTGTGAAAAATAAATTGCTGTTGTTTACAAACTACCCAGCCTCAAGGTATTTTTTAAAGCAGTAAAAGAGATTAAGATATGCACAGAGACAGAATTTGGTAATCAAGTGGAAAGGCTGCCTTAGACAGGAGAAAGTATAGTTTATTCAGAGCAATTACAAGAGAAGGAGCACGTAACGATGCCGCCACCGGTGTGTCGGCAGGGATTGTTTTGTACAGATGTGGAAGTTGTCTTCTGATTGCTTCTATTTTCTCGGTGAAATAAGATTAAAATAAAAGTCATAAGCCTGGTGGCGCGTGCCTGTGGTCCCAGCTACTCGGGAGGCTGAGGCAGGAGAATTGCCTGAACCCAGGAGGCGGAGGAGCCGAGATCGCGCCATTGCACTGCAGCCTGGGTAACAAGAGCGAAACTCCGTCTCAACAAAAAAAAAAAAGTCATAAGCCAAGAGTGAAAATGAGATGAGATGTTGGACAGTTCACGGTAGAGAAGAACATGTAGGTACTTACCTAGGAAGGTGGAAATTGAGAGAACTAAACCAAGATGGCATTACTGCAGGCACCCTTAAGGGGAATGAATGCTCAGTAAATTAATATTTATGAATTTAAAGTAATACCATTCAACATCTTTGGATGCTTTTGACATAAAACTGCGTTGGCACAGGTGATGTCTGGCTTTAGTCTGCTACAACCATTCAGAAAAAAAAAAAAAATAAAAAATCAAGGATTGCTCCTGATAGAAAAAAAGAATTGGCACACATTTTTCCTCAGTCTCAACTTATATCTCCTCATTATCTATCTTCACTTCCACCTCAATCAAATGAAGTTAAAAACAGACAAAATCCTGACTTTTGAATATGCCTCTAGTAATTCCCAGGAGAGAAAGAATGTATTAAATGTGGTTGCTATGTGCCTCTTCTCTTTGGGTTACCAATTTCATCGGTAATATAAGGTTGGTGCAAATGGAAGGTTGGAATTTTTCTCAGTTTTAGTAGGCAACTATAATAGTGGGTGAAGACTTTCATTAATGAGTCATTCTTTCATGTAATTAAAATTTATTCTCTTTCCCACATTCTGTCTCTCTTTAAACAGTGAAATTATTTGCAAGGTTTTTTTCTTTCAATTTTGTACCCTTGTTTTTGGGAAGGAGAAAAGGGAATGTTTGTGGGATAGCTATTGCACTAATTTCTAGAACGTTTGGTATATAACTAATGTGACCATTTTCAATGGTCATGCTATAAGGCTATTTTTCTACTTATTTATTTTTTATCTTAATACTACAGATATATGTTCATTCCTAGATTTTGCTTTCTTCACTTGTTTATTTTTTGAAGGAATAAGCTATTATTAATTTGATTAACTGTCATACAAGAATTTTTTAAATTATCTGTTTAATAAATAAGACTCTCCAAAAATATGAATATCAGAGATATGCAGCTCTGGGTCATCGCCTATAGTTCTGTTCTTTTAAAATTAACACATTTGACTGACCGACTTTGTCTTGTTGAGAGTGTGTCTCAGTCTAATCTTTGGCTTCATATTCCTGTTTTGAACACTGGAGCTGCATTTGCCACCAAAAACCTCTTAGCGATTCTGTTTTGTGTACGTGTTTTTACCAAGGACAATTGGGATTGATCAGGGTATCATATGTTCTTATTTTTTGATATACTTAAGAGTCTTTTGTTTGTGTTTGTAGAAATAAAATAGACATACTGTCACAATACCTATTGAAAAATTCTTAAAAATGCCTGGAGAAAATGTATCATTTTGAAAAGTGCATTGTTAAGATTTGAAAATTAAAGAAAATCCTTAGAGGCTACTAAAGTGGTTTGTGGCATATATGGAAGTAAAATATGTGAAAATCATGGCAAAGGGCCAAGAAATAATTCATTATTATAGAATTCATTAAGTACTATCAGTTAAAGGTAGAATGTGTTAAGTTAAAGCTACATGCCATAAATCTTAAAGCAATCAAAACAGCAGACAAGTTGTTGTTAATTAGATAGCAGGGGAGTGGAAATAAATCATAAAAACTGCTCAACTCAAAGGAAAGCAGAAAAAGAGAAAATAAAGTGTCAAGAAAAGACAGAGACCAGAATCAGTGGCCCATGCCTATGATTCCAGCATTTTGGGAGGCTGAGTCAGGAGGATCGCTTGAGGCCAAGCCCAGCGTGGGCAACCCAGTAAGACTCTGTCTCTACATAAAATTTAAAAATTAGCTAGGTGTGGTGGTACATGTCTGTAGTCCTAGCTACTTAGGAGGCTGAAGTGGGGGATTGCTTGAACCCAAGAGGTTGAGGCTGCAGTGAGCTATGATCTCACCATTGCATTGCAGCCTGGGCCACAAAGCAGAAGCATGCCTCAAACAAACAAACAACAACAACAAAAAGAAAATAAGAAACAATAAAAAATTAATTGCAGTAGAGTCATTTTAAATCTGATCATATCAATTAATTATATTAATTGTATATGATCTAAACAACCTAATTAAAAAGCACAGATTTTCACAATGAAAAAGCAAGGCCCTACTATATGTTATGCACAAAAAACCCTTTTTAAATATCTACATACAAATAGGATAAAAAAAATAGTGGCAAAATTTGTATCAGGCTAAGCTGCTAAAGATGGATTGGCTTTGTTAACATCAGATAAAAGTAGATTTCAGATCAAATAATATTACCAGGAATAAAGGGAATCATTTCATAAATGATAAAGACGTAAATTCATCAAATGGACACAGTCTTAAACATTTACACATTTAATAGCAAATACGTGAAGCAAAAACCTCATAGGACTAGAAGGAGAAATACATGAAGCAAAAACCTTGAAGGACTAGAAAGAGAAATAAATAAATTATAATGAAGCAAAAACCTTATAGGACTAGAGGGATCAATAAACTAATTATATTAGAGATTTCAACATCTCTCAGTAGTTGATATAAGAAGAAGACAAAATATTAGGATAGTAGACTTGAATAAATTCTAACAACCAACTCAACCTAATTGTTAATTATATTTTATTCAACAACAGCAGAATGCATATCATTTTCAAGTGTATGTGGAATAGTCTCCAAGATAGGCCATATTTTGGGGATCCTTATGAAAACTCTTCATAAATTGAATCTTTCCCACTAACACTAGAGAGAAGAGCAAGTAAAACTGCCTTGATTTCCACTTAGTATATGAGTGATATGCAGATGCAATAATTTGGATCCTAGCTGTCATCAGGTTTATTTAATATAGATCTATGGCTTCCTAATCTGTATGACAGTAATGATAACGTATAATTGTCTATCAGATTAACACAAAAGTTAAATGAAATTGCTTTAAAGTTTCTTTGACATAAATACTACACGTATTTTAATCTCAAATAAAAATATCTGTCTCATGACACAGACACTAAAATCTCTCTCAGTGACACTATTTTCATTTTCTTTGTACCTTTGTCTGCTGTTTCTAATCATACACTATTGGGAGTCATAATTTTCACAAAAGTACTAAACTCTCTTTCATGGAAAAAGTCTGGAAGAATTAAGAATGTAGGATACTTTGGTTTCAAAATTAAAAAGCCTTTCAATCCATATTCTGTTATTTATTTGAAATTCATGATTGAAATATTCCTACTAAAATCAATCAAGTTCAGTGTTCTCATCTAGTCCTTTTTGTGGACAATCAGGATACTGAATTTCCACTATTAGGTCATACATGTCAAATTTTGTTTTCTTAAGTTAGTCATTTATCTAAAAAAAACTTATCTATTTACAAAGATAAAGTGGTTTATTTTTATTCATTCATAGTATGCAGATACTAAATTTGTTTTTGGAAAATTAATGGCAGAAAGATAATTTAGATAGCAAAATGTTTAGACTACAAAGCAATATGTAAAGTGTAACCCTTGGATATATGTAAGGAAAAAGCTTTGCAACATGTATTTCAAAATATTGATAATGAATAGGGCAAACTATTCTTATTTTGTGATTATTTGCACCTTTTGCATATTTTAATATAAATGTATATTACTTTTGAAGAAAAAAATGCAATCAAGATATTTTTAAATCATGGGAAAAATTTTATGGATTGAATAACAGAATAGGTTGCGTTCATAACCGTCAAATTAGACAAACATGTAATCAGTTCAACCATGTGCCTTATTTTCTCCAGAACTGACTGATGTTTGATTCACTTAAATTGATTCACATTTTTTTTTTCTACTATCATGTAGGCAGTCTCCTAGAAGTGCTTTTGAAAGAAACCCTCTGCCTATTAAACCTAGTTTCCTTTGTTTTTAAAAAGTAATTTTTCAGAATTCATTTCTTGCTCCAGGTGCTGCCTTTAAGAATATACCATTTGTCCATTGGGCATGCAAGTGGTTAACAGAGTAAATCTCCCTAATTATAGAGGAAATCAGGATGTGTTGACGCTCTGCTATTTGGGGGAGTGACAACCCTGCGTGCCTGCCACATTCTGACATGCCAGCTACGCTTGTTAGCATTAGAAATTCTTTGTAGGTGGCTCACTGAAGAAAAAAGTGGCGTATATTTTGTCAGATTTGTCTGCTCAGCTGTGACTTCAATTCTCCCTCACATTGCTCCAGATTCAGAGTCCAAAGGGTTAGAAACAGAGGAATGCATTTTATTGCTATAAGGACCCTTTCCTCTCGGAGTAAGTACGCAGTTGCTGTAAAGGCGTCAGGGTGGGAAACAAGGGCTCTGGGTTCTGGGCTTGGTCTGCTTTTACAGACAGATATAACAGATGTAACAGATGTAACTGTCTGTGTAATTTGATAGGGCCTCACTTTCTCATTAGATAATTAGATTAAATCTTCTCCAAGCTCCAACTTGGATCTGAATTTCTGCGATTTTATTTTTAGTTCACTTATGGATTTTGGAGGAAATTAGTTTACTAAGCCTTTAGGACATTTACATTTCTCTTAAGACAGTAACTTTGGTATATTTGCAAGGCTAGTTTTCATGACACATTTTCTCTCTCTTAATTCCCACGTTTCATTTTACATATCATCAGAAGAAATAATTTCTCACATAAAAGACTTTGTATACTTTTATAAAGATTGCTTATAAAAAGCTTTTCATCATTTAATAGGTACGGCTAAAAAAATAGGTATGGCTACATAGATTTCTCTATATCATATATCAGATTTATATCTCTATGCATATATCTATAATCTATGTGTTTATCAATACACACACACACACACAGTTATTAAAAACCTGTGTGAACTTTATTCCTATGTTTCAACAGTCGCTAATAGATTAAAAGCTTAATTTTGTAAATAGTGAATAATAATATTCTTGCTTCATGAATCAAACTTAGGGGAAAATTTATGAAATACATTTTCATATACTTCTCAGATTCCTAATCTATTTCATGAAATTTTGAATAATTAAGAACATTACAGTTAATTTTGCTAAAATAAATATGATGAAAGATTTATATAAAGTTTTTTCTATAGCACACACATGTCATCTACATTAGGTATTTCTCCTAATGTTAGCCCTCCAACCCCACTATCCCCACCCTAGCTCAATTGCTTCAACCCCTCTATCCCCACCCTAGCTCCCTCACCCTCCAGTAGGCCCCAGTGTGTGATGTTCCCCTCCCTGTGTCCATGTGTTCTCATTGTTCAACACCCACTTATGAGTGACATGTGGTGTTTTGTTTTCTGTTTTTGTGTCAGTTTGCTGAGAATGATGGTTTCCAGATTCATTCATGTCCTTGCAAAGGACACAAACTCATCCTTTTTCGTGGCTGCATAGTATTCCATGGTGTATATGTGCCACATTTTCTTTATCCAGTCTATCATTGATTGGCATTTGGGTTGGTTCCAAGTCTTTTCTATTTTAAACAGTGCTGAAATGAACATATGTGTGTATGTGTCTTATTTCTATAAAGCTTTTCAAAGTTAGTAAAAAAAAACTCATTAACTTTGGTAGGAGATCTTGAATATGTGCAAATATTTTAATTCATTCAATCAACAATCCAGAAGAAAATCAGAAATCATTTTGTACATCTATAAGCATCTAAGTAGGACTCACTTAATTACTCCAGTTAATGGCTAATGTCTCAATAATCACTGTTTATCATGTCTAAAATGTGAAAATTTGACGCAAATGAGTGTTAGATGCTTTAAAGATAAAGTTAGTCAAATTCAGGTCACTCTTTTTTCTATATTTGAAT